>NC_133029.1:7881287-8184318 GCF_048771995.1 Taeniopygia guttata | reverse complement strand
GGCCTTTGGCACTTTCAGTCAGTTCTGCCACTAGTGGGGAAGGCTCATCTGCTTCAGTTCAGGCTTGTTGAGAGCAGTATTTTATCTGGCACAAAAATGCAAGAGAAAAAGAAAACCAATTCATTTTCAAGCCATAGGAAAAAGCATGGCACCCAGGGATTCACAGATGACTTTGGCACACTCTGAGTGTGCTATGTGAGTGAAGGTCTGATTTTCTGGAAGCAAATTCTCTTATGTGGGCTTCAAAGCTACAAAATACACCTGCCTGTGCAAAATAAATGAAAAAGAACAAACTATCCACCTGCATTTAAAAAAAAATCCAGAAAAATGCCTTGGCATAAGCCAGGTGTGAAGAGCCTTTGCCTTCCATGCTGGTCAGACACCCAGCCTTGGCATTTAAATTTGTAAAAGACAAAACAACTTTTAGGTATTTTATGCTTCATTTACTTTATGCTTGAAGCATGTCTCATTCAAGTGAAACCGTGCTGCAGAGTTTGAGATTCTCTGTCAAAGCATGCTGGCCCTGAATTCAGCACGTTCCAAACCATTCTGAACTAAATTATTTTTCATACCCTTTTCCCATCATTAGCCAGTACCATCAGGCAATTCTTTTGCTTGAATAATTGCATTTCCCTGGAGTTCTCTTTGCTAGAAAAAGATGTTGCTTGAATGTATGGTAAAGTTCACACAGATTAACTGGGAAAATGGACAGGTGAAAATTGTACAATAACATTTAGCAATAAAATTTTTTGCTGCCAGGGGTTGTGTCTTATCAGCTGGGAGTTGGCAACAAGCCTGCTTGATTGACAAGGTAGGAAGAAAAGCTAAAACAGAGACTTCTGCTGAACCTGGTCCTTTACTGTGTCAAGGTGACCCCAGCAAAGCAGAAGACAGTGATGTCTGCAAATAAGTTTTTCTACTTTCTTTCCTTGTTTCTTCAAACACTTTCTTAACTGTTGATTCATTAGAAATTCACTAATAACTTTCTCTGTTTCTCAGCAAATTATTTTATTAAGTAAAAAGGCATCTGAAATGTCTGTCTGATCTAAACAGAATCCATATGTAAGTGGAAAACTTATAGGATATTATTCATTCCAGGAATTTTGATGTTGTTAATTAAATGATGCAAGGGGAATATTTCTTAATAAGACAAATTAGTAGTGGAACTACTGAAGGTCATGCAGAATAGCAGTAGTGATGTGTGAAAGTTTGGGCCTTACACAAGATAAATAGTTGGAGCTACAAATTGCTTACTAGTTCCTTCTGCCTGGAACTGTGGCTCAGTGCAATATTGCATGGTTTTAAGCCAGCCCTAAAACCAGGACCTGCAAAGGGGCATTCTCCATGCCCCTTTTTGTCCATATATTCAAGGATACATTTAAGGACTACAGAATTCATTTTTGGTATTGCAGTATTTGGGGGAGGATGTAGTGAAATGTGCCATGTTCCTTTCTGGATGGGAATGGCTGGAGCTCCCTGAAAAGCAGTAGCAACAGGTGTTGCTGTAGCTGTGTGGTGACACAGCAGGAGAGGAGGAATCTCCCTTACTTTTCCATATGGAGACTTATTTTGGGAGATGAAGTGGTTCTGCAGGGAAGTCAGTGTTATCTTTCTGATGGTGTCCCCCTTCCAGAGGCAAAAGGAATGATGAGAGTTATAAACCAGAAGCTATTTCAGAAGCTGTAGAGGAGTGAGATGTCCTTACCAGCTTGAAGAGTATCAGAACTGCAGGTGAGAGTTTGAGTTTGGGTGGGCCCTGGAAGTATCATCAAGCCCCAAATTCTTTCAACTCCAGGACAGTTCATGTCAACCCAGACCTGCATCATTCTGCTACAGAGATAAAAATTATGTGTTCCATGAGAAAAGTTGTTTATGCCACCCTCTGATCAGTGATGGGTTTGCAGATGAGATGAACTATGGGGTTTTTCAGGCATTGCTGGATCCAAACTTTGAGCTGGGAATATGAACTCACTCCAGATTTTCCTGTTCGTGGTATTAGTTTATTTTGCCTCTTTCCCTGGTGGCAAAGCTAGGAAATAGATCTGCCCAGGCACATTCAGAGCATGCAGGTTGTCATGGTAAAGGTTCTTGATGCTTTATATTGGGTTTGTTTATTACAGAAGCTGTCTACCAACAGCTGGAGTTTTTAAGTTTTCCTATCTGTGTAGAAAACTTCATATTTCTTCAAACTAGACATTATTACCTCAGGGTATTTACTCTGCATGCATAGAAACCTTAGTCTCACCTTGGAATATTTTCATTTCTCAGAGCTTGTTTTTTAAGTAAACATCTGCTGGTTTGAGTAAAAGAACATTCTGTAAGATATTTTGCCTGTAACACTTAATTTCCAGCATGGTGTGCCAGGAAAAGGGCAAATACTGTCAATGCTGATGGGCCTTGTCTATCCCTTTTCTTTTTCACATTGCTACAATGTCTTTTTCCATTAATGTCAAGCATGGACTGAGCAGCCACATGCTAGGAATCACTAAGTGGTATTTTAAAAGATGTGTATCGTGACTCCAAGGCAAGCAGCACAAAAAGACCTCACACCATGCAGGCATTCAGCATCTTAGGAAAAGGTGAGGTGGATACAGCCAGAGGCTCCAGTTGTCCCTACCCATGGAGGACACACAGCACCTCACAGGCTTGGTGAGCTTGTAGTGGAGGTAAATATCTGCCTAGAAGTGTTTCTGACTCTTCATTAGTTTGTGAAGTTTGGAACTTTCTCTGATGGTTGTCAGTGTTGTGGGATATGCAGATAACTGAATACCCACCCTTCCCTCTCCTGTATGTCTGGTCTAATTGTGTAATCTGCCAGCAGTTCCACGTGTTCAGGGGCCAGCTGTGGTGCCAGAGTTCATCGTGAATATGGAGATAATGAAAGAGTCTGGAAAACATTTTCAGGATAAACATTTTCCATTTTTGTCTTTTGCTATTTGAGAAACAGAGACTCAAGTGCAGCCTTTAAATCTTTTCTTGCTGTATCCTAATGTTTCAAAGGACTTGTAATTTTGGATCTTGACTTGGAAACAATTTAAAGGCAGCTGATTTTCCATGGCTGGGAGTGTTGTGCTTCCTGACTAATCAGACTCTTTAGACATGTCTTAAATTGGGCACTGAAATAATAGACAAGTGCAAGTAGTTGACTCAGCTCTATGGGGGTTTAAAAAGCACTTTAGCACAGCTCTGAGTGTGCACACAGTTGTCACTCCTGGGCAGACAAGAGGTGAATGATTAAGGCACAGTAAGTCAATCATAGGAAACAATTAGCCCATGCTCAAACAAGTGGTGTGCTCCAAATGAATGTGCTCCAGATATCCTTGACAAGTGTATGCCTCTCCTATTTCAGTCAAGAGAGTCTCCTGCTAACATGGAGAATACCTAACATAGTAAAACACTTCTTTCAGATACAGTAAAATTCATTCTTTAGGCTTTCCATGCTTGCTCGAAGCCCTGAAAGATTCAGCAGGAGTCTCCACTGACATTAAATGAGGTCTGGTCTCCCAGCTAAGCTGCTGATTCTGCACCTGCTCCATAACCTGGAGCACCTATGTGAAATAAAATAGACAAAGAAAAGTGGGTGCAGCAGTTGTATGTGCATACCAAGGGAATGGACATGGTTCTTCCAAATTTCCTGACTTGATGGAGGTTTTTCTGAGGTTTGTTTGGTTTTTTTTTTTGAAGAGAAAAGAAAAGAAATAAGAAATTTGAATAATTTCCAAGTTTTGTTTGGTGGTTTTTTGTTTGTTTGTTTGTTTTTTTTTGGACATATCTTTGCAGAGGTGAAAGGAAGAATTCTGGTCCTTAGCCAAAAGCCTGTTGACAGTAACCAGTGATGGGCTGACTGGCCCATCATGTATTTCTTGCGAATCTTTAAAAGCTCTCTGAGCAGCTCACCAAGGCTTGATTAACATTTGACTACTATCTAAGTGAGGAAGGAATTATTCCTCTGTCTTTTTATGCATGGCTAAGGAGCAGCCATTCAGTGATTTACCTGCCTTTTAGAGACAAATTTCTAGTCCTGGTCGAGATCCAAGGAGTCTGACAGGGAAGTAGGGAAGTCACCTCTTTCTTTTTAACAACCAGTCTGGTGTCACCTTATGTTGCCACGATTTCCATGCCTTCTCATTGTTCATGTACTATTTTTCTCAGAAAAAAATTAATTATGGATAACCTCAGAGTTTAATTTTACACCTATTTCCTGTAGATGCACTCCTTTTCACATGGCTTATATTTATTCTTTCTTTATTTTCCTCCTCCAGTTTTTCATAAGGAGTTTTATCTGAGGCGTTGATATTTCTTATAATAATTTTCTCACTAGTACCTATGACAAGTCTCTAATCTTGTTTCTTCCTTTTGTCCTCAGGAAATCCACTGACTGTGGCCTGCAAAGCTTTCTTTGGATTCAGTGGAGAATCAGGCCCCATGATCTACTGGATGAAAGGGGAAAAATTCATAGAAGAATTAGAAGGTCACATTAGAGAAGGCGAAGTCAGGTACTTTTTGAATTATTTACTATAAAACATACTGTATGTCCCACAAGCCTGTTAAGCTGACAAGTTTTTAATTGAAAGTGGAAATCATTTTCTGTCCAAAAAGTGATGGATGACTTGGAGCCAGGGCTGTGTGAGTTGCTCCCTAAAGACAGAGTAACTTGTGTATGTGCCTGAAAATCTGTTACCAAATTCCCCTGATGGTTGGAAGCTGAAGCATCTCCTGAGCGCTCTGCGGGTTGATTTTAGCCCTGCATGGGAATGGTGCTGTCCACTGCAGCCATCCCATGGGACCCACCTTGGCAAGATGACATCCATTCCAGCACCACTGTTAATCTTGAAGACAAATGATCTCCTGTCAAAGCCACCATACTTTTTCTCTTCTCCTGAATGTGTTGTGGGTGTGTGATCCAGCTTGTGGTGTCCCTTAACCAGAGCCTTTAAGAAGCAGCATTTGTTCCTCCAGGCTTAACACATAAGGGAGAGAAAGGAGTGTCTGTGTCCAATTCCAGCTTGTTCTGGGCTTTTTCCCAGGTGCTGGTTATGACTTGATGTAAATGGTAAAGACAACACACTCGTACCCCCATGAACTTTCATGGAATTTGCAGCTAACAGCACCTTACTCTCCTCCTTAATAATTACCTGATTATTGTTCTTTGAGCCAAGACTAGGTTATGGTTATGGTTATACTATGAGCAAGCTGGACCCAGCTCCAATACATACAATGAATATCGATTATGATACAATGAATATGGATTATAAAGAAAGCCAAGGTCTTTTCATTTTCCAGTGCACATTTTTTTAATCTTGTGTCTGAGATTTTTATTCCTTGTAAAGGTGATTTTGGAGAGCAAGAGGAGAGAGGTCACTTTGCTTTATTACTGGATCAATAATGTGATGTTCAGCCATTTAGCCACGAGTTGTTAAGAGATACATAATTGCACAAAGATTAAATTTATCTTAGATTGCCATTGTACAGTCCTCTTTTTTGCTTCTGACCAAAAAGCAATTATTGGAAACTTCTACTGTTGTAAGTAATCAGCACTTAATGGCATTGTGTTCTCTCTGTTGTGTGTATACATGAACAGAGTGATTTTGGCCATGTTCTTCCCCTGCATCAGGACAATTTGACGCTTTTATTTAAAGAGTGCTCCAGCTTTAGCGCAGTTCAAAACTTTTTTTATATACATTTATTAGTGAAACTGAGTTTGAAAAGGCTGTTACTTGTCCTTTGTTGTGTCATCTCATTGCACATTCATGTTTCAAATTAATTTGTGACAAGTCACTTTTCTCATTCCACTAAAGGGCTTTGCCTCAGTTTACAGAACCTTCACAATTCACTGAATCTTCTCTTCAGCAAAGCTACTTATCACGTACCTGATCTCCTGTGATCGCTGCCAGCATTTGAAACAGCAATTTCCAAACCATACTGCTTCATTACCAGCAGTGTCCCAGTCCATCCCTGTTTTATTTAGAAGTAGCTATGGCAACTGAAGTGGTAACTTTTTGCAAATGATATTTTGCCCGTAACAGCTCTTGGTTTTGTGTTCCATTACAGGTACCCTGCTTCAGGGGAACTAAGCAGCACTAATTGTTCTGTCAGTGCCCTGAGGCAGCCCACATCTTCCACCCAGATGTATTAATTGATGTATTTTAAAATTGTCATGTGTGTTTCAAATTTGATGACTCATCGTGAACTTCCTGGTTAGATATCTTAATCAGTTTGCTTCTCTATGGTGTTACCAGGACATTTGATTTTGAGAAGCTAAGAGTAGTGCAGAATCATTACAACCAGAACAAGATACTCCATGAGCTGTTCCATTCGTACATTTCAACTCTGCATCCCCTATCTTGAATTAATTCACAAATTTAGTAGCACTCTGAACTGATGGTGCTGTCCTTACCCTGGTCTGTGCCCATCCATTGTGTTGCTGGATTTTCTGTGTATGAGGAGAGGTCAGGTTTGCAAATGAATGATGTGTGGGAGCACAAACCACCCATCCCCAGTGAGCAGGGTTAACACTCACTGTGCCGTCATGAAAGCACTAAAATAAGGATGCATGTAACCTGAGCATTCCTGTTCAAATCCAATCCATGGAACTGGGTTTTGGTAAGCACACTTCACCAAGAGTAATATTGGTGTCACTCTGGGCTACTCAGGATTTATTAGACCTTTTTACAAAGCCTCATAATAAAAAGTAACTCATCAGCATTGCAGGACTCAGAGGCAATGATGCCCTGCCTGAGCTGCCCCTTGTCTTCTCTTGAATTAAGATCCCCAGTTGTTAGACATGCGTGGGGGGAAAGGAGAAAGGGACTTTGCTTGCTAGGTGGGTTTTTCACAGCAGTAATAAAAATGTCATGTAAATTGAACCAGAGTTATTAAAGAAAGAATCATAGTCTTTAAGCATGTCTGCAGAGTTGTCAGTTGTACCTAATTATCCAAGCAGCCCACAGCAAATTTCAGCACCGGCTCACTGACATGGCAAAGTATTTTCAGGCATAAATATTGCTCTCTCAGCCACCTATGAGTTACTTTTTTTTGTTCTTCACCAGGCAACACTGCAGAATGCTCATCTTGTGAAGTATGTTTGTCCTTGTTTTGTGTCTCTTGTCCATTTTTAAACTAGAAATAGTTTAACTCATCCTAGAGACATGGAAAGAGGTGAATGGAGACATTTTGAATGGTAGTCTTATTTCTTCTGATTGATTGATCACCCACAGAAGTCAACAGATGGCTATGAAACGCTCAGACAAGATGAGGATGTTGTTTCCTGTTAGGAAGTGGTGCTAAGGGCAAGAGGCAGAACTCTCATAGCTGATGTGCTGGGTACTTTGCAGAGAAGTATGGAGGCAACAGCTTTCTCTTGAAAAGCTTACACTACTCAAGTAGACAAATTCAGGGCAGAGAAGGAGAAACACAGAGCAGGAGAGTGAGCAGGAAGGTCACTGCCGTGCTGCCAGCTGGACGACTTTGCTGTGGAGAGGTTCTTGTGTACACACTGAAGTTCCCTTTCATCTACAGCCTGTTGTTAAGGAATAGACGGGAGTAGCCTTCATAACCCTGTTCACAGTTGAGATCCTCAGCTTTATAAAGAACGAAAGTTTCATTTTTGCTAATCCCAACACCCATGCAGGTTAGTAAAAGTTTGCAATTAATGCCTCAGTCTTGCAAAGAGACCCAAGTGCAGCTTTCTTATGCCCTTGTTATCTGTGGTCATACAAAGACTGAAAATTTGGGGAAAATATGGTTTCAAAGTAAAAGTGTTCTAAATTCAGATTCAGCTTAGTGCATACAGGCAGTGGGAAAATATGACCAAGGATTTGAAAAATCCAAGCCATTGTATAATTTTCAAAGAAAGCATCTCTATTCTGTAATGACACTTCCTTTTTAAAATTCATATTCTTACCTGAAAATTATTCACTAGACAAAATGTTTTGTTTCAGATCAAATAAAATGCTTCAGCCTGAAGAAAAATAAGGAGCTGAGTGTTGTTTCTACATCACCCACCTTTTATTTCTCTCTTTTCATCCTGTTTGTTGTGAGTTGTCAAGCTCCATTGATTTAGCTATGCATTAAATGTCGTAATTACTCTTACAGTTTGTTCAGCAACCCAGAGAGAGTGAGTTATTATTTTCTCAACTTGTGGGAGCTGGCATGTGTTGACAGTGATGCTGCTGAAGCTTCCCCCACCTCAGACAGGGACATAGCTTCATCTTCTGGGTGTGCACCAAATGCTGTTGTACCTTTAAGGTCTTACTTGTTGACATTGTATTGTGCTCCATGTCCTCGGAACCACCACCAAAAATTAATTAATCAATGCAATTAATTAAGGGCTGCGTGCCTATTAAAAAAATGCAGGTGACCAACTGTGCATTTCTGTGGCAATAATGTAAGTGTAGAGTAATGTTAAAAGAAAAAAGAAGAAAAATGAAAAAGCAAGAATGAAAGGTTTAACACCACTAAGAGCTTTCTACACTTTGCTGCCAGCATAATGCTTAAATGTTTGTCAGCATTTTCATGATAGATCCTACTCTATAGATTTCCCTTGCTAAAAGTTGCTATTAAAAGATATGTAGGGGAAAAAACGCCAGTCCAAATATATTGGATATTCTTTTTTTAATGAAAGCTCCTCTTTAGCTGATTTTATATTATTTAAATTTAGGTTAAGAGTCAGTTATTTTATCTCACATACATGTCGTTTAGATATAGATAAAAACAGCAGTCTCTTTTATCTTAACTGTAACCTGTCTCCATTTTTTTCTCTGTAAAATATCCTGATTACAGTAAACAAGAAAATCTGAACATTTGCAGAGTGCTCCAGATTAGTTTCCCAGATATCTCCACGGGTTCTCTTCTCCTTGCAGCATGATTGGTAGACCAAAAGTTGTTAGGCACACTGTTTACCAGGAGAGAGTCTTTATATAGATATAGATGATGGAGCCAAAAAAGAAGCTACACATAACCACTCTGCTCATGGCCTCTATTCCTGCACTTGGTTCAGCTCCTCACTAGACATGGCAGGAGAAAAAGCCTTCTGGTGATATGAAAAATGCCACTGTGAAGTCTCTTTCAGGCAACATGAGTCTCCTTTTCAGTCCTTCTCCAGGAGCGAAGGAGGCCAAGGAACATTGTCAGGTGCTGAGAAACCATAGTGCTTTTGGGAATCTGCCATCCATATTAATTCAGTTAAAGCAAAGGCTGTATCCTTCCTTTCAGGCTCCTCAGAGAACATCTTGGAGAAAAAGAAGTTGAGTTGACATTGATCTTTGATGCTGTAGAGGAGGCAGACCTGGCCAACTACACATGTCACGTGGAGAACAGAAATGGACGGAAACACGCCAGTGTTCTTCTGCGCAAAAAAGGTAATTCTCCTTTTTTTGTTATCTGTGACCTCACCTGCCTCAGCAGCAACAAATCAATCAGAGGTTCTGCTGACCTCTCTAAGCCAGGCTGGACTCCTGTGTGCCTGCTTGGATCTGAAGTGTGCTTGTGTACAGCTTCAGTTTACCATTTGTGGGGGAAAAACCATGTATTGTTCTTCAGTGTCTAGAAAATTGGCCTTGCAGGTGATGCACTTGCCTGGAATACAGTCACCCATAAGGCACCAATAATCAGGGGAAGTATTTTGGACTAAACAACCTACGAATTTGACCCAGAACTGATTAACTAGGCCAGTTAAAACTCACATTTCTTAGAACAGGTGCCCTGACAGTGAGGTCAGATGTTCTCATGCTTCTCCATTTTCTGACTTTGTGTTTCAAATTGAAAACTTTAAGCTGTTTCCATGTATTTTGATTTCTAACTGTGTCAGGAATGAAAACATGCAGTGGGAGATACAAATACATAGAGAGTTACCCCATCATGGTTGTCTTGCTTGATACTGTTCCTGAATGGAGAACATCACTAGTGAAAAATGACCTGTGGCAGAAAGGAAAACGTTTGGTTTTGAATGTGCCCAATGTAAAAGTGCTGCTGTGCTCAGTGTTCAAAAAGGTCTCTATCAAGGGAGTAACAGTATCTCATGGCAGTTTTCTGTTGTTTGTTCAATCAGCTCTCCTGTTCCTAAGAAGTGGGCTGACATTTAGATGGGATGCTGATTTCTCTGAGATGCAGTATGTTAGGAAACACAAAAGCTGTAAGATAGTAATTGTTGGGAAAGCAAGGGAAGGTTCCACCCTTGGGCAAAGCTGTTACGTGACACCACAGAACATCAGCACAGGAGATTGACTAAAGAGTTGATTCAATATCCAGACCTCTGCCATCACTCTTGGAGGTAAATTATTTTGCCAAAACAGGAGAGGAAGAATTGTTTTCATGAGGCAAACTGGAAGGGCAGCTCCAGTCCTTTGTGTGCTTTCACTGTGGCAAATTTGGAATGAAGGAATGTTGATCTAGCAGATTGTTCTACTATCTGCCATACAGGAGGGCTCTGCAGAGGCATCTGGACTGGCTGGATCCATGGGCTGAGGCCAGCTGAGTGGGGTTCCACAAGGCCAAGTGCTTGGTCCTGCTCTTGGGTCACAACAAGCTCCAGGCTGGGGCAGAGGGGCTGGAAAGCTGCCAGCTGGCAAAGGATGTGGAGATGCTGGAGTCACCATCCCTGAAGGGATTTTAAAGCCACGTAGATGTGGCCCTCGTGGACATGGTTTAGTGATGGGCTTGGCAGTGCTGGGTTAATGGTTGGACTTAATCATCTGGGAGGGGTTTTCCAACCAAAACAATTCTACAATTCTGTGATCTAAACTGACAGGTTGTCACAACTTTAATTAAGGAATTTGGTCATCATGATGAAGGATTAGTGTCTAGTGCAAAAAGTGTTCTACCTTTCTTCCCACTGAACCTCATAAATATACAACTGATAGTAAGTATATCTCTGTTGGCACTGGTAAATGTTCTGCTATGTGCATATAGTAGAATAACAAGCTTGGTTTATTTATAACAAAAAAAAAAGGCAGATATTTCAGAGCTCTGGTGGAATTACGGAAGAAGCACTGCTGAATACAGAATTTGGAGGTGGAAAGGATCACTTTGCAGCTACTATTTCATTTCTCTCTGCACTGTGGCTGTAGAAAACTTATATTCCCCTCAGGCACTCTCAGTAGTTGATTTTCAGGCTATTAAAGTGTCATTTGAAATAACCACTGTATTTTACTCTGTCCTTTGACTCCCTGTCCCATTGTCCTGTTTGTTATTTATTAAGCTCTCACAGATACTTGACCAAACTTTTCCTTTCTGCAACTTGATTTAATTGCTTCTTATCCTAACTTTCTTCAGCTTAGATTTTCATGAGATATTCATGAGTCAGGAAATACTACTGTATTTACTGAGCTGGTACAAGATTTAGGGCAGGACTTGCAGAAAGCTTTGACCAGCATCCTTTGTGTGTGTCAAAGAAGGGATTTCTATTGCAATGTGCTGCAGCACAAATCTCTCAGTCAGAGAAATCCTCCTCCCTCCAAAGACTCAGCTGTTAAGAGCTGCATTATCCATGTTTGACAAGAGGCACTTGTAGTTCTGTTTTGTCTCCAGACCTGCCCTCTCTTCTGTTTTGGTTTTTTTTTTTTTTTTTTCTGTCTTGGATGAAAAACAGTAATAAACCCAAAATCTAAATTGTAGATGTTGTATAATATTTTCTAGAGTTCTTGTTTTGACAGCAGATGGTTATTTTTAACACATAATTTTTGCTGGAAAAAAAAAATTAGAAAAATTCAAATGTTTCAGGGAAAATATATTAAAGTCTTTTGCTGTATTAGTGGTACAGTCTCCTCAAACCTTCAGGAGGATACAGGAGTGGCTTTTTGCGCAGCTCCAGTGTAGCAATAGCTCCAGAGCATGCGCCATCATTCAGGATCATTTTTATTGTTTGGGGTTTTCACCTAAAAAAGAACCAAATCAAGTTTCAAACCCAAAGCTACCAATGCAAAGGCAGAGTCAAACATGCTCCTAAGACCTGAACACAACTGTCTGCTGCCACATTCTTCTTTACTGACTTAATTCAAGATCACATTGTAACTTGCTTTCAAGCAGTTCAGAAATAAGTTCTGGACAATCCTGGGTTTGGTTTGCCTTTTTTTTTTTTTTCTTTTTTTTATCTCCATGCTGTCCTAGCATATTTGGTGCTCAAATAACATGGAAAAACAATATACACCCAATTGTCCCTTAGTTGTGGGAATAGTTCAGGATTCCCTTCAAAAGAGTTTGAAAACAGTCCAGTATTTAGTGACTGAAGTCTACATAGCCTATAATATAACTGTCCTGAAAGATAAATAACTTGTCAGTAACCACAGAATAAAGTCAGACCATGCTTTTAGTGGCAAGAACTAGTGAATTGAGATAAACGTAAATATTATGATGACTTTTCCTCATTATTTTTTTTCAAGGAGGCTGCCTTTAATTAAGATATGCAAGGAACCAATTTAAAGGGGGATGGGTTTGATACTGATACATCACTAAATTATGAGGAACTTCTAAAATGTAGTTGTCTCCCATTTATTTGGTATTTATGAGACTTTTCTATTTTAAAGACCATGATCCTCTGTAATACATGTAATATGTTGTGGCAAGGTCCTTCCACATTATTTTACACTAGAAACTATTAATATTATTATTTGCTATTTTTCAGTCACTCTTATAGCACAGAGACCAGATTCAACTTCTTTTCTAGTGTTGGATATGCTGTTTCCTTATTTATCTCAATGAGGACCACTTGAGGAGGAAGGAATTAATCAGATGCCAAGGCTAAGTAGAGTAAGCAAGAAAATTGAACATCCTGGATTTTTCTCATTGCCTCCACTTTGGGATGGAAATAAGGAGAGCTCAGAAGCCTCAGCTTTCTCTCTCCTTATGTCTGTACTTTAGGAGAGCTCATGGGGCAGAAGGACAAATACTGGACATGCAAAAGCTGATCAATTTTGCCTTTCGAGCTGGATTTTGTGGGTTTGCTTAATATCCTGCTATTGCCCCACCAAAGTGGACACGACTCTGTGCTCCTGTGTGGGCTGCAAGGCTCAGCATTTTCTTTCCTTCCAAGCTGGCAGTTTTGCCATCATCTCTGTTTCCTAGCAAAAAAAGATTCAGTACAATGAAAAAATATTCCCCTCAAAAGTGATTTTAACCTACTCTGTTCTCCATTTGCCTAGATTTATCCCCCAGAGCACATGCAGGCTTTATCATGCAGTGTAGTAAAAGTCCCATGAATTCCCTGTGTTCTCAGAGAGATTAAATAGCTATTATAATAGACTTTTTCCATCTATTAGTCCATGACTTCTTGCCAGACAGACATCAGAGATACTGTAAACTGGGAATAGCTTGACATCTGATGTTAATTATTGAAATAGAAGGCATAGCGAGGCAAAAATAACCCCCAAAGATACGCAGCTAATTTGCTTTTTATCTTGAAAGTGACACAAATGACATATGAGTAATTTCTTCTGGCCTAAGTTTTAGAAGCATAAAGATCACAAGAACTTTGTCCTGCCTGTATGAGTTTGGCAACTTCTTGCTGTGTTTGTCACAGCAGCAAATATCTTCATGACTTCTTATCTGAACCAATACAGGCTGTGGGAGTCAAATTGTCATCCTCTTTTATGGCTAAGTAATATGCCAGGTGGTGTTAGGAGCAATATTGCTTTCAGAGGACATTTCAGAATAAAGAGCAATGCTGTTCAAGTTAGTCCCTTGCATCAGATGGAGCTCTGGACTGGTATCCAAAGGGTTTTATCCCATTTTGTCATTGGTTTGCTGAATGACCTTGAACATGCTGCATCTCTTTTCTAAGCCTGTTTCCCCAGCTGTAAAAGATGGATCACTGTGTCTGGATGCATTTGTGAAGTCCTTTGAGTTCTTGTGATGTTTCCTAACAGAAGTATATGAGTAGGAAATTCTAACTAACTCTAGGTTCCATTAAAGTATAATATGAACTCTACAAATATGTGAAAACTCCGTTAGCAGCCAAACAAACAAAGTGGCTCTTTGCAGCCTGATGTGTGCTCCTGGCTTCTTGTGTTATCTTGGGCTTCCTGCAAGCTCAACCCAAGCTGAAGCCCTGGCTTGGCAGCTCACATCAGCTTGTCCACAGGCTTCACAAATAGAAAACCAAAGCCATCTAATTTGGAGGGGAAGGGACCAGATCCTGCCCAATCTGTTCTCACATGATGCATACAGCATTTGATGCATTCTGCCAATGCAGAAGTTTAAAATCCACCAGCTCATTAAAAGTTGGTTACTTCTCTGTGTAAAATCACTGCATAGTTCTGTGTAGGAGATTTACATGTATAGCCTCAAATGCATTCTGGATTTCAGATGGTTATTTCAGATGGGCAGTAGATGGAGTAAATGAGTAAAATTAAGTAACAGTCAATAGACAAAATTATTAGGCATTTTTAATGTTATGGTGGTTGTAATTGAAACCTGCACAATTTTATGTGGAATTGTACAGTGGATTAGAAAAAAAATAGCTTGGAAAGATCATAACCTTTTTGCCTTCCTTGATAATTTTAGATTTGATCTACAAAATAGAACTTGCTGGAGGACTGGGAGCCATCCTTCTTCTGCTTATTTTGCTCGTGACCATCTATAAGTGCTACAACATAGAGTTAATGCTGTTCTACAGACAGAACTTTGGAGGAGATGAAGCAGCTGATGGTAAGCAGTTGCACAGGAAACTCAATATATGCAATGGGAATATTTCAGAGACCCAAAGTGGTGAGATTTAAATGAATCCTAAAAGACACCTGCTGCTAGTTTAAACTGCTAAGCACCCAACAGTGTAAAGCCTACGACTTTCTCCCAAAGTCCCCTGAGATCAATGAGTCTTTCTAGAGAAATGCCACTGGGGTCTGCCATGAGCAAAAGGGAGCCAGAAGAATTGTTCATGTGTCTGCTACAGAGGCTCACGTGTCATTTGTGAACTCTTCACATTCATGTGTGCAGTGCCACATGTACCCAGGGTCCTTTCTCCTGAGATCCACACTGTCATCTGAGCAGCCTTTCACCAGGTGTTCCTCATGAAGCATTTTCATTGAATTGCCACCAGGCTTCCAGTGACCTCCTCTGACTAATGAGAGGTGATATGAGGTTAACTGGTTACCTCAGTTCATTGGGACACTGTAAACGACTTGGTGGGAATGTGCAGCTTGCTTGAGGAGTATCTTTAGGAATAAACTAGATTGTTTTCCATTTTTCTTCCCCCACCTTACCTCTCACTAGCATACATTTTGTTTTGTGCCTAAAGCTAAACTTGGGTTTTTAAATTGAAGCTTTCATTCTCCTGAATATAGAACATTCCTTCTCCTATGAAGTTGGAGTAAGCCCCGTAAACTAAATCCCAGTCTTTAAATCCTATTCCTATGATCTTAACATTTATTTTATAATTAATATGCATCTAAGTAGTATCTGCAAAAGAGAGTAAGTGCAGCATTCAAATACAGGTGCTTACAATAGCCCACTGCAACACTTAGCAGTCACACAGGCTCTGAAATGGTACATCCAGAAACTCCAATGTATTTGAAAAGAGAGCAGGGAATATATTTTCCACAGTGCCAAAACAACATGCAGTTGGCTGTTCTGTTATCACAGTGATAAAAGTTTCTGTTTCACAATGAGTAGATATGGTGTGAAAAGGTTCCACTATGACAAAATCCATAGGAGTCATGGAGAATGGATGGAATGACATCTAGGGGATTTTAGAAAGAGGAAGGGGGATCCTTGTCCCTTCCAGCTCAGAATACTTTGTGAGTCTGTGATAAATAGCAGGAACAGAGATCAGGAAATTGGCATTTTCTCAATCCTCATGTATGACTGGGAAAAAACTAAAATTATGCTTTTTCCATACTCTACGATACTGCACAATATTTATACTGGTACTTAGGACAAAGGGAAAGGTGAGATGATGTGGTTTGAGAAGTACTTTGCCTAAAACACCTTGGGATTATACCAACATAATATCCCTGCTTCACACCAACCAAAAGTATTAACTTTCTCCAGCCTGCTTCAGTGTGCCTATCCTGTGTTTTCGGTGTGAAGCTGCTGCATTTTTACACATGTAACTTCCTTGGTTCAATCACTTTTTAATTTATGAAACAATATTATTTTCTGGTTGTTTAGAATAAGCCCCATGAGTACATGGGGGATTCTGTGTGCCTATAAATTTCGAAAACAACCTTTTATTTTTCCAGTGCATAATTGTAGACCTTTCACAGCTTTGTGTCTCGTTCTGATCCTGCAGGATGAAAAATGGAGGCAGAATGTTACAGAAATCAAAGCATATATGGGGATGTTTGTTTCTTCTCATGTGGGCAGTAGGGGGAGCATACAGAGCTCCCATGAGCACTCAGATGAGTAGATGCAATCACAGGGTCATTTTCCACTTTTATGTGTATTTCTTTAAAAAAGAAGATTTGGAACTCAACAGATATGCTTTATTCCTATTTTTAAAAATATCCCACGTAAGCAATGTTGGACACACTGAATTCCTGTGTTGTGTGTAGCATTGCTTTTAGAGAAAATGACACTGAGGATTAAAGGATCCATTTAGGAAATGACTCCAAACATTGCTGCTCCCAGAGCCCCCAGAGGCAGCGCTGGGCCAGTGTGGGCAGCTCCTTCTTCTGTGTCCTGGTGCATGGAGCTTGTGGGGAGCCAGCGGAGGCTGTGGAGCTCCAGCAGCACTGCACCAGCTCCCAGCAGCCCGAGGGAGCTGCTCCATCAGCATCCTGCTGGCTGGCACCAGCTGAGGTGCCCGGGCAGGGGCTCAGGGTGCTCTGCAGCTGCGGCTCTCGGGGCTCTGCAGCTCCCTGAGCTGTGCAGGGACGCTGCCCTGGGGTCACTGGCTTCTCTTAAAAGGTTTTGGCAGGCTTCCTTATGGACAGAGCGGCAGGTTTTGGACAGGCCTCCAAAGCTGGCTGGCCTGCTGACTTCAGAGGAATGTCAGCAAGCCAGGTGGACATCTTCCATCGTCCTCTACAGCCATGGTGACACTAGGCAAATTGCCTTTTGCAAATATGTTATTATTTACAGGCTTTGACTACAGCTCTGACCCTCACGGGTCTGGCTTTGTGTCAGTAACCATCAGTTCAAGGTCATCAAAAGATATATTTTGTTTAGGTATTTGTTCTTTTTATCAGAATATATTGAGGCATTTTTAACTGCTTTAATTATCTTTCATGTGCACTATTCTTTACAGATAATTGGTACTCAGAAACCCTCCATTCATGCAGTTTTCTTCTCACAACATTAACTATTTGATTTTTCATTTTCTGTAAATAATGGCAGCTGGGCTCTTCCCTGGAGGCTGAATTGCTGAAGGTTGACTTTTTCAATATACTGTTTTCCATTACTGCAGAGGAATACAACGAGAAATGTCACTACGACACTCTGATCCCAGCATGGCTCCCCAGCTCTGTGGTGGCACCACTTCTGTTCCTGGCACACTCATGAGCTCTGAGCTCCGTGTTTCAGAAGCAGAGCTGGAGACAAGCCCCAGTGCTGGGCAGGTGGAGGAAGAGGAGAAGGAATGTTGCCCTTTATGGGAGTTATTTGTCTCTCTTATAATGTGATCCCCAAATATTTCAAATCTGGATTTGAAAACTATGGGATTTTCTTTTAAAAAATGCTTTAAACTGTTTGCATTTGGCATTGTTTTCTGAATAGTCAGTATTTGTTTGAGTTAAGTCATGTCTTTTCTCACAATTACTTATGGAAGGAAATGTTCCTTGCTCAAAACTTTCCGGGGTCAAAACTTTTCCAAGCTGAAAACTTTAACATACTCCTAGAATTCTTGAGGAATAGAAGCTGAAAGAATTGCATTACAAATATGTGAAGGCTTAAAATAAAAGTTTCCACTTCAGTATTTATATGAAAATTTTGCCCATGATCTTTTCAGCTGTGGCACATGTCTGACCACATGGAGCAGAGTTACTGCTCAGCATGCAGGAGAAAACTGAAAGGATCCATGAGATTTCTGCCTGGAAGCCAGATTATATGTTTCTGTGAAAAGTCCCCATTTTGTTGGGAAATGCTTGGTGGTTTCAAGGAATAATACAATTTCCCAGTGCTCTCCTGTGATACTTATAGTGCTCTTGCAAACAGCAGGCTGAACATGATTTGCTTTCTTACAGACAACAAAGAATATGATGCTTATCTTTCATACACCAAAGTGGATCCTGATGCGTTAGATCGTGATAATAATGAAGAGGAGCAGTTTGCACTTGAAATTCTGCCAGATGTTCTAGAAAAGCACTATGGATATAAGCTCTTCATTCCAGATAGGGACCTGATCCCTAGTGGAAGTAAGTATTTCTGACCCTTTAATTTCTGTCTGATGTGTCACAAAGGCCTGGACTCTGCAATAAGTACAAGACAAGGAAAATCTTGGGAAGTGGTTGCAAAGATTGAAAAAGTTTCCTCAGCACTGCAAATTTGTGTTCTCTGTTGGAGCTTGTTCCTGCACCACTGAAATCAGAGGGAACTGCCATTGATTTCAGTGGGGGCAAGAGCTGGACCTTCCTACAGGGAAGGCTGCAGCACTGCAAGCAATACCAAGTCCAAAATGTCTACATCAAACACAGGTAACTAAGGAGGAAACTTTCTAAAAGGATTTTATCATCTCTGTTACATGATTGAAAACGGGATTTTTGGTTTTTTGAAGTGATTAGTTGTTTTCTCTGCAGCAGCTTTACAAGTAAAAGTCATCCTATCTGTTGTCCTTTGGGTTTTTCCTTAACTTGGAAGTCTCATAAGATTCAGCAGCACTTTGGATGTCTCTACCAAAGGTCAATGCTTTCCTAGTGGTAGTTACGTCATTTCTTCTACCAGACTCATGTTGAGCAAATCAAAAAGACCACAAATCATATCCATTCTGTTGATGACTTTTGAATGCACAATATGATTGCTTTAATATCACATTTATTTTAAGTGCTACCCTTGTGAATAATAGACTTTTTTTTCTTTTTTCTTCTTTCTTTTTTTTTTTTTTTTTTTACAAATTCCACCTCCAAATCACTTTCGTAAAAACAATAGAAGAGAACATGAACTTCTCTCTGTATGTGCTACTGTGTAGGAAATATGAACAAGAGAACAAAGCAATGGCTGTAGTGGGGCAGATGTCTCCAAACATGGAATAGTTGGAGCATAGCTGCATTACAACCTACTTGCCAAAAGACTTGAAACTGCAGCCTCACTGTGCCAGCACCAGTGCCTGACCCAGGAGTCAGAGCCTGTTTCTTCTCTGACCTTTGAGAGTGCTGCAGACAGAGCTGTGAACCCTTTGCACCGAGAAAGAGGAGTCAGAGCCTCACCAGAGATCATGAAAGGCCTATGCAGGAGGCTTGAATTTATCACATGCATTTTCAGCTCCTACTTTAGAGCTGATTCACTTTTTCTTTTTGCCCCTGCAAGGTGTAAGTTTTTCTTCCACAGTGAGATATTACAGAAAGGGGACTTGGCTCATAGCTTTCTTATTTCTTACAGTACAAGCAAATTATATTAAATTTTTAGACATTATTAAGATAAAATACACCTTTTTATGGTAAAACCCACAGAATTGTTAGTTGCTTTATATCAAACAATATAGCAGAGTTATACATAGCAATTATGCAAGTGAACTAAGAAGTTTAAAGTTACTCTTCAATAATAACTATGCTGAAGCACAGATTAATCTGAAATGAGATTCTTTTTTCCAATTGTTGTTCCAGCCAACATGGCATTTTATTTTTTGTCTATTTTTGTCAGCAAGGCACTCAGCGAATACTTGCCATCACTGTGGATATTCATTAAACCTCTCCTGAAAATGTAGGGTACCTGAAAATGTCAGATCTCATTTATGAGCATTCACAGATTTAATCCTTCTTCTTTCCTCTCAAACTCACTTCTTCAGTATTATGAAAAGGCCTGATTCTAACACATGGAGCTTCAAGAACGCCTAATCAGACATAATGACAAGGCAGAATAAAATGTGGAGCTGAAATGAGTGTGTTTTGCATGCTTTAGCTTTGAAAAAGCATCGGGGAAAGCACTTTATTTCAAGAGGGGCTAGAGAGAGTGTGAGGGGAGGGGAAGGAGGGAAGACTCTGCCTCCTGCATTTGTGAGTTCTCTGTGTGTCCTGGAGCAGTGGAACGTGCCTGTGTTCTGCCCAATACTCACCACTCTCACAAGGGCTTGCAGTGCTCAGTGAAGGCAGTGTGATGTGGAATGGGCCAGCTAGAAACTTCAGAGGAAAATATAACATGTTTTAAAGTGACTGTCTCAAAAAAGTGGCAGATGTGACAAAATGTATAACTCTCCAGGGTAGATTTCTGTAGAAAAATGGGGAGTTGATCACAGCTATTGTTTTATTTTAGGAAATATATCTTCTTACATGTTTAACTTCCTCATCTTTCAGGGAAAATTACTTTCATCAGTGTACTCGTTTCCCACTCTCTGCTCTGGTGTGTGTCCTGCATCCTGTGTGCCTTGGTGTGTGTCACCCCAGCAGTGCAGCCGGGAGCTGTGCATGGCTGGTGCCTCCTGCAGCCCTGCAGTTGTGAGGAGCTGCCACGGGAGGGTGTGCACCATTCGCTTCCTTCTTGGCATGCAGCTCCCACAGCTGCTCCCTGCATTTGAGAGCAGGCAAAAAATAGATTTGTCAAATACTATTTCATTAATTTTCTTGTGCGGTTCTGCAACCAGCCTAAAAAGCTGACTTGGGGAAAATTCAGGGACGAGTTTGATTGTGTTTTTGTCCAGCTGGCTCATTGCTAACCTCTGGGGGAAAGCTGTGATGGGCTCTGCTGCCCCTGTGAAGCTGAGGGAGAGATTACAACCAGATGTGCTGTGCCTGGGACATGTCCAAGCACTGCTTTCAGCTCTGTGTCTGGTTCAGGAACGTCCATGAAGTGACTGCTGCTGTCCCCAGGAGGACAGAGGTGCTGGCTGTGGGGACTGAGGCCACCTCTTCACCATGGGGAAGCAGATCCAGAGTTCAGGTCAGATGGGGCTGAGTCATGTTTTGCAGTAGGTGTTGGTTCTGAGCCTTGCTGGGATTCAAATTTTATCCCAGTAGAACATTTTGTCCTAGTAGGAGGGAGAGGCACCATGAAGGATGCCAACAGCAACACCCAACACACCGTGGCCAGCACGGACCTTTGTGATGACTTTTGGTGCTGCCTGAGAGCAGCATGGATGGATCCAACTCCCTGAGCTGACAAGATGGAACAGAATCCCACACAGCCATGGAAGGCAAGACTGGTGACCCAGCAGAGAGACATGGCAATGGAGACCGAGTTTGTAACCCAGGAAGTGAGTTGCATGTTATGGGAAGTACTGTAGCAGCTATTCTTTCTTAAAGAATACTCTTTGGTCTCAGCAGAATGAGTGTTCTTCATTCTGTCAAAGCTGCCAGCACACACACCTCCCTGCCAGGTAACTTAGGTGTAATAGGACAAGTTACCCTGTGTAAGGAAGCGGGGATCCCTGAGATGCACTTGCACTTGTTAATGAATTCCTGAGCAGTTCTCATTATTTTCACCCTATTCATTTTCAGGGCTCTTTTTACAAACCCTCTACCATAACAAACATTCAAGCTCTGTGAGACTTTTTAATTCAGGGTTAGGAGACCTGAGGAGATTGAGAAGTTGGCAGGGGGATAACAGGACGAGTTATGTTTTTGCCTGAGCCATTTTTTGTCTTGTCAAGGATGATGTCTGCAGTGAAAAATATCTATTTGCACTTCACTCTTCTAAAATCAGGACTGCATCAGAGGAAAGTACTTCTTTCTGTGCCTTCTGCAAATTATTTTAAAACCTGAAAGTTAAGAGGTAAAAATTGTCAAGTTAGACCTTTAATACCAGCCATAATATCTATTAGAGCATCATCTAGTTGTTCTCTAAGCATATGTGCATTTGGTCTTGACAGGATTGAAAAAGCACCAACAATTCACTCCAGCTCAGCCCAGGGTGTCCAATGAAGATTGGGCAGTGAAAAGAACAAAAGGGACGGATAAAAATATTTGTTTACCTGAAAAATTAGAAGTTCTCAGCACAAGGGGAGTGTGTCTAAGACATGTGATAAAAAGCACACGATGGTCAATATTGTAGTTCTGGCACTTTGTAGTTTTGTCTGCCCATCTGTGTGGCTTTTGCCTGGTGAATTCCAGCTTCCTGGGCTCCTGCATGAAGAAAACCTGGTTGGAGCGTGTGTCTGGGGTTCCCAAGGAGCCTTAGTCAAGTATAGGATACCATTTCTTTGGTATCCAGCTCCACAAACTCCTTTCAGGAGTCCCTGGTTGTCTGCTCTGTATGACTCTAACTTTTAATGTCAGGCATGGGTGAGGGTAGCAGGGATACACACAGAAGTCAGCTGAAAGAGGAATAAATATGAACAAAAGGCAGAAGGGCTGCCTGTCCTATAGTGCACTAATCTGCATTATTTGTGTCTTTATGTTAAACTCATCAGCTGCCCCTCAGCTCATCCTGGGATTGGGCTCTCTCTGGGAAGGGGCCATTACTCTGCTTTGTGTTTCAGCTGTTCTAGTCCAAGCTAAAAGAAGCAAAACATATTTAATAAATAGGAAAAGCAAGACATAAAATCATTGGTGTTATAATAAAGTAATCAGACTCAGTGTTTAGGAACTATTCAGCTAGGAAACCAGGACTGAATTACTCTTCTATAAATAACTTTCTCAAGTGATGGTCACACTGCCAAACACAGAAAAACTGGTTATTTTCAGAGTGCCAGGAACCAACCAGCATGGGTTTGATGGTAGATGCTCTTTGGTTCTTGTAGTGCTGCAAACCATGTTTCCCAAAAATATCCATAGGATTTTATATTATTTCTAGTGGTTTTTTCCTTCTCCCTCAACCCCTGCAAATCATCTGAATCTGGTTAGTAAGTAATTTCTTTGTGTAAGCAGCTCTGTGCCCATAGTGTTCATTAATTTCCCTGCTCCTAGTCTGCTTGCATATTAGGTTTCCTTCCAGCCTGGGTTAATGTAACACATAAAGGATTCCATAGGCAGTTACACATGATTTAATTGCAAACGGGATGCATTTCTGAAAATTCTCTTCTTCAGTGCTTCAAACTCCAGTTCAGCATTATTACATGTAGATGGTGTTTGGTGAGCACATATTTGCTGTCAGGACAAATTTGCTTGCCATTTGCTGGCAAGACTAAAACAATGTTTGGGTCTGGATATAACACTTCTTGCTATCCATTCCTCCTTGGGCACTGCACTGAAGGTAATGCAAAGTAAGTTACTGATAGAGCCACTCACAATATAAATTTTCTTTTTTTACTATGGCAATTGCTAACAATTTGAGAAGAGTTTTGTACCATACTGAAGAATGGTGTTTCAAGGACAGGGGAAAATGGTCAAAATTTAAAATGCATTTTTCCAGTAAAAACAAGTGGGTTCAATCTAACACTGACATCTTAGTTTTACATTCTAATTTATGATAAAATACAATCCCTGGAACTTGAAAGTGAATAATTCCATACTGACTTCACCAAGACAATGTTTTTTTTCTCCCCTTACAATAATCATAATATCATTGAAGTTGACACCTCCTGCAGCAAAAGTGAAATTACAGCGAAATTATATTTATCTGATGGAAATATGTTGCTCTGGACCTTTACAGTTGACACTAGTTGGTGACATTATTCCTGAACTCCCTATTCAATTTTTTTCTTGCAAATGAAACTGAGCCGTTGCCTGACAATAATTTCTTAGCTCACTGGAAAGGTGAAAGCAACCCTTTCTCCATCTCACATTACAATACAGATTGCTTGGATTTAGTACCTTCTAATGGAGTGAACACTTGAGGCAGACATCTGACCCTGAGGGGTTTTGGGAAGTCTCCAGTTCTAATGTAAAAGGAGAGCAGATGATTTAGCAGCTCAGAGGTTTATGCAGTCAGATTGGTACCAGTGGGAAAAATAAAGCTGGAAATTCCAGGGACAGGAATCTGTCTCCCCATGCTTTTCTCCACAGAAATGTTCAAGTGGTGCAAATTTGACATATTGTAGAGTGCACCCAATGGAGCCACAAGCTCCAGGAAAATTGCCACCTGCCTTCAGTAGTAGTCCCAAGCTGGAGTTAGTGGGAGTACTAAGTACTTCTGGACCAGATGGCTGGAAATTTGGGGTTCCAATTTCTTGTATCTCAGTGTACTTTACCCTCAGTGCATCAACAAGTCCCCTGTTCATTGGCCATGTCCACTAGTGACCAACTCCAAACGTGGAATTTGAGGGAACACCTCAAGACCGTTTGTGAAGGCGTTCATTGCTCAGCTGAGGACAGAGCTCTAACGTGTAAGATACCCAGTAAGGAAGGTGGGCATCCTAAAGAGATGCACAGAGGAGAGAAGTGTCCACCCAAGAAAGTAGGGAATTTCTCCCGTCTTCTTTCCACCCTGTTTGCCCAAGGCTGAGGACTTTTTGATTGCGATGGTGTGATGGATTATTGCTGGGGTGTTGCTATTGAAATGATTGGTGCTGGGTATTTGAAGAGATGAAAGTGGAGTGGGTTTTTTGGTTTGGTTTTTTTTTTGTTTGTTTGTGTTTTTTCTCAATTGGATGCATTTGGATATGCATGGCCGTGCTCAGCACTACCCTGGACATATGGTACTGCCCAGGATTGTGTCCTGCAGGGAATTGTCTTGTGCATAGCAGTGTTCTGAGTGTTTGGAGGAGGGATGAATATGTCTCAGGAAAGATGCATGATAGTTTGTTGTTTTACTGTATCTTGCAGATTCAACCTCTAATGATGAAGCTTCCCACCTAAATTCTTTCTTTTTGGGAGCAGAAAGAAAGGAAGAAAATGAAGAGTCTGAGCTGTTGATACATTGGGATAATATCTTTCCATTGTATTGAACATTTCTACCTTTCCTTAAGTTTTGTTTCACCAGTTCTGCTTATCATTTTCTCATTGTTGCTGATTCTCTCCCCGCTCCACTGCCTCTCCCATGGATTTAATGTTGAATTTTTTTCATTAATGGTTAACTATTTTACACAGAACAATGGGGGGTTTTCCTCATGAAGTATTTCAAGAAACAAAAAACAAAAACAACTGTAAATGCTGCATGATTAAAAAGTCATAAACCATTAACTAAAAGTCAGGATTGTTGCATAGACATTTGTAATGTATGTGTATGTCTTAAATTTTTGTGTGTCTGTGGGATGTTTGCAATTGCCTCTTTTTTCCATTTGTGAAAGAAATTCTTCTTGCTGCTAAGTGGTGAAATAAAACATTGGTAAAGGCAGATTTGATGCTAACTATGCCTTCAGTCTCATGAAAATAAGCTATTTTAGAATGTTCCTGTTGGCCTATTTGTAGCAATTTACTTTACTGGAAGTGGTGTGAATAAGCATGCTGTGGTACGGTGCCTGGGACTATAAAATGAGTCTTGCAGTAACAGATGTTGATTAATGATGTTATTTGTAATTATTGTTCTTGCTAGAGGGCAGATGTGTAAGAGAGGTCCTGCCCTGTGCTGAGTAAAGATCTGTTCTGTGCAGCTCTTGTGTCCAAGTCTTCATTTCTAACACTTCCTCTGTTGTCAGGCAGCACATTCCCAGCAGCATGGTCAAGAGGTTCATGTAGTTTAAAAACACAAAGATATCCTGTCTCGAAGCTTGCAGTTGTAATGCTGTGCAACCAATGAACATTTTCTGCCCTTAGTGGTTTTGTTCAAGGGATTTATTTTTTCTGGTCTTGACCTAAAACCCATTGAAGTTTGTTGAATGAAGTCTGTTCATTTGAATGGGTTTTGGATCAGGTCTGTAAGTAGATCTCTTTCCCATCCTGTTCCATGTCAGGCCAGTGTATTTGGCTTCTCTTCCCTACCATCCCTGGGATAAGTGAACTCAGGGATCAAAGTCCAACTTCACAAACATTTTGAAGTTCAGTAAACTGGCATCATGGAGCTGCTATGGGGCTGGCATTTCTGCTTACACTGATCATTTGCAACTACTTGGCATGCATGAATATAAGAATTCTACTCTTTTCTTTGTCACTGATGTCTCAACAAATAAATACTTCCAATATGTTTAAATTTTCCATTTGTTCCTGTCACTTGTGAAGTCTCTGTTAATAGCTTGGGGTACATAGAAGCACAGGTTTGTGATATTAAAACAGACCACTGAGCCACAAAGAATGTTCTTATGCTTTTGTGGTCGATACCTAAAGAAGAAAAAGCTACCATGATGCTTCTATGCAATAGCACAAATTCTGCATGTGATGAGGGTTCATTCCTTTCTGAGCTTTTGCAAGTTATGGTTCATACACCCTGCAGCACCCTCATGTCTTTGCATCTGGAACACGGGAACCACTCCCCAGACCCTGCATCCCTCAGCACAGTGTTAATCATAACCAATGTTAATGTTAGAACTTACACAAACATTGCATTGATTGTGACCTATATTTTTTTCACTAAGTGAACTGTGGTTTTTTGTTCACTAATGCACCTACACAGCAAGGGTATTATGTAAATATCATCCTGCTGCAATGAACAGGAGAAAATAGCAAAGGATGGAGGATGTTATTAAGGAGTTTTCTATGTGTACTCCATAAATAGAAATATTTTGTGATACACAATCCTATTTTTGTTGGAGTATATTGAAATGCCCATTGTTTTAAATGGTGTGGATCAGTAAAATGCAGGGTTTTATTATACTTGATTGCAAGCCTGATGTTTTAATACAATAGACTTCTTTATTCTTTACTCTTTCTCTCTTTCTATAATTTGTAGCGTACATTGAAGATCTCACAAGATGTGTTGAGCAAAGCAGAAGACTCATTATCGTGTTAACTCCAGACTATGTTCTCAGGAGAGGATGGAGTATTTTTGAGATGGAAAACAGACTCCATAACATGCTAGTCAGTGGAGAAATCAAAGTTATTTTGATTGAGTGTACTGAATTAAAAGGGAAGGTGAATTATCACGAAGTGGAATCATTAAAGCACACCATCAAACTTCTCTCAGTGGTCAAGTGGAAAGGACCAAAAAGCAGCAAACTGAATTCTAAGTTTTGGAAGCGCCTAGTCTTTGAAATGCCAGGGAAGAAAAAGGAGGTGGTGTCTCGGCATCAGGTCCTGGATTCTGCAGAGCAGGGCCTCTTTGGAGACCTCCAGACTGTGCCCTCCCTTGCCGTCACGGGCACCTCTGCCACGCTGGTGGAGTCGCGGGCGGGGCTGGGCGATCTCCAGCAGGCAGACTCGGTGCACATGAGGCACTACTGCCGCGGCTACGAGTACGACGTGTCTGCGGCCACGCTGCCCATGGCCTCCGTCAGCAACCACCACACGTACTGTAACATCCCCCTGGCGCTCCTCAACGGACAGCTACCTCTCAACAACGCCGTCAAGGACCCCCAGCAGTTCCACAGGAACAGCCCCTTGCTGCCTTTGTCGGCCAAGGAGCTCAGCCTCACCAGTGATATCTGGTAGAACATCAGGGCTCTTTGGAGATGCTTCATGGCCACCATGAAGAGACGCCTGTAAAGAACTTTGCCCTACCCACATGGGGTGAGAAAACCTATTCAAAGCAGCAGCACACTTGTTTGCTTTTCTACTTGAACTTTTTTGTTTACATTTACAAATTATTGACGAAGGGGGCATTCTTTTGTAGCTCAGTAATGTCCTTCCTGTCTTTTAATGTACAGTTTTATTGCTTCTTTAAAAAGGAGGGGGGGGAGAAAAAACACATCCCGTCACTTCACAGTAGGTTTACAATCTGGGACGGATAAAAGGTCACTGTGTTCGATCTCCAACATCCATACATATTTAAGTAACAGTATTTGGAATACACAGAAGTTGTTGGGTTTTTCATATAGACTACAGTACAGTTTGAAATTCTAATCATGCTACAAAAATTAGTATCTCCTGCACAGAACACAAGGGGTGAATCATCTTGAAAAGGAAGGAGAAGGACACCTTCCTGGTAACATTGTCCTGCAAATGCTTTTTAGAAGATGCCCAGCTGAAACAATGCAGATGAAGCTTTATCAATAAAGTGCATAGTAACAGTTACTACAAAATAAATCACCTGCTCCCATCAGCATCTCTTCATTTTATTATTGAGACATGTTGTATTCCTAGTCAATGGTTAGCAATGTGGTTTTATTAAACAGCTTACGAGAATACTGGAAGATGTTTAGGAGGATTTTAAACAATTTTTCTGACAACTATAGATTATTTTGCAATTTTTTGCAGATTTTTAATGAATTTTTCCAAACAGTTTAAGTATAAATTTAGCTGCCTATTGGCCAATTCATTAATCTGAAATTTCTTAAGATCTAAGATTTGTAGTAAAGTAATTTTATGTAGGATTTTTTTTCCCAAAACCAGTAGTTACAATTTGAAATTAACCTTTTTCTTGTGAGAACATCAGCAATAGAAAACTACAGCAATATTCAGAGATTAAGTGCTGAACTGTTCAGGTTTACTAGTATGTCTGACTTCTGTTGCAGTGATAATCACCTGAAACAGTTTTCTCTCTCGTTTATCTATCTGCCAATTTATGTACCTTTTAAATATGGCAGAAGCAGGAATGTTTCTGATCTCTGTGCAGCTAGTGAAAAGTGATATTTTTAATCAACTGGCAAGGTCTTGCATTTCACACTTGTGTGAGTGATCCCATCAGTCAAATAGGACCCTGTCATTTAGCTCTCATGAATGGCATTCCTGCTGCTGGGGGATGAGAATTGTTCCACAGGTGCTCAGCATCAGGCATTGCTGCTCAGCGAGTACCAGGGTGTCTCATGGAGATTTCCACACTCAGCTGGGTAAGGGTTGCAGAGTCAGGCTATGGAGGCAACTGTATTGAAGGAAAAAGCTCTAAATAATGAAGGCAAAAGCCAGTTTTGCAGGTTTTGGCATGGCTCTAATGAAAACACAGCAGACATGAGCATTTTGTCTCAATAAGATCTGCTGAAGCAAGCTCCCAAAAATATTTTTAAGGCAGGCAACCTTGCCTGTGCTTCAGTATGTCTTTAGCATTTTTATCTTTGATTGCATGAATAAAAGTTAGCACTCTGCACTCAGCTGCCTGTGGTTTCATCAGCAAACAAATTCAGTAAATCCTTGACATTTTGCAGTGGTTCCTAAATTGTACCCTACAGTCAAATGGAAACAAACACTGACCTAAGACTTAAAAGTATCCAGAATTGGCCCAAAGGCCATGAAAATGATCTCAAATGTGCAATAATTCATAGAGGTCAGTATTTTTCCATTGCTTCTTTCCCCAGCTCTTTATTCTGTGCCCTCCTTCACCAGTCATTGTCTGTAAGAGTTTTCATTAGGTTCAAAATAATACATGTTTCTCTCATTTCTTTTAATATTATTATGCATTTGACACTAACACTGAAAGTGGAAATCTAGAAAAGATATTAATTTATTACACAGTATAGAACTATAACTTGCTCTTTTGTGAAGTTAAGTTCCAAACATAGGTGTTTAATAGATGTATTTTTCTACTGAGAAAGAAAGCAATTTTACCTCCATTATAAATATATGTATTTCAACTTCCTCCCAAAAATTTACAAAATTTGCACTGTTTTATAAGTGTTACAGACTGTGTTTACACTGGCTATGTTCTTTAATGCAAAGTGTAATTAAAAAAAAAAAAAAAAACAGAAAAAATCCTAAATGAAAACCCTGCATGAAAAGAGCTGCATATGTTTAAATGAAAAGCTGTACTTTTCATTATTTTCCTTCCCACATTACTCTAGAATCTGATTAATTCACATAGAATGTTCAGTGAGATTTTATACCTGCTAGTTCTGTATTAAGCATGCAAACTCAAAAAAAAAAAAAAAAGAAAAGAAAAAACATATGCAGGTTGGTCTGCTTCTTTTATTTACAAGGATTTAATATCAGTAACAAATTCATTTACCCTATGATAATATGTCTCAGAGCAGTAGTTATCCTAAAGCAAAATGCAGACGTGTTTGTATTGAGGAAACATGAAAAGAACAGGTTTTCAGTCATTTTGCAAAAGCACACTGAGTGTCTGTATATCGATATCTTTTAGTTATAGATGCCAAGTCACAATCTGCTTTAAGATTTCTGAGTGTATGTTGAGTACTACAATATATACATGAATCAGACCTGCTGTACCCCTCTGCTTTTAGTGTGGGGGTGGGGACTTGAGCTCGGGGGCCTCTTGTTGACTCAGTTTTGTGTAATACCAGTAGAGAATCATAGAATTGTTTAGGCTGGGGAAGATCTCTAAAATTATCTACTCCAACTGTTAACCCAGCTCTGCCAAGCCCACCACTGACCCAAGTCCCCAAGTGCCACAGCCACGTGGTTTTTGTACATCTCCAGGGATGGTGACTCCACCACTTACCTGGGCAGCTTGTGCCAGTGCTTGACAACCCTTTCAGTTGTCAAGTTGTCAGTGCTTGACAACCCTCTATGACATGCAAGAGGCCAAGTGTTTCCATAGGTAGCACTTTAGGGTCTGGAAAATCACTATCAAACAGAGAAATGTATCCAGCTGTGGGACTTGGGTGGCACAGGAGCCATCAGCTTGTCCCACTGTGGGAATACTCCACAGCAGCCCTCCAGTGTGGCAGCAGTGACAGCTGGGTCAGGGCCTCGGTGGCAAAAGTGTCCCAGCTCAATCATGTGAAACTCATCAGCTGAAATTAAAGGGCATATGGGCATTTTGTGTTCCCCTGTCTCACCAAAGCCATGGTGGCTTTATCAGCTGGGTTCGTCAGGGGAGAGGCCAGGACCCCACCACCCCGAGCTTGCCAGGCTGTGCCAAAAACCACCAGCAGCAAACATCCTTATTGCAACCACAGGGACTTCTGGTTTGGGGCACATTCATCTTAAAGATGGTTTATGATGTTTGGAAGCTACTGTTTTTACCTTCATGTGTGTTGTACTTCAGAGGAAATTGTTGTTTAAAGATTGTCTATCAAATGAGCCAGAAGTTGGAAGCCTATCCAGTGCTACAGATTTGGTCCTCCTAAAGAATGTTCAGCAAGAAAACAGGGTAATTTTAAATTAGGTAACACAGTGAATATTGACAGTTCTTGGAGGCCATGTGTTGCGATGGTATTTTAATAATATTCCTTTTTCTAGACAGTAGATGAGAAGCCTCTATAAAGATATTGGTGACTCTGTCACCAGGTCTGCTCCAAAATCCATTCAAGACAATGGAAAGAGCTCCGTGAAGTCCAGCAGATTCTGGATAAGGCCATAACACCTTATGCTTGCTGTGTACAGAGGAATAGAAAAAAAAAAAAAAATAGAGATAGAAGGCAAGAGACTAAGAAGCATTTGCTTATTTATTCTGTCTAAAACGAAGCTTATTTTTGTCCCTGTTTGGTGTGGATATGCTCCAGGACCATCCAGCCTTGGGAAAGGAATTTTGTTCATTCTTTGTTATAAACAAGATAAGAACTTGGGAATAAATAACAGATACTTTTACAGGAAAAAAAAAATCATTATTTTTAAGGTCCTCTGCTCTCAGTAGTTCCTTTGATTCATCAGGCTCTCTCTGTTCATCGAAATGCATAAGCACATTCTTAAATTCCCCTTAATCCAGTGCGAAATGGTTTGCTGAGCAGGGTCTGGGAGGGCAGTTCAGGAACCAGAATGTTCAGCAGCCTTTGGAGCTGAGCCCTTCGGGGAGCTCCGAGCAGTTCCCAGTGTCTGTCCCTGAGCAGAGGTGAGAGCAGCTGCCAGGTCCCAGAGTCCTGCTCACGGTGGGGAAAGCCTTCAGTGTCCCTTAGCCTGGCAGTGACACCACATGGGAACCCCTCATGGATGGGAGAACAGTGGGGTTTGATTGTGTCCCAGCTGGGCAACGGGGAGCTCATCCCATGGGATGGTGTGGTTGGAGGTTCTGCCTGCAGGACGCCTCCACATCAGTGCAGCAGCTTGTGCCTCCTCTCTTGGGCTCTCTGAGGTTCATGCTGGGGCTGCAGAGCTGCTGGGACTCTAAGAAAAAAAGTGGAGAATGGGATGAAGGGAGAGGAAGAAGAGAGCAGTCAGGGTCTGAGGGTTTTTCCAGGCAGAAATACGGAGTGAAAAGGGGGAATGGCAGCTCTTGCATCAGCACATTGTGTTTGTCCACTCTTCAATGGATGCTGTGTGAAGTTCCACAAAAATATGTCATTTCTTGCCAGCCTGCTTGCTTCAGAACCTTTGTCTTGATAATTTTAAAATTAGCATTTCAGTTTTTGTTTGGATGGGAATTTTTTTTGTTTCATCCACAGGAAAAAGAAAAAGATCTGTTTCTTTATTCCCCACAAAATAAAACCTCACACTTTCTGAAGTCCCACAGGTTTTCAACTTGCATGTAATGCCAGAAGTATTTCCTTGCTCAGGCCCAAAGGTAAATAGGTATGTGAATAATGCAATAATATTGATTTAACATAATCAATATTGATCTTGTTTATAAAATAATCAAAAGTAGAGAAAAGTACTTTTCATTACTGTCTTGGAAGTATTTAAGGTTTTGAAATTTCATAAAGTACATTGATTGAAACAGATCCAATTTAGAAGTAGTCAGCCCAGCAAATGTTAAAAATATGACATTTTGGAATATTTTGTTATAGGAAGCAAGCAGAATTTGAAAATTGAAAATAATGACATGTCACATTCTTGCAAACACAAAGAACAGTGTTCTGAAATATCTTTTACTTCCCTAAAGAAAGGACCTGCAGCATTTGTGGTGCTGAGGGAAGGACAGCTTTGCAATGCTCACCACAAGAACTTTTTTGATCATTTCAGTGCCAATGGAGAAATTCAGAGATTAATAAGGCTGCTCCAAAGAGGTATAAAACAATGTCTAAAAAAAGGGAAACCAAGTAAAAGTTACCAAGCTTTGCCAGGATATTTGTCATATAAATATAAAACATCAGCACTGCCAATAAAAGCAGAACATGACCTGTCAGCATTTTGTCTTCTTTGCAATATTATTGTATCGCTACAGACTAAGCAGTAAAGCAAATAAATAATAATAATAAATATACAGTTTGTCAAGCTGAGGCAGATTCTCACGGTAGGTATTCTATAAACTCCTCTAATTCATTTTGATAGAGTGTAATTGGCTTTACAAGGTTTTAAGGGTTTTCTTCTCTTCAGGACAAACACAAAGACGGAACAATGTATTTTATATTAGATGAGTATTGCAATTTCTAAGAGTGCAAAGTAATTCCTTTGTACACAGCAGTGGGTGGCACACGTTTTCCTGGCTGTGAGTATCCACTGTGGATATTCAAGGTGGTTTGCTGCAGTGGGAGCACCAACAGCTGCTGGACCTGTTGGAGCAGGTGGGGCAGCGGATTTAAATTTGAGGGCAGTGGGGTGCCCACCGTGCTCAGCAGGGCAAGGTAGGCTCAAGAATTTGGCTGGAGAATAGAGCACCAGTTCAGAGTGTGCCCACACCAGACAGAGGGATTTGCAAATCTCTGGTGCTCTCTTTTAATGGAGAAATGTAGTCAAGCCAAGGCAGGAATAAAAATTGTCAAAGGAAGAATGTGCATCTAATTTCTTTCTAAATCAAACTCATTTGTGATTCAAAGCATGCCTTGGGATTTATTATGTGGAGGAGAGAATTAGTGATTCTTATGCAGAGGGTACAAGGGGTTTTGCTTTTGCTACCAAGATGTATTTCCATGAGAAATTCAGACCCTAACGTGGCCTGGACACAATGAAAATTAACCTCTTATGAGGTGACTCAAGAAGACAGGGTCTAATGAGAAGTGAAGAAGCTTTCAAAGCACACTCTACTCTAATCAGCTTGTGTGTCAGGCTGAAAGGTAACTTCTGTCAGCATCTTGAAGGGAGCATTTAATATTTAGTCTCCAAATAACATTAGAGACTCCATGTTCTGCATGGGCTGCACACAGAGAATTAACATCTCTTCCACAGATTATAACAACCTTTAAAGCCCTTAACAGCTCTTTGATTAAAGGATATCAAAGGCTTTGTGATCATGAAACAATCAATCTAACACCTAACCCCTCTGGGGAAATATTTTCATCCACCCTTTAGCAAATGAAAAATAGGATTTAGAACTATTTTACCCAAGATGCTACAAAAACACCAAAGGCAGAATTTGGGCTGTGCTCACAGTCTCCCAGTCTGAAATTCTGACCAGTAGATAACATTCCCTAGACTGGGCTGGTAACTCCAGGGCAAATTGCCTCATCCTGGCTCTGTGGCCACATCATCTCAAAAAACAGCCAAAGTTTGTTCCCAGAGAGAATTGTGATGCTTCTGTGGGGGATCAGCAGCTCACTGCAGAGAAGGGAAAAGACAGAAGCTGAGCACTGAAGTGACTTTGGAAGGACGCAGGCTGACGGGATGACAGGAATTCTGTGTGCTGTAGCAAATTATTGGCAAGAGAAGACAGCAGGGGAAAGCACTGAACTGACACATAATTTGTACCTAACAACCAGCCTGAACCTCTATTAGAGCTCTTATGCTGCCAAGCTCAGGGAAAATTTGAACAAAGTTCAAACTGCATTGCTTTCACCCATCAACAAAATGAACAGAAGTGGCATCTGTGATGTGACAGTGACAATCTGCAAGGAAGGCTTCAACCCAGGGCCAAGAAATTTCAGTTACCCTCTGCACAAAATGCCCAGACCAATGCAGGTGTGGGTACAGGTTAGCGCAGAGATAATTCAAAGCAGCCCCTTTATTGTAGAACAAAAGTGAGCAGCCTGAGACAACAAAACAAAGGAAGATGTTCATGAACTTGCCCGACCTGGCTTTCCCTGGCAGACCCCCAGATGGGAAACAGAAGCACGAGTGCTCTGTGAGAAGAGTGACGTGGCAGCAGCAGCCAGGCTGGGTAAGTGTGTCCAGGAGGTGGGACAGAAGAGCAGCTCAGGGCAGAGAGGGGCAGGAGCTGATGCAGGAGGGGAAGGAGCCCAGCACCACTGCCCAGCAGAGCTGCCCACGCTGGCAGCTGCTGGGGCTGTGCAGGGCAAGGGTTCTGCTTGGACACAATGGTGGCAGCATCTTGTGATCATTGCAGCCTGCTCTAAAAACCACAAAAAGGTTTCTAAAGCTATTTATACCTAATTTCTGAGCTCCTCAGGGTCCAAAGAGAGGTAAATCCTATCCAAACAGCTCTGCCCTCAGGAAACAGGCTAATAAGGGGCTAATAAAGGAAACAATAACAATAGTCATTAATTTGACAATTTACTTTAAATCCCTTTCTTAAACCATTAACTATATCTTAAAAACTGATAATCTTACTTGTTTTTAACATATTGAAGTCTAGGGAGAGGGTGTGGGAATAGCATTGCACAGAGCAGGAAGTGTTTTATGTGCCAATAAAGCTGGGCATGGTCCTTCAGATTAAGTGGGAGATGAGACATTAGGTCTGGGGTACCCCTTCAAGGTCTGGGTACCGCTTGTGGTGTCTGGGGGCTGCTGCCCGTGGGAGGAAGAGAGGACAAACAGGCCCTGCAGGGCAGCAGTGCAGAGCTCCCACACAGCACCACAAGCCCTGGGATGGGACAGAGAGCTGGGGCAGCACAGCCCAGCGGGCAGAGACCCCCTGTGGGCAGCTGAGCATCACAGCTCACACCCACAGCCAGCAAAACAGAGGCAGCCCATGACAAGGGCTTCTCTTGCAAAATACAGCAATGTAACCTTTGAGCTGCTAATCATTTTTTCTCTCTGGCAGCCAAACAAATGTTACGAAAGAGTAATTCTCAGCATCCATTGTACCCTGAGGGTTAAACATGTGTAAGAAGAGATCCAGATAGAGAGCTGGCAGCATCTGCTTCTCCTTTACTGTATGGAGAGCTCTTCTGAGACTTGAGGGATGATGGGAGTTGTCTTTTTTTTTTTTTTTTTTTTTTGCGAAATAAGGTCATGGAAATTGTCAGAGGATCATATGGAGCGATTATAGCAAAAGCACAGAAGTCTCTTCTTCCTCATATTAAAAGCCTGATTATTGTTATTTTACAGTAAAACTGTAAAGCACAAATTCTCCCCAGGAGAGCCAGGGAAAGTGCAGAGGTTTGTGCAGGGTGGTGACAGAAGCTGAGGTGGGAGTGCAGAAGGGCACAGTGTGTGAGGGGCGGCACAGGGTTGCCCATTTGGGGCCAGCATCCAGGGCACAGGGCTTCAGGAGCTGTCACTGTCCCTTCCACGGAAGAAAATGCAACTGCATTTCAATAAAAACCTATTTTAAATCAGAGTGGGTCTGATTTCTAATACTCACTCCCCCTGAGCCAGCAAAAAGCCACAGGAGTAGCAGTGGAGGCAAAGCCACAGTACAAGAGTGGCTGAAGGTAACCAGGTAATCCAGCCAGGGCCAGTTTAACTTCCAGCAAGTTTTTACCTTCTTTAATAGTCCTTTTAAATAGTGGTGTGGAAGCAGTGTTTTCCTAAAGATGCTGGAACAGAACAACCTCACATAATCATCAGCCTCAGCATGTCCACATGGCTTTGCCTGGCACCGCTGGGGATGAGACTTTCCCTGGGCTCCAGCCCACTTTTTCCCAGGTTTACCATGTGCTGGGGTATCCCTGCTGTTCCCCTCAACCACCCTGCACCATTTCCCTGACAAAATAATTTCATGTTTAACTAATACTTTGACTGAGCCATAAGAGCAATTCCCTGGCTCTGGGAAGGGAAAAGCTCCTCGTGGGCAACTTGAAATGCAGCACTTGGGCAGTGAGGCTGACTGTGATACTCAGAAATTGCATTTTATGGTACTTGGTTGATTCAGAAGCTTACCAGGTACCATCAAGAAATCAGTCTTCAGTGATTAGCCCCTAGCCTCAGCCTGGGTGTTTTCCTTATGGAATGAAATTAGTTCAGTGTACATGTGAGCAGTGAGACACCAACAATAAGCTTTGTTAGAACTGAGCATTTCTTTAACTTTGCTGTCTTCCCTACAGGCCATGGAGGAAGTGACTAACTCCTGAGCAGGCAGCCATGGAGCTGGTGAGAGATTTCAGGTATGTGTTGGAAGGTAAAAAATGTGCTGGTGCCTGTTAGTCAAGCACTAATCAGCACTACATCTAAGAAAGACTTCTCCAGGGAAATCATGGACTGCTAATTTGGAGGGAGGAAACAGTGCAGATTTTTTTCCACTAGGATGATAAAATAAAGGTCTCCGGCTGAGATACCCATTTGGGGAGATGAATGATAATTTGCCAGGACAGGGGACAGCTGAAATTAATAATGATATTCTGCTGTAATTTATACTGCTCAAAAGTCAGAGTCAAATCAGTGTAGTCACTAGGGATCTGTACCTGATTTCTCTGAATGAGAATTTGTTCCATTAATCTGGGTGGCTTAAAGGGAAGACTGTAATAACTCTGAGCACTGGGCTTCAGTTGGTCCAATGGTCTCTTATCAAGGACAAAAAAAGACCTGTGAGTTACAGGGTCTGTGTTTTTGTAACTAGATTAGTTCGTGTGATGTGGCTTGGCAGAACTTGTGATTCCCTCTAACATGGAGGGAAGTTACCAGAAGTATTTTCAGTTTGCCAGCTGCAGTACAAAACCACACTCACCCTGTTCCCCAGTTTTACATGGGTAAATGTTTACATCAAGTACTGCACCAAATTTTAAGAAGTGAGCTCTCCACACAAACCAACAAAATCTTCCAAGAGTCAGCTGTGCTCTAAAAGACTACAAAAGTCACAGGGGCAAGAACTGTCCCTCTTGACCTTAAGGGCAACCAGGTCTCACCTTTCTTTTGGCTTGTGCCTCTGAAAGGAGCCTCAGCACATCCAACTCCAGAGCCACCCCACAGCTGTGAGCCCTCCCTGCCACACTCAGGTTCCTATCTCAGAGCTGGAAGGGCAAAACTACCTAAAATGCTCTCAAAAGGTTAAAAATAAAAATGCAATAGAAATTCTGGCCAAGGAAGGATCAGCCCTGGAAGCTTTCTTATTCTCAGTTTGAGCTTGGACATGTGGAAAAAATAATAGTCATGAAAGGATTCACAGGCTCTCCCAGTACAGATGAACAACAAACAATGCAAAGGCAAAAAGAAAAATAATAGATAAATTTTTATTACCCTCTGAGCAGTTGTAACATGGAAATTAGGACAGGATAACAGGCAATTTAATGCCAACATATGCACTGGAAAATTGGAGGTGGCCACAAAGAGGATTAAATATGACTGGAGAAACAGCCAGCACTGGTATGGGAGAATAATCAAAATAAGCAAAAAGGAGAAAGGGAATGAAGATAAACACTACCAACCTTTGCTACACTGTTCACAGAAATGTCAAGGGAAAACTCAAACCCATGCAGCCACACATAAGGAGAGCAAATTATCAGCCTGAGCAGGAGGACATGCCTGGACAAGAAAAAAAACAATCAATCTCTGTGGGGTGACCTAAATCCAGCAAAAAGAACAAAAAGGTTCAAGTATTGCAGAGTTAAACTGAAAGTTTTCTGATTGGGTTTTTTTTCTGTAGGTTTTAATTTTTTTTTTATATTGATCAGAGGAAAAAACCTAAGAAAAAGAATGGAAGTTGTATTGCTGCTTCAAAGCAAGAGATGGTACAAAGCACGTGGCTGAGAGGGGAGTGTGAGCACCCACAGCGTGTGCAGGTCTGCTCACAGCCAGCCTGAGACTCTGCTGTGACAGAGCAGATTAAAGCAGTGCTGGGGTGGCCAAAACCACGCAAAAACCACCGTCACAAAACCGGTAAAACCACCCAAAACCACCCCAAAAGCACCGAGTCACAGCCAAGGTGCCCCAGAACTGGGGGGTGGGAAGCTCTGGAGGAGGTGTGATGGACCATGGTGGAGGGAGGGCATCACTCCTGTTGCTGCAGCACAGTGGCATGTTGAAACTGCAAGTGACAGCTGCAGGTCACCAAGATGCACAAAGGCTTTGCTGAGTTGGGTTCAGGTCGTGAAGAGCACAAAGTGCTTTACTGGGACAGGGCTCACCTGGGAAAGCCCATTCCAGCCCCTCACATCTGCTGCAGGGCCCAGGGGCTGCACCTCAGTCACGTCCTTCAGGGTGAGGAGATGGCCCTGCCCGGGTGCTGAGCAGCAGAGCTGTCTGGGATGATTTTCACTGCCTTGGAAGAAACAGAGAGGGTGACCTTGAGCAGCTCCAGAGCTGTGGGTTTGCCCTTCACCTTCACTCATGGAAATGTTCCTTTTCAGGCATAAGCACGACTGACCTCAAGTACGTGGGCAAAATGTATATTTACTGCTATAAAATGACAGCAAGTTCACTGACAAAAGCAGATTGGGCAGCTGGTGGGGATTTTTAATCACAGAGAAGATTCAGTGGTCACTGAATGTTAATCCACAGCTGTTTACAGAATCATATTGTTACTGCAGCATGTTGGTTTTTCTTTGAAGGAGTTTAAACTGTATTCTGACAACATAATGACACATGGTTATTAGATTACTTTAAAAGAGCATTTAGGCGGTATACAATGATTTTTTAAACGTATATATAATGTGAATCCATATACTTTATATATAAATATATCTAGCCCTGCAGGATATGTCTTACAGGAAACAAATACATATGAAGATATCTAGCTATGCAGGATGTCTTACAGGAAATAAAGGGGGCTGGTGATAGCTTCTCATAAAATTTTATGTTGTGGTTTTCTGGCTTTCGAGATGCTGCTGATTTCTCCATTTAAAAACAAATAGAAAGAAACCCAAAGAAAAAAAGCCTAGAACAGTACTTCAGAGACTTAGTTCTAAGCTTTCATATAAAAATATCAAATGACTGTATTACTGTTCTCCTACTTGTAGTGTTAACTAATCCAAAGGAAAAAGGAAGGAGAGATAAGGCACTGGGATGGGACCTGAGGGGATGACACCAGTTCTGTCTGCCTACACTTCCACAGTGGATGTGTAAAATGAGGATAATAATTGCTCTACTCCCACTCTCAGTTTATGAGCCCATGGGCCATACATTGCTTTATAACCTAGAGCTGGGGCTTCTGGAAAGCAAAGAAATAAAGGTGGAGTTGGCCTTTTCCAAACCAGCAAGGATTTGCTCTCAGGATGGAGGCCACAGAATGCAGCACTCTGAGTCTGCAGAGGGTTCCAGACTCCCCAGCTCTGCCTGGGATTGCTTGGCCTGTGACCTCCTCAGATGCTCAGATCCTGGCTGGGTGCAATCAGCTTTCAGCCTGCAAAGCCATCTAAGCATGCAAACTGCTCGGGGAAGGTAGGAGAGCTCAAGGACTTAAAGATGTTTAATTGGCTTATGGAGCTAAACTCCTTAAAGAACTTAAGCTGCTGTGAAAAGGGAAGCTGGTTTAAATCCCCAAATCTCCCTGCTGGAAAGTGAAGCCCAAGTGTGCTGTAGGGTGGCAGCTGAGGGCCGGGCTGTGCCTGGCTCCTGCACAGCAGCCATCAGCCTCCAGAGGGGACAGGTTTCCTGGCAGGCACAGAAGCTGCTGTGGCCAGGACATCTGGCTCCCCAGTGACTTTGGACTAGTGAAGCTGTCTGAGAGGCTGCTGAAAGCAGCTTTAATTTGGGGAGGTCTGAGCACTCTTTCACACCCTAGGATCCAGAAAGGGACCCATGAGACCCATGAGAAGTGGAAACCAGGAGGTCTGTGAACATGTGGTGCCTTTGTTTCTACTTTATTGAAGTGTTTTTTTTTTAGTTTTGGGGAGGCTTATTGTTTTTATTGTTTGGTTTCTGCTTCAGCTACTGGCTGTCATTATATCTCATGTGGCAATAAAATGACACTATTTTCTCCTTAGGAGAAAATAAAAAAGTCACTTTTCTTCTTAATAAGCTTAGAGCTTTAGTTATTCCAAGTGGGCACATTAAAACATTCTGTCCTCAGCATTAACTTTTGTGTCCCCTCCTTTAACTGAATCCAAATCTTCTTTTCTGCTCTGTGCATTACTAGAAAGATGCTGCAGCTGCAGCCTCAGCACAGCAGTGTTGGAGGGAAAGTCCCATCCCTTTTCTTCCCTTGCTGATGCAGCTGATCCCATCAGCCCTGTCCCTCAGCACTGCACTGAGCTGTTCCCTCAGCTCTGACACAGTTTGTGTCTCTGGGGCTCTGGGCAGTGTGCAGGCAATGGGAGGAGGGTCTGCCCACAGCCCTTCACCCCACAGTGTGCAGGCTGGGCTTGCACATAACCTGGCACGAGCTGCTGTTCAGGTGATATTGTTTCAATGGGTTAATTTGGCAGTTGTTGCCAAGTTATCAATAAAAACAGTGAATACACCCAGGCTCAGACCTGTGCAAACACATTGCCTTCCCACAAAACTTCCATGACTAAATATCACTGAATGACTGGCAGATGTACAGAGCCTTCCCATTCGTCCCAAACTTCTGAACAACTTGTCTGATTTAATTTTTAAAATGTTTACAGTCTCAGCTGACAGCTGCACTGTGCAGCAGCAACATCAAGGCCAGTGCACCTACTCAGTGCTCTGCCCAAAACTCTGTGAACGGCAGAGAACAGACAGAGCCCCACGAGAGCTCCTGCCAGGCTGAGCATGGTGCTCCAGGCACACGTGAAACTCGGCTGGAAGCTGCATGCAGGTTATTAATATACAAAGATAATGTTTAGATAGGACTGGCACAGATCTACAGGAAAAGACACAGACTTATTCATTAGTTACTGTTGGAAGAGGACACTGCTGCTCAATGCCTAAATGAGCTTCCCTTTGCCTTTCCCATCCAGAAGACACACACATACAAATTAGACAGCCTCCCAAATACAGGATACATTTCCCTTGAGGAAAAGAGGAGAATTTAAAAGGCTCAGGCACTGCACTGGGGCACCCAAGTGTGTTTGAAATGGTCGGAGTTGGCAAAATACTGAGATGAAAAGCAGCTTGGAACTAAATGGAAGTTGGAGCAAGAATAGAGGAGACTTCCCCAAAGATGTTTAATAGGTCACAGAGGGCAGGTTTTGTTCCAGAAGGCTGGATAGAGGTTTATAAATTACAGTTCCTCTTTTGCTTTTTTTTTTCTCCTCTAAGAAAAGGAGAAGCAGAGGGCCTGGGAAATGCAGATGTGTAAGAGGGACTTGAGCAATGAGTTGGGCTTTTTTTGTAGCTAAGTCAAGGTTAAAATTGTGTAATTTTGTAAGGCACAGGTTAGGCTTGCAACAGGACTGAAAAAATCTGTTTAATTTACTAATAATGTGCCCAAACTGACACACAACATTGAGATGGTTAAAAAGATAAGATAAAGTTAATTTTTTAAAATAATTTTTTGAGTAAGAAAGGTGTCCCCACATTTAAACTTGTTGATCTTTGTTTTTTTTTTCCTTTGGGAAAGAAGGGAACAGAAACCAAACCAACTCCCTGCCCCAAAACCCCATGCCCAAGACTTTAATCTGACAATTCCTCCCAACTAAGGGTGATTCAGACACCAGTTCCTTTTTAGCTAACCACTGAACTTCAGTGGCTCGGATAAAAGGGAACCATGGTCTGAGTCATCCAGAGTTAGTATTTGGTTGGCAAAGCCATGCCTCCAGGATTTTCTAAAGTCAAAAAACCCGTGCACGTCTGCCAGAATTTCCACAACTTGTCTTGCTTTCAGAAGAAGACTGTCTGCCATGTGATATTTTGACTGATAAATTTAATGTGGTAGCGATTAAACTGTGCACTGTAAGTTTTCTTTTTGGTTTTATTTTTTTTCTTTTTTTTTGTTGGGTTTTTTTTTTCTTTTTTTACTGAGAGATATGCCTGTAAAGAGGCAGCAGCTATTTTTTTCCATAATTGCATCTGTTTCAGAGAGCAGACAGATGTTGGGCTGAAATTCATTACGGTATTCATAAACTCCATTGGGATCTGATGACCTAGTAACATATAGCTACTGTTCCTTGCAAAGTGTTTCAAAGTGTTCTTATTTTGAATGAAGAAATAAATTTGCAGAAGATGGGAGGGAAGGGAAAAACCTCTAACAAGGCAGATGGCTGCACAACAAGAAGATACAATAGTTATACAAAATGTGAGAGTTCAATTTATTTCAATAAATTATCTTTATTTTGCAAAATTGCCAGCCAGCCTTTGTGCACTGGTATCATTGTAGCAGGCAGATACTCACTTGGTATTCTGCTATAAGGCAGAGCCACAGTGAAATACTCAGTGACAGAGGAAAGAAAAGAAAATCAGAGTAGGAAAAATTCTCATGGAGAGACAAAATAATAGAAAGAGCTTTGACACTGGGAAGCAGTTATCTATATAATTCATGTATTATGGTACAAAATTACTGCTGAGGATTCAACTGGTGCTGGAACAGAGTCCAAAGACAGGAGTGCAAAATCCCATTGTTACAGAGGATACGACTCCTCTCCCTGGAAGGGTCAGTGTGGCTGTTTTCAGGGAGAGCAGGGCTGTGTGCTGGGCTGTGGGAAGCTGGAAATCTCCAGTAGCAGCATTTGTTTCCTTGAGGAACTGAAGGGCTGAGCTGAACCAGGGCTCTGCAGTGCTGGGTCAGGGTTATCAGTGCTGCGGGAGGGCTCCTCGTGCTCCCTGTGCCCGGTGTGGGCACAGCCTGGCACGGGCTGCCTTCTCTGGGTACCACAAAGAAAATAAACTCCTGCAAAACTTCCAGTGAGCAGCATTTGGAGCAATGCACATTTTGGGGGAGACCTATACATTAAGTTTTAGCCTTGGGAAATGAGGTGGATATCCTGGCTGGGATTACAGCAGTCACAGGCACTTTTTCCAGCTTGCCTGTCCACTCAGGAATCCTTTGGGAAGGAAGCTGCTTGGTCTCATTTTGGATATCCTGTGAAACTGAACCAGCATGTTTGCCAGGAACAGAAAAAAAGTTATTTCATTTTTAAAGAGCTGAAAACTACTGTATGTGCTTCTGAGTACTGTACGGGAAATTACTGTTTTGGTTTGTTTGTCTGGATTTCTGGTATTTCCAGTTTACTCAGGATAGCAGCCCTGTCTTGATCCTAGTGCAGCAGCCTCTGCAAAGTGGAAATCTGGAGACAGAGTCAGGTTTAAATATGACTTTCTGGCTCAGCCTTACTGTATTTGGAATGAAGTGGGAAATTTCTTTAGTTCAAATAGGAGAAAGCATGAGAAATATTCAGAGCACAATCCAACAATGCATTGAAAACAATGACACTTTACTGTGCTTTCCAAGCACTGTAGGGATGGGTCCCAGGAATGCTGAAGATATGAAGTGGATTGTGTCAGATTTTGTTCACTTTTTTTTTTTTTTTTGCATCTTTTAACAAAATTGGAATGTAAGTGGATGTCCATGGCCTGAAAATTAAATCTTCCCTTCGTAGTCCAAAAACATTTTGCAGCAGCTGCACTAAGTTATCCTGGTATTCTCCAAGGTGTGACCTGATAAAAGTATTCTCTGCTTTTCTGTGGCCATGAAATAGTACTCATGGCACGGTGTTACTGCTGCCAAGCTAGCACCCAGACTTATCCAGGCTGTACACAAGCCTTTGGAGACTTTTAATGTGTAACCTTAGCCAGCCAAGAGCTGTCCCCTAAAGAAGCACTGAGGAGATGTCTAAAATCTCTAGTTCATATAAAAGCCAAAAGTAATGGGAATTTAATGAAGTATTTTTATTCTGGAAGATAAGTGCGGATGTTGGAGCATCAGCATCAGTCTGATCAGGTGCCTCAGGCATGGGCATAACGCAGGTTCCTTACAGAAGGTAAGAAAACTTCCAACAAAACAAATGTCTCAGGGAGTGTTCCAGTGCCAAGGAAAGCTGGTGTTCATGGAGACCCTGTCTGAGACTGGTGCATGTGCTGGGGAGCTGCTGCAGACAGGATCCTGGGAAAGGCTGGCACCTGGGATTGCTCTCCACCAGGAAGATGGGAGCAGGGGAACCCAGAAGCTTGAGGAGGGGTTTGTCTCCTACCTCTATAGTTGGGAGCCTAAATTGAGTTTGGGTTTCATGTTGGGTTTGTATCCTGAAAATGCTGGGAAATATATGCAGAGGGCTGGCTCTGGAGTCACAGATGTGGCATGAGCTGCTGAGCCTGGCTGCTCCCACAGCAATGGGAGTGGCCGGGATGTCCATTCCCTGAGCACCATCTGGGTGATTATTTCAATAAAATCTTCATGTGTGTTGAAGCTTTTCTGAATGATAATTTTCTGAATTTATAGTTCAGAGAACAGAGAAATTATGAAAAGAGTCAGTTTGTCCTTTTCAGTTTAAGCTCACAGTTTAAGAAGCTGTTTATTTCCTGTAGACCAGAAATCTTGTTATCTTATGAGTTATCTTGTTTATTTCTCTGCCAGCTTCACACCTGTAGCTCAGACCAATGTAAACAAAGCTAGAGGAAACAAGCCAGCATGTCAGTTTGAGCCTCAGCTTTAAACACTGTCTTCCTTTACTGACTGTCACATCTGGCAGGGGCAATTACTCTTGGTAGGATTATTATGGTCCCAAATCTGTGTTAAGATGATGACAGAAGAGCTCAGAATTAGCCCAGTACTTCTGGGGTACAATGGCATTTCCTTTGCTGAAACAAAGGAAGTTCTTTCCCCTTCATTCTTGCACTTCCCTTTTAATACAAAACATCCTTTGCATGCACATAGACATTTGAAAGGATTTTATGTTCAGGTCTGTGGTTGTCGAATTTGGCTTCAGGGTTTTGAATACGGGTCTTGGAGAGGAAAGATGTACAGATAGCATTTAATTGTCTCTTGTGTTTGTTGTGCTTTGGTTGGTTGGTATTTTTAAAATTGAATTTATTATTAAGGGAACCTGTTCATTTTTTATTATTGGTAAGGTGAACGTGGGTTTATTAACAATTGCACTAATGCATGGAATTTCTGATTTCTGGGAGTTACTCTGCCACACAGCCTCTTGCAGAAGAGCAAGGTGGGAGAGGCTGCTCAGAGGTCAGCAGCAGCACAAGCACCCTGTTTGGTCAGGGCTTTGGGCAGGATTTGCCAGGAGCAGGGCACGAGGCTGTGGGGGACACCTGGAGCACATTTCTGTGTCTGTAGAACCAGCTGGTGAAGAAATCAGGCCTTGTAAATCTGGTTCTACTGTAAAGTACCCTTGTCCTGGTGGCATTTGTAGCCTCAACAGATCGGCTGTGAGCATCGGTGACAAAAGCAGCTGTGGCTTCTGTCAGACCTGCAAGGCCTTGACGGGGAAATGATGCTCTGCCTTCCTCAGCAGCAAGGGAAGAACTGCTCAGAGCCCTGCCTGAACCCACAGAAACTCCCAGCAGGGCGCAGGGGGGAGGCAATGAAATGTGGTGGTGAAAGCACAAAGCAGGGATAGTGAGACCCGCCTGCGAAAATGCTACACCCCATGTGATACTTCTAAACACCTTCATACTTCTCATTTTTGGGTAGAGCTTTCTGTCAAGTGGAAATTAATTCTCAAGTTGGAGAACTTATTAGGGCTAGGCAAGGTGGGCAGGATTAATTTCAGCAAGAGATGGAGAGGGAGAAAGGGCGTTGGGTAGGCAGCAGTCAGGAGTTTCACACCCGTTCTCACTGGGAGGCAGGAAGGAAGTGGAAAGTGGCAGGAGACAAAGGACAGCCTGAAGGTTAGAGAGAAGAGATAAATAGGGATTGTGAGAAATAACACAAGCAAAAAGGCTAATGATGTATTTATGTAAGGCAGGAAGGCTCAAATGGGGAGCAAAGCTCTGGCTTAGCTTTGACAAAGGTGACATGAGGGCCAGAATTTTCTAAATGCTGCCCAGGGGAGAGCAGGGGGCTGGGCTGCTACTGTGTGTGGATTTCTGCTGCATTGCATGTTTAGTTCTTCAACAAAGTTACACTTTAATGCAGTGATTGGCCTCAACTCTTCAGCAGTGCCTCCACATGCTGGCCCGAAGGCAGGCAGAGAGCACAAATTCAGGGTCACATTAGCGATAATGTACCCAACGTGGGCTGTTGTACAAGAATACTTTGAAGCTGAGTGATACATCAGCACTTCTTTCAAGGAAATTGCCAAACGCCTTTATTACAACACTGCCCCTCGCTGCTGGCACTGCAGCCCTCCTGGTGTGCTAATAGGCACCAAAGACACTTCAACCACTTTGTCTTGATTTTATGTCTGATACTGTGGAAGTTCTGATTGAGAATTTCAGCCCCTTTGCTTGCTCTCTGCGAGGGGGCAGCTCCCTGAACATCCCTTGAGAATGTTTAAGGACTTTGCCTCAGAAATGTGGCATTTCCACTGACATCTGCCTCTAAATACGAGGCCCAAGAATACCCACAAGTCCTTCCAGCTGCCACACTACTTCGTGCTCCTCCTGCGGTCCCAATTACCGGGGAAAGGCGGCTCTGAGGGCAGCGAGGTTGTGGAACCGCGGTGGATGTGCCTGCGGGCCGGGCTGCCCGCTCCGCACCGTGGAGTGTCCGTGTGGGGCTGAGGCAGCCTGGGAGCGGCCCTGGGAGCATCCCTGGGAGCATCCCTGGGAGCATCCCTGGGAACATCACTGGGAACATCGCTGGCAGCAGCGCTGCCGTCACCCCCCTGGGCTCGTGTTCGCCGAGGGGAAGGGGCTGGCAGTGTCTCAGCTGCGTATGTGTATAAAATCCTCTTCTTTGCACGCTGTCACTGCAGTTTTGGGGGGTGTCAGGGCTTTGTTAGCGGCCGCCCGGTGCGCCGTGCGGGACCGCGGGGTCGCGGTGCCGGAGGGGTCCCCGCTGCCGGCCCGGCCCTTGGCGGCCCCGCGTGGGGCGGTGCGTGCAGGGAAACTCCCACAGCCCACGCTGCAGAGGCGATCCCCCCCTCCCCGCCCCACGGCAGCGCTCGTTGGGGGGCAGAGCGCGGCCGCCCCCGCCCCGCCGGCGGCAGGTGGCCCCGACCCCCGCCGCGCCGCACGTCACTTCCTCGCAAACTTTTTCCCGAGCTGCTCCCTCCGCTAAAGTTGCCGGCGGCGGCCGCCCGGGCCGGGGAGGGCGGTGGGGCCGGCCGGGCATGCCCGGCTCGCTGCGGCCGGCGGGGCACGGCCGGGCCGGCACCGCTAGCGCGGGGCGGGAGCCATGGCCCGCGGCCTGGACGGCATCGACCTGGCGGCGCTGCGGTAAGCACGGGGGGCTGCGGCGGGGCGTGTGCGGGGCTGCACCCCGCCGTGTGCGAGGCTTCACCCGCCGTGTGCGGGGCTTCACCCCGCCGTGTGCGAGGCTTCACCCCGCCGTGTGCGGGGCTTCACCCGCCGTGTGCGAGGCTGCACCCCGCCGTGTGCGGGGCTTCACCCCGCCGTGTGCGAGGCTGCACCCCGCCGTGTGCGGGGCTTCACCCGCCGTGTGCGGGGCTTCACCCGCCGTGTGCGGGGCTTCACCCGCCGTGTGCGGGGCTTCACCCGCCGTGTGCGGGGCTTCACCCGCCGTGTGCGGGGCTTCACCCGCCGTGTGCGAGGCTGCACCCCGCGTTCCCCGCTTGCCGAGCGGGCTCCGCGCCTGGCGGCGGTGCGGGGACCGCGGCACGTCCCCGGTGCGGCGATGCTGCGGGTGCCCGAGGGGCTCGGGGTGCAGGCTCGGGGCTCTCCCGGTGTCCCAGAGGTCGCTCCCTCGGCTGGAGCGGGGTCCTGCGGAGCGCTGCGCTGCGGAGGCTCCATCGCCTGCCAGGGTGATAAATAATTCCTACCGACATCCCTAAAGATGATGTGAATGCTCTGAGGAGAAAACAAATGTGAAACTAATATGTTCTGGAAAAATAGATATGCGTGGTGGTTTGCGTTTTGTGGCCTTTTTGTTGTTATTGAAGTTTGGGATCTTTTATGCCCTTCTCCGTCCCCCGAGCTAACAAAGTCAGCATTTCCCTAGTTTGCTGTGAGTTTTTATTATTCTCCTCTTATGTTTTTAATGTAAACCAAACTTCAGCCTGTGCTGTCAGTGTTTCACATCCACAAAGCGGTGACCGGGCTTTGTGTGATGCCCCCGAGTTCCACTTGCCCTTTTCACATAGGAGCTGACCGCTGAGCAGCCCGTCCAACCCAGGCAGGTCTTTTGTGGAGCGCTCTCGACAGAAGAGGAGGGAAGAGTTCAATTGTGGCAAAAAGCAGTCAGCCCCAGACAGTGAAACCAAAGCAAGCCACTTTCTAAAAATATCAGAGAAAAAAGAGAGAGCGCTGGGAGAAGCCTTTGCGATATTCACATGGTGAGGAGGGTGTTCAGACTGGAGGCAGAAGGAGGAAAAGCAGCAGGGACAGTAAAGTTAGGAAGGATGGCAAAAGGGTTCTGGCTAAGCAAGCAGAAGTTTAATCTGTCTCTGCTATGAGGTGTAAGGCAAAATAATGGACGTTCTTCTTTAGGGCTTTAGCAGATGAACCTCATCTCCTTGAATAAATAAGGAAATAGTGTGAGTTTGAAAAGGAGTCATTCTGCAAAGCAGACAGCAGGCTTTGTGACAGAACCATCTGATTCACAGCCTGCAAAGGCTGAGAGCACTGCGAGTGAGTTTCAGCCTTGACAGGGGAAAGGATATATGTCTCGTTTTGGGAGAAACCCCGTGGAGCAAATCAGCAGCCTTAGCTTGGGGTTTGTGCTAGGTAGGAAATGGGAGGCAGGTGAGGCTGAGCTGTGGAAATTATTTAAAGTGTCTTGCCTTTGCTGTGTGTCTGAGCCCTGGGGCCAGTGGGCGCCTGGTGCTGTGCTCCAGCCTCCCAAGGTTGTGAGCGGGGTAATTTTCAAACTGAGATTGCCCTGCTCCCCTCCAGATGGGTGTTCACCAGGGCACTCCCCTTTCCCTGGAAAGAAGGAGGGCTGTGGCTTTCTAGCATTGCTGGGATCACCAGGGCAGTCAGAGGCTAAAAAGCCCCTGAAGTCTGCATTAGGTGCTGAGGTCCAGAGGCCCTTGTGCTTCAGACACCTGGATCTTCTTTAGCTGCAGGGTGTGAGAAGTGCATTTTGGTCCCGCTCTTGCTCATGTGCTGGTTTTCATTCTGCCTTGCAGAGAGAGGGATGTGGCCCGGGTGCCTCTGCCTTGCTCTTGCTTTCTGAGTGTGCTGCAGTGACTGGAGGGAAATCAGGGTGGTCACCATATGGAACAGGGTATGATGGTAATTAGCCTTAGAGTGATGAATGTTCAGGCCAGGATTTTGGCATCTTTCACAGGGAATCTAGCAACTGGGCAGGTGCTGGCTGGTGAAGGGTTAGCTGGACCATGGGTTAAGTGTTAACTGGGGGGAAGCACTACATGGGGGATGATACGTGACTCCAGGACAGTGAGGAAGGTGGCCCATTGTGAGCAATGCCAGCAAACAAGGCAGTGCTGATATCCAAGCAAACAAAGGCAATCCAAGGACCAGAGCCCAGATTAATATCCTTTATGACTCTTAACAAGGCTTGGTTCACTGTGGTGTCCTGATTAAAAGAAGAGAGATGGCCAAGTGTTTGGCTGCACTCAGGCCTGTGGAGGCTTGAAGTGCTAATGCTCAATTTGCTAGCAAGGGCAGGATAGGATTTGCACTGTATTAACTTTAATGCTAATGTTTATTTAGATAATTGTTAGGGTCTTTCCTGGAGTGTCAGAAGCCTTTAGAAGCAAACTATTGGGATGCTGAATCAGAATGAAATTTATTATGTACCAAAAAGGAAAGAGAAGCTAATTTTGAAGCACTTAAATTGCTATATTTGCATAATAAATAAGCTTAGAGAGGAAGAGTGAAGACCACATACATTTAAGTGAGAGAAGCAGTTGGAAAGTCCAAGTTGAAAATGCAGTTTAGGTTCCCATGGGTTTCTGAGCACTCTGGGCACTTTTAATTCAGCAGTGCTGCTTTCTGCAGGACAGGTGGTGACTTAGGGTGCTCGTGCTTCCCATGGAGTGCAGTAGGTATTACACATGGAAGCCCTTTACTGGGAGAGTTCCTCAGAGAGCTGCAGTGAGTTTCCCTGCCTTGGCCATGAGCTGCCCACAGCACAGTTCTGTGCAGAGGTTGCACGTGGAGTAGAGGTTTTGTACCACCCACCAGTTGCTTTAGCAGTAGCAATGGTTCATTTGCTGACTTCAGCCCCACTGAAGTAAAGCATTTGTTTATATCCAGACTAGTGAAAACATAAAATGAGGAAATGAGAAGAAAGCAAAGAAAACTTTAGTGAGGTCCGGTCTTGTAGGCAGTCTTACTGCTGTGCTTAAATCCATATGTGAGTGTTCCCACTGATTTCCTTTTTAGTGAGGGCTTTTGGAATTGGGGTTTAAGTTTAAAAGGATTACTGACTTGTTTTAAAATAAGAGACAGAGGAAAAAATGACACAGACTGACCTGCATAGGTCAGAAGTAATCTTGATCTGATTTGCACATTGCTTTTTAAAAAAAAAAAAAAAGGTCTTGTCAGATTGACAGTCTAGGAAGTTTATGATTAAAACTCATTTTACTTAAAACCAAATGAACTCATTAGTACTTTCAGCTATGGAAGTCTGGGCTGTGTTGCTTTGAAAGCTCTTGGCATTTATCATGACAGTTGTGCCAATAAAGGTAGAATCTGCTCAGAAAAAAAGCCTGTGCGTTTCTGCTGGAATTTTGCCAAGGTAAACATTTCCATATCAGATATGAATAAAGAATTACTTATATTAAAAGACTAACATATAAATGGAGTGGAGAGTAGCTTGATACCTCTAAAAAAAAAAGATGCTTTGGAACCAGGGGCATAGAAATTGTACTTCTGAGATGATATTTTTCTGTATCACATCCCTCAGCAGTACCAATAGGCATTAACTGACATGATATATTGCTGAAACAGATGTGGTAAAATTGACACATGGAGTTAATAATATTTTATATAAAATATATCACTCTCAGTGATGGCAAGAAATCAGCTGAGTGATAAATGGCTTAGCCAGAAACCAAGAAACTGATCTCTTGAGCTCTTAATGGTTTTAAATAAATCGCTCAAGTGAATTTTAACTGCAGCACCAGATTTTTTAATGCACTCAGTCGTTCAGGAGAGAGCACTGCCCATGTCTTACAACAAGATGGGCTGCCTGTACCTGAGGGCTGCAGGATGCTGCAGAAAAACCTCTGTGCTCTGGCTGGTGTTAGAGCAACTGGTGCTGTAGCACAAGATAGAAGTTGGTTCATGTGGAATGGTACACTGATCACCTGACTCATTAATCTCTTATGAAAATTAACAGCAATTTAGTTTGGGTTCAAAGCCAAGAGTTCAATACCACAGACAAATTCACTTTGTTATGTTTGCAGAGCAGGAGAGTTGAGTGTTCTCAGCCTGCCTGTAAGTTAAGTTTGCCTGGTTTGGTACATTTCCCTTCACTGCGGTAACTGGGCTCAGGTGCTTTATATTGTCATTTTTTTCAATTCTGCTCTTCAGGTTTTTTCCTTTGTTGCATTGCTCATACCAAGTGTTTCACAGCACAGGACAGCAGCTCAGCCTCAGGCTAGCTCAGTGTGGTGAGGCTTAGGAACTTGGAGTTTTTCCTTATTCTACTGTAAGCTGAGGCTGCAGTTGAATTCTAGTATTTTTCACATGCTTTCATTTATTTGTTGTATTTCCTGCAGTACCATCCTGCCAGTCTTCACCGAGTTGTTTTGTATATAGAGTTTTGTGAAACTTGACTGAAAATGTAAATACTAATGCATTTCTTACCCTGTGATTTGGCAATTTCCCTTTAGTGTGTAACAGATCATTAGGAGATGTGCCTGGGAAAATCCATTTTGATGGTGTACAATTAGTTTCTGTTATGAAGTGGTTGCTCTAATCCAAATAACATTATTTCTTCTGCTTTTTGCAGGACCCTGCGGGAATATTTGAACTGGTGCAAGTTGTTGGAAATGGGACATATGGACAAGTCTACAAGGTTTGGGTCCCTCTTTAATTTAGGATGCTGTTCTTGATAAAGCTGTATTACCTAAAGCAGAAGTGAGCACCATTTAAGAAGGTGGACAATTGTTCCAGTAATAGCCTGGTTCTCCTTGCTCTCTTTTCTGCATAATGCAAAATGTACTACCTGTGAAATTCCATGGCCCTTCCTTCTGTCCTGTTCTCATGTCCCTTTGCTGCCACAAAGGTCACATAAACAGCTTTTGTACTAACTTCCCTCTGCCCTGTTCTTATTTTCTCTTTTTCAAAATTATTTAAAAGGTGTCTGGTAGAAATTTACATCAGTTATGGCTAAATTTGGCCTGGATTGGGTGAAGTTCAAAACTCAGAGGTGTCAATTAGCCCTTATCTGCAGGAGGCAATGAAGTCTTTGATTTCTGTCATTGCCTGTCACATTGCTTTGTCACTGTGGTATCAAAGCAGAACCACCAAACAAGAAAATGCAGCAATTAACATTGCACAGCACAGTGCTCTGTGCACCATGCACAGCTTACTTGAGTTATAACAACAAGCCTAGAAAAGTGTTCTTTCACTGTGAAGCCTTCCCTAAAAGTGATTTAAGAAGAGGAAATAGTTGTGATTGAATAGAGAACCAAGTTTCCATTTCAAGAACGAAGGCAGAGGAAGGACAAGGCCATGCTGCTGAACCCTTGGAGGTGCAGCAGAAGAGTAGTGGCACTGGAATAAATCTGTCTGGTGCTGCTTCTCCCCCAGGTCCCACTACTGACAAGGCCCTGCTTGGCAAGTCCTTGTGTGCAGGAGTGCAGGCTTTTGGTGTCCATCTTCTGGTGGCAGATCTGCTGTAATCACATTTTACTTTCCCTTTGAAGCTATAGGCTCTGGAAAAAGCTTTATAGGAGCAAGTCTGGGAAGTCTCTCTTTTCCATGCTACCCTTTTTTTTTTTTGTTATTATTTTTATGTCAGAAGCAGGATTTTTCTCATGTAACTCTTTGTGGTGGTAAAGCCTGTGTTGTTTCTGAGATTGTCATCCAGATACTGCTTTTAATACTGTTGAATTAAAAATACCTGCTCAGGGGTTCACATGGACAGATTAGAACCCAAGAGAGATTTAGAGGTGCTGTTGTTTTTTACCTGTAAAAAGATCCCAAACATCCAGAATGTTCTGTGAAATAGTTGACTTTTTGTGTGTGTGTCTGGATTAATTTTTATACTGGGAAAGAAAAATTTTAAATCTAGTCATCCTTTATGAATGTTGAATATGAATCAACTACTTAATCATGGCAGAAGCAGGAAGGAGCAACACAGTTTGCTTCTCTGCTGCAAAACAAAATGTTTTGAGCCATCATGTAGCTCATTAGAATGTTAGTTGCCAAAATGTGCAGGAAATATTGACAGTGACAATTTAAAATTGTCCCCAAAGGCTGCTCTCCACTGAGCATGTGAGAGACCAGGGTCTGACAGCTCTGGGAATGGAGTGATGATTTCAGTCCCTGCTCATTCTGCACCAGGACTGGCTGAGACATCTGAGGAAGGCACTGAGAGAAGGGGTCTGAAAGGGCTGGGGGCACTGAGGGAAGCTTTGTGCACATTCATCCTGCACTGGAGCAGCGAGGGGCTGTGTGACCCCAGCTCTGTGACAGCACACCCCTGACTGAGGTGACACAAATGGTTAAACTTTGGTCAGACAAGTGGGAGTGAGCACTGGGGTGTTCTGCCCTGGGCTGCTTGGGGATGGAGCTGCTCTTGAAGGAGCTGATGGTGCCAGCCAAGCTGGAAAGATGCAAAATGCACATTCCACACTCAGCATCGGCTCTGTCGCTGTGGTGAACAATTTTCACACAGCCCAAAGCCTCAGTGTGCTTGGAAATCCTCCTGCAGACGCTGAGCAGCACCTGGATGTTCTCAGGTGGTGTCTGCCTGGTGGGATCTCCCTGGTGCTGGCCTTGCACCCAGAGCAAATGTGTTTTCTCAGAAGGGCAGCTGCAATGGAACCACTGCAGTGGCCATGAGGAGTTAGGCTCATAGTCACTTTTCTTTTTAACTTTTGTGTACTATGTCCTGTGATCTATAAAATGATAGAATTCATTCATTCACTGATAGAGTGAATGAATGGAATTCTAGAATAATTTTGCAGTTTGTCTGGTATAGGCTTGTGATTATAAATATTTAAGTTATAAAGTAGTCTCTCTTATCCATATACTTTACTCATATCATTACAGCATGTTTTTATTCTCCTGAGGTGTTAGATTCTTACATACATTCAGAAACTATGCATAGTAATTTGTACATCGTTAAAGAGAAACTTATTTCAGGCTAAATAAATGACATATTCAGGATTACTAAATTGCTTTGTTGGCTGTGAAGATGATTTGTATTTTAATATATTTAACTCTATAAAAATGAAAATAAAATTTTGAAGGTTCATCATTAGATTTAGAAAACCATGTTTAACAAATATATTGAAGGAGAGCATTATTCATACTGAATTATTCCAGTTCCACTTCAGGGTCTTTTAACATTAAATGGAAGAGGTATGAATTGTACACATAACAATACTAAGCTGAGTAGAAATGTTATAAAGATTTGTGTAGAATAGCTGACTAAAAGCCAGCAGATTTTTTTGACAACTTATGAAGTAGTAGGACATAAATATGCCAGTACTGGTAACTTCTACCTTGCAAAGCATGAATTAGATGTGAAAAAAAAAAAAAATCCAATGGCACCCACCCAGAATTCATGAAACTTAGGCTTCGTTACCTCCTGAAATGACAGGGAAAACTGAAAGTAGTTGGAAATAGTGCATCTGCTGGTGGCTGGGGAGCATTGACTCTTTCATGCCTTTGTCTCCTCAGTGTTGAGGAGCTGAAGGTCAGATTGTGTCCAGTCTCTGCACCATCTCCATGGAATGCATTTGGGAAAGAAAGATAAGTTTCTGAACATCCCATGTACTACTTCTGGCAAGATCTGTCCATCCCCCTGCCTGCTCTTCAGGCCAGGGGTGAAAATGGGTGTTCAGGCATGAGCAGTTGCTCTCCCAGTATGAGGGGCAGCATTTTTGAGGGTTTCTAGAGCTGCTGATCATTGAGGACCTTCAGCCAGCAGAGCAGTGTTTTGTGTCATGAGCCTGCCAGTGGCATCTGGGAGGAAGGAGAAGGCTGAAGGTGTCCCTGGGAAGTCCCTGGGATCTCTGAGCCATGGCTCTGCTGTGAGTTCTTTGCCTGTTTCCATTTCCCTCGGGGCTGTGGGGTGGCTGCATGGGCTCTGTGGCTCTGAGGTGCTGGGCACTGCTGCTCCATCACCCCTGCTGTAGAACAGTTTTGTGCTGGTCTGTTCAGTAAGAACTAAACTCTTAAGTTCGGGGAAAGTGAAATATTTTTTTCAAAGACTTCTGCTCTTAGTTTCATAATCTTTGATGAGAGGTGTTCCTTCCATGGCAGCCTGTTAATGCATTTTCTATGTTCCAATTTTTGATGCAGGGTCATTTTTCTGTTGAGGAAATGGGGAAAGGGTGGTATGGGGGCAGCTGAAGGGGTTGCCATTTTTGAAGTGTTTGGGTCACAGGATTCTTCCTGAGCTCTGAAAGAGGCTGTGAGACTCTGGATTTACGGCTGCTCTGTTGTTTTGGTTGTCAAGATGAAGAGGAATTGTTCCTAATCCTTCTCATTCAGCCATGCTCTGAGAGTCCCCATCCTTCTGAAGCTTTCGTGGGCCAAATGAGGTCAGCAGTGGTGTTTTCTGATGCCAAGAGGCACCTGATTGGGGTTTTGTCTTCTTTATTTTTAGTGATGTGGATCAGCCTTCTCCTGGGCTTGCCAGTTTCCAGTGGCCTAGGGAAAGAGAGGCCAGTGTCTTTGGATAGTTCCAGGGGCTGATGTTTTTTGCACATGATCTTGGATGCTGGTGATAAACCCTGACAGATTTGCAGCTACTGTGTGTGCAGAATGGTTTTATCTTTAATGGAGGCTGAGGGCACAGGGAACTTGAGAGAGGTGCTCTGGTTTGGAGCTATGGGAGTCAAGAGGGAAGATGAGGATTCCCAGTAATGCAGCAGATGAAGAGGCAGCAGTGCTGTTGCTGAGGCTTAGCAGGGCTGGAAGCAGCTCTGCCTTCCTGCAGTGACTCTGCAGAGATAATATTTTTATTTCTCTGCGGTCACGTAAGACTCAGGATACAAAAAGGAAGCAGGTCTAAGTAAGGAAGTGTATGGGGTTTTGGTTGTTTTTTTGGTTTTTTTTAAACACAGTTGCTTCTTGGCATCGAATTGTGCTTCAGTTGCTGACTTGAGTTATGAGTTGCTCTGCTGCTGATGTAGAGTGGCAGGAGTTCAGCAAAACATAAATACTTGTTTCAGTTTATCTTAATTTGAAAATCTGTTAAGGTCTTCGTATTCTATTTCACTGAATGACTGGCTGATGTAATTGAGCTGGGAGTGGTGGAGGGAAGGAACATGGGGAGTTTTGAGACTGGGTAGTGTGTGGAAAGAATCACCTGACCATGCTAAGTTATAATCTGTGGACTCTACTGAAAACCTTAATTAATGGTAGCACCTGAATGTTAAATGTGAAAAACATTACAATTATTTTCAATATAACCCAGATGGCAAATGTGTATAAGCTGAAAAGTTTAAAACCATCCCTTCTGTGGGTGAGTCAGAAGTAGCCACTTTCCAAAAATTATGTCTTGGGGCTGAAATGCAATTTCAGAGTCTCCAAAGTGCTGCAGAGATTTTAAAAATGACACATAATCTCAGGTTGTTTTGTTGTTATTTGTGATGAGTTACAGTTTATAAGCTAATCTTAGTCTTCGAGGTACTGAGATTTTGGTGAGTCAAGGAGGGAAATCAGTTGTACTCTATAGAAATAACAAAGTGCTACTCTCTGTTTCATTAGCAGTTGGTAAAAGTGCTTGTTTGTCTGTTTGCTTTATTTTGGTTCTTGGTGGTGCCTTTCTTGGTCCTAAAATTAAGAGCCAGACACGGTTAAGGGATGAAGGGTTTTCACTTTGGTGTTTAATAAGGATCCGTATGATGCAACAATTCATCAAGGTGGAATACACTGAAATGCACACACACGCTAGATCACATTTACAATTTTACAGACCTTGCAAATTAGCATATCTAATGAAGATGTCCCAATGAGAGGCTTGAATGGATAGTGTGACAGGTCCATATTCTGAAGTACTCCCCCCTAGACGAGCCTAATCCTAGATTGCAGGATGTGTTCTGGAGGGGCCGTGGTCTCTCAGGATAGCACAGGGCTTTCCAGCCTCCAGCTGTGAGGCCTTTGGGATGGTTGCTCTCCTGCCCTAGCAGAGCACCAGGACTGTGCTGAGATACCAGTTAAAAAGAGTTAAGAGTGTGCATGCTAAGAGTATGAGAATACATAAAATGTGTAGAAAAAAAAAGGCAAAACCCATCATGGCAGCAGTAGAAGAGCTGATTATCTCGTCCACGTGAAAAACTCGTTAGTTACAGCAGAATAGAAGAGTAAGGATGTGAAAAAAACCTCTCAGTTGTGTAGTGCCTCTATACAATAAGAGCTCTGACTGAACAAAGCAATGTATAATAATTAGATGTGCCATTGGAGAGTAGTAAAATCCTTGCAAAAAAATTGTTGGCAGGCCTCCTGCTTTCAGGTCTTCAATGTTTTGGGCCTATAAGTCCATGTGGGAGAGTACAGTGCATTTTCATCCTAAACTGTTGGCATTTTGAGCTCATGTTGCATAACACTTCACATTTTGTCACTGGGTCATGCTATTTTGAAGGTAAGAGAACGTGCTAAAAATGCACTGGTGGTAATATGAGCGTCATAGGAAGTAGTTCAGGCTCTTAATTCCCTGCTCAAGCACTTTGCTGTGCTCTAAGCACCTCACCAGTGCCATTGATTTCAGTAATCCTGACTGCTCAGTAGCACCCAGATTCACTCCATTGTGCAGGTTCACATCAGCATGACCACTGCTCCATGGCTCTGAGTTTTGCAGTATCTGACCTACCCAGAAGTATTTTCATTGGATACGATAGACAAATCTGTGGAACTTGGGGAAAAATTTGTAATTGTCCATTTGCAGGCCCAGAAAACCATAGCTATGACAGTTAATGAATGAATGATACTATACTACTTAATTTTAAACAGCAGAAAGTCTACTGTGTTGTTTATAGATGTTTGAGCTGAGTCCCATGGCAGGTTAGCTTTAGTAACTACTTTTTTCACAGTGAACTGCAGGATTTTAGTAGCCTAGTAAGGACATGTCACTTTATCTCTAACTCTTTCTTAGAGCTCCTTATGGATTGGACTTTCCAAGTCTGCTTTAATGTCCTGAAGAGTGCAAGTATGTTTTTTTGAAAGTCCTTATTTGGTACCTCTGGGAAATAGCTAATAAAACATAATAAAAGGAACAACAAATGGGTTGTTCCCATTTGTTGGGAAAATTTCCTAAAATTGAAGAAGAAACTATTTTTCAGCTGTTTGTAGTATAATTTTTATTTTTCAAAGTCCTTGTGTATTTTAAGTCTGCCCTTGTAATCTACTGACCTTGTGGAATTCCTGAAAGGTTTTCAAGATTTGCTTTAGAAGCACCTTCTCAAAGGCCTTTTCTTCCCCATGCCCTACTTTCTACCTTTGAAAATACTACATTTTAGTAACTTCTGAGATCTTAAAACTGAGCAGTCCAGAAGATACTCTTTTCAGTGTTCTGCATAAATAATGCTATTACCTCCTGTGTAGTAGCTGGGGTGTGATCTGGGGCAGTGCCTTTAGGACCTCTAGGTGTGTGAAAATGCACTTTTTCATAAAGGTGGGAGAGGGGCTGATGTGGGCAGCTGTGGTTCAGGAGATCTTGCTTCTCTTCTTGCCTCTGCTTCCCACCATGGCTAAAACCCATGAATCTGCTGGAAATGGAGCTCTTCATGTGAGTGTAGCTGTTAAAATGCAGGAAGCCCTTGTTTTTGTGAAGCATTTTGGGATTGTGGTTAGGAGGAATCAGTGTGCTTATGGAGGTGATTTGTGAAAATGGGTGAGCAGCCGCTTCCTGAACAACGTGCTGTTTGAAAATAGTTACACTTGAATCCAAACATGTGTTCAAGAGAAACCAGAGTGGGAAAATGTCAATAAATGAGTTGGCTTTTGTTTTTAAACTTTGCATCAGAAATGTCAAAACATTACATTTAATTTCTTTCATTTGAATATACGTTTAAATTCAGCAGGATGTTTAATAGATTGGGGGAAAAGGGTACAGTCATACTGAAATAATCTTGCATGACAAAAAGAAATGTGAATATTAATGTGAATTATTCTGACTTTATGTTCTGAGAGGAGTGTTTGCAACCAAAAGCGATACTAGTTGGCAAAATACTGACATTTTGTTGGTGTTTACTGAATACTGGAATTTAATAAATTTTGTTTTCTGACTATGTGGTTGCTACATCTGATATGAATTTTTTAATGCAATTTTTTTCTCGTATCTCTATTGCTAAAAATTGAAACATTTAGAGGAAAAGGGCATAAGAGAAATGTGTGATGACCTTCTGAAAAGAAAATTCCTCAAGTTCAGTAAAATGTAGATATCTTTCTTATTTAGCATGCTGAATTTGGCAAGGCATTTCCCCAGTATTTAAAAATAAAAAAAGAGTAACCAGTTTACTAATTATTTCTGTTGCAATAGATTTGTCTACTTCTGTTTTACTCTTGGCTTTAAACCTGTGAACAATTATACTAAAATATGCAACAAAGCCATCATGAAATAAATATGCATATGACTTAGATAATGGGTTCTCAAATGTATTATTTACACAGATTGTTCATTATGTTGTCTTGTTATATGGAAAAAGGAAAGAGCTAGAAAAAAATAATTTTTTTTTGCAGTCTAACATGAAATATTTATTGTAACAGGCTTCTTGCAAACATTCTGCCCCCAGAAGCCAAATCATATCAGTAGATTTCTGATTGCCTTTTATTATGGTCAGAGGGTAAAGTTAGGAGTAGGAGGCCAGCGTTATCTCTCGTGCTTTGAAAATCAAATTACTGTGGTGGGGTCTTGCAGTTTCCCTGTGTTTTGCCCTGCAGAAGAGGATGGCAGCAGCAGAACATTCCTGCTTTGGGATGCCTTTGGGATGAAGGGTGGTTTGTTTCCAGGGGCACTGGGCTGTGCTCTGCTGTCCCTCCCTGTGGAAGGCAGCCAAGTTTTGGAGGCAGGCACATGGGACCCGAGGAGCAGGGGTGCCCCATGAACCCAGCAAAGCCTGGCACAGCTCAGGAAGGGGTTTGAGCCAGTGAATGTGGTGCACTGAGGGCACACTGGGCTTTTTGTGCGTGTGCAGCTCAGCCTAAGCAGGTCTGACATCTCCCAAGGCTCCTGGCTCACATGCTGGTGGGTGGGTGCATGTGCAGATTGCTGAGTGCCCAACTGGGACAGCTTCCCTGGCAGGGAAGGGGCCTGTGTGGGGAGAAGATCCATGTGTGGTAGCCTGCTCTCCAAAAATGTGCCTGAAAAAGGATGAAGGAATAGAGAGATGCACTAACTTTCTTTTGGACACTTGGAAAAAATCAGCCAGAACTCTTTTGAGTAGAGGAAGATACAAAACAAAGACTGAAAACTCAGGTCTCCAATAGCACATGTTGGAGAGTAAAGAACAGAGAGGATTTCGGACTCATCTTTTGCTATGTTCCCCTCTTCCTTTCTTTACATTGTGTTAGTTTCTAGGTACCCACCTGCTGGCAGACTTTGCATGGCCTGTATCCCTGGCTTGCATGATGGAGTTTTCAGTATTTTCATGCTGGGAGAGAATCAGCCTGTGCAGACATTGTGTGAGCACTCAGGTTCCTGCCCATGTTTGCAAAGCACCTCCTGCATTCGTGATGCTGTTCAGAGAGTCACAGCAAGCTCCTGGTCAGGCCTTACAATGTCATTTGCCTTCCTACATCTGCCAAAGTCACAGTTCTCCGACCAGGAATGGAAGGAAATGGCCTTATCAGGGCTGGGTGATGGTTGGAGCCTGCGTGGCACTTGCCCTGTCTGTCACACAGATGGGTTTTGAATGTCACAGTGAGTATATGAAATATCTGGCTGGCTCAGCTTTTGTGGTTGCTGTATCCTGCATTGTTTACTTTGTTCTGGCAGACCTCTCCCTTTGAAAGTTATTAATATTAAAATAGAGGAATTATTTATCACGTGGAGATATCCTTCTGGCCCAGCTCTGTCAGGGGTGGCTGGGAGGCTTCAGGTACCTGGGGTGGGATGGAGGTGATGCTGAGCCATGCCAGGGCTGGACAGGGATTGTAGGTGCCCGTGGAGTTTGGGCTGGAGATAACACTGTGGTCTATCCATTGTAGTTCTTAATGAGAACTACAATTCAAGGGTTCAAGCAATACAATTCAAGCCTGTCTGCTTGAATCCTCTGGTGTGTAAATGCTGCCTGATCTTCTGGAAAGGTTGTGCCTTCAAATTAGGTGAGCATATGCCAACAGTGGGTTTTCTTTCCTTTCTGGCTTCCTTTTTTGCCAGGCAAGTAGCATGAATGTCATCGTACAGTGCCCTGTTGTCTGAGCTGTCAGAAGCCATTGTATGATGAGAAAAGTCCCCAGAGATTGCATGATGCACTCTGATTTCTCCTTATAGAATTGGGAGCATGATCAGAAAGAGAAATGGGAAGCTGCTGCCTCTGCATTTTCCCCCATGCTGGGCCAGGCTGACTGTGCAGTTCTCTAGGTGTATTCCGGGAGTTGGCTGTATCCAGGATAACCCACATCTGTCCTGCCTGCCAAGGAGGATATCTGTGTGTGTGAAGGACTCTTTATTAGCCCGCAGTGTTTGCAGTACAGGAGGTGACACAGAGGGCTTTGCGCTTTAATTTTTTTTGTTATTCCCACCCATCCTGTGCTTGCCCCGGTGCAGCAGTGCCGTTCTGCAGATGTGCTGCTGAGGTTTTGTGGTCCCTCAGGTGGGTCTGTGGGTGCTGGGCTCAGTCTGTAACAGGGCGTGGGCCTGGCCCTGGTGGTGAAGCAGAACAACAGCTCTCTTGAGGTTTGGCAGAAAATAGGGGTTTTTTTTTCCCCTTGGTGAAAACAAGAGGCAACTTCAGCAGGTAGGAGGTTGATGCTTTGCCACAAAATCGTGTTCTCACATATCAGTGCAGTGAGGGCAAAACCACGAGCTGGACCCACCCCTGGCTGTGGGCAGCATTTACTGTACCAGTTAGTGATAAAACCCATATTCTCTCTCATTGGATCATGAGACATATGAATATTAAATTACTCCAGTTAATTGCTGACTTTCTGAAACAAATTCTCTTTTAAAAAGAAGAAAGAGCTAGTAACAGAAGTAAACAGAAATTTTCAAAGAACTGATCGGTAATCTCCTTCTATTAAAGCCTCTGTGAAAGTGGATGGAAATGGAATTATACAAAAAATTAGCATTTTGATAACTGGTGTGGGTGGCTGGATCAGTGAAAGGAAAATGACAAACCAACCTGATTCAGGCCACTGAGCATGTCCACGCTTAACAATATTGAGCTGGAAATAACATTTCTAATTAAACTGGGTCAAACCATGTATGCAAACCAGGTCTTTAAAAATAATTATATGAAACCTTGTTTTTTTCCAGTCCTTTGCACATGATGTCATTTGTTTGACCTGTTCAGAGAGGAGGTTTAGTGCTAACAGTGGCATGATGGTGCTTTGTGCTCACCTTGCACTCACTCGATTGCAGAGCAAATGGCAAATCAGAATCAGTGCAAGGGAGCCATTCCCTGAAGATGACTCAGTGACTAATTTCAGAGCCCCTTCTTGTTAGGTATTTGTTTTTCTCTAACTCTTCAGTTACTGAATGTGTTATTTTCTTGTGCAAGCACATCAAAAATAAGTATTTTCTCTAAGCCTCAGTGGTGCAGGGAGGAAAGGAGTTTGTCTCCTCTCATTTGCACAAAGCATGCAGGAATTGAGTCATGTTGGAGACTTCAGATTTGGTTGGAATGGGCTGACTGGTTAAAACATGATTGGATGCAAGAGCAGTGCAGAGCCATACATTCTGTTTTCTTAAAAAAAAACCCTGGCTGAACTTCTGTCTTTGGGAGTGCAAGTTCATGTGCTGCCCTGAACCTGAAGGTTCAGAAGGTAAAAGGCAATGCAGAGCAATTGGGAGGTGCCTCTTCTGGTGTGGGGCTTTCACATGCACTTTGATAAATGTTTTTTTTTAATGATTCTTTTGTTATGAATAGAGACCTAATAATTTAAATTTCTGTTATTTAAATATGTGCATTGGCAATGCTGTATAGTTTTAGTTTATCCTGCAAAATTTTCCTCTGGCACATAATATCATATTTATCCAAAGCAGCAGTGAGCACTTGGTGGTGTATTTTGGCATCTGGATGTAGATGACGGAATATGCAAAAGAGCTGCAAAAGGAAGATTTTTTGGAAACTTGTGGATGATTAAACTTTTTAAGTGATTTTATTTTTTTGTTAAGTGAGCACAACTAGAGGTTAAAGCAGAAATGCTAGCTTTTTAAATTTATATTATACATGTAAGCCAGCAAGTTGCTGGCATTAGCTGGATGCCTTATGGAATGTTGAGGTTGTTTTGCTGTTTTGTTTTTGTCTTTCTTGATAGCTGCTTTGGATGTGATGCAGCTGGTTGGACAGGCTATTGCTGTTACAAGGTAAAGGAAGCACAAAAGGTTCAGAGCTTGGAAAATGAGAAGTGGCTTTAAGGGCCAGTCATGAGAAGGGTTCTGGGGCAGCTTCACTGACATTTGAGGTACCTTAGGCTAGGCCAGGGGATTTCAGTGTTCCAGTTTTGGGTATTTCTGTGTGTGTTTCTGTGCCTGCCCTTTTGTCTGCAGTACCCAGGCCCTGTTGTGTTTGGTGTGGGAGAAGTCCATGGAGTTTCCCTCGGCTGCCAGCAGAGCTTCACATGGCACAGCAGCTGGCAAACCCTGGCGAGGGCGATGCCCAGGCCCTGCGCCACGGCCATCCATGATGTTTGGGTCAGAGCAGCAAGAGCTCTCTGTTTCCATCTCTAGGTTTGTGGAGAGCCTCCTTTTCCACGGGCTGTGAACTTGGGGTGGCAGCCCTGCAGTGCCTTGTCAGATACTTTTACACAAGTGGGCACATGGCAGCAGTGGCTTGGGTTTATTTCTTGTGTCACAAGCTCTGGCCCAAACCTGTGAGAGGATCTGTGCAATCACATCTTTTCCAACAGAGAAACCATTGAAAATACACGTTTTTTTCATTGTAAAGTGAGGTTTGTTTTGTTTGAGAATTTTGACCCTTTATGAGATGAATTCAGGTCTAATAAACTCAACAGCAGAACTTCCTTAGGACATAGAATCATTAAGATTGTCTGATTGACTTCAGTGGGGCCAGAGGTGGGTGCGAGAACCTTGTGCTGGGACAAGCCATGGTTGGTGGGAAGTGCTGCAGGGAGCCTTGGGGAAGTGTAGCCAGCCTGAAGCTGTGGGAGGAGGGCAGGGGCCCCCAGCCTGTGCTGGGGCTCTGGTGATGCTTCACCCACACACAGCTCACTGTGCACCTCACTGCTTCATCTTGCCCTGTACAAAATTAATTTGGCTTGTTTAAACAGGGCGAGACAAAGAGATGAGTTTCAAAAATCCAGTTAGGGCTGTTAAGTAGTTAATTTCAGGAAATTATTGGTACCTCTTGTGACCAGTTTTTCCAATGATTCACTGCTGCTTTTGCTTCATGTGTGCTCATAATTACGCTGAGCTGCATTGCTTAAGGCTCTGCGGTTCTTCAGCTGTAATGTGTTTAGCCGTTTTCTTGAATTTACTCTGCAGGGGTATTTATTTCTTTCTTCCTCTCAAAAGCTCACTGTTCATTTCTATCCTGCTGTGATTGACTTCAATCCGTACAAGTAATACAGAAATTGAGAAGATGAAGCATTGAGCAGTAACTGCTCGTAGCTGTTCAGGAACTATTACTGTGCATCTGACCTGTAGTTTGTTGAGAGGGGAACCTTTGCCAGCCAGGCTTCTGCTGTACAAAGCTGTTTAGATCAGTTTAGAAAAAAAATTACACCAGCGCTCCTTGTGAATTCAGATTTTTTTTTGTTGTTTTTGAACTTGGAATCTCCTCTCTCTTTTAAATTCATTAGAAAAGCGAGCTATACTTTACTGTAGGACTAATTAAAAGGGTAGTCTGGTTTCATTTTGGAGACTAACTTAACACTGAAAGCCTTTCCAAACATTTAAGTAATTTTCCCTTGAGTTTTCTGGACCATCTGGCCAATAGGATTTTGGAAGGAAATGGGATTTGACTGCTGCTGTGAGATCAGTGCCATGTAGCTCATCTCTTACAGAAATAATTCAGAAATCTGGAGGCTTTTGCGTTTTTTCGCAGACTAATTGTGTTCATTAACTCCCTTTTAATTTTGGAGAGGAATCACTGAGTAGAGCCAAATGAAAAGGCATGATTATATGCTCTTTTTTCCCCCTCAGTTAAATGCTCTGTGAAGACTTTGTTATGTGTGTAAAGAATATGACCTTTCCCTAGGCAAACCTCAGATCTTCTGAACTTGACAGTATTAGTCAGCAGAGTTTTTGATTTCAGGATTCACCTCAGGTGAACAGAGTCATAGGGAGGGCATTGGCCAAGAAATGCTGAAGGCAAGACTCTGAGACTGTAAGAGGAATGCTTTTAATGCCAGTTGTTAGTCCTGGGCTGTCCGTACTGTGTGAGCTGTACACAGCCACCTGCAGAGGTGCATACCCGCATGGTACTGCAATCTAGGTGAGAAAAACACCCCAGAACTGCAATGGAAAACTAAATCACCCTTAAGGTTGTTGTACTTCTGTCATTATTTAGGCTGGAACTTGCAGCTGTGTACCCTGCTTGCCTCAAAGCCTTTTTTTTTTTTTCTTTTTTTTTAAACCCAACAACGCAGTTTTAACCTGTGCCGAGCTGTGTCCATGTTCTGTATTATATGCAAGAGAAAATTCAACTACATTACAGTTGCTGTTTACAGGAATGCTGAAGGATCTTTAAAAATTCAATGATATAAATGTTAAGAGATTAATGTGCACACAAGGTTGTGTTTATGTGGGATAGGAAGCAAATAAAGCTACATTACTTAAAAAGCTAAAAGATGACTCTCCTAACATGAGGTTTGTAATTGCTGAGTGCAGCTTAACCTTTGTAGCTTTGTAGCAGTGGTGAGCCAAAAACCCTTCCTTTGAGGGATTCTTCCTCCAAAATTCTGGCCAGCCATCAGCTGACCTCCTGCAGTCCAGCCCTGACTTCCTTTCAGCAGGATGGGGCTGGCAGGACACCCTTAACTGCCTGTGCTTATCCAGCAGAGATGTGCTATGAACAGGTTTTTGCTGGCACCCTGCATTTCTGTAAACGGATGTGTATGAGTCAGGCAGCAAAAATTCACTGGGCTGGGGGGATCTGTACCTCACCCCAGACTTAGCTTCTCAGCAACCCCTGTTCTGCAGAGTGAGAGCCTTCCAAAGGCTGAGGCTTTTCCAGAATGGTTTCTTTTTCTGGATGAGTCAACTTCTGGTGCAGCAGACCTTTGCTGTTGTAAATCACCACTGGCTCCCAAGTGCTCTGTGGGACTGGCTCTGTGTCAGGGCTGTTCCCACCTTCCATCACAAGAGGAGCCCTGAGACTTCAAATACCCCATATCCCCACTGCCCTGTGCTGCCCTGAACACCCCACCAGCCCAGTGTCCCCAAGCCAGAACTCCCATGGGAAGAGGAAAGCCACCTGTGCCTGCAGAGCCTCCATGCCCCTGGCAGGGGTAGCAAGCCCTGGTGGGGGTCTGAGGCTGGAAATATGAGAGTGTTTCAACAGATATGAAGGGATGTGACAGATGCCAAAACTCAGGATGAATAGCAAGGCTGTTGAAGCTGTTACTTGTGCAAATAGTGATATTTCAGCTCAATGAAATCAATTTTATGTCCCAATAAATGTAGTGTGAGGAAAATGGGATAACTGCACAACCTGCTTCTCAGACCTCTCCTCCTATTCACTGTGCTGCTGTCTGAGTTACTCAACCCACATATGGCCCCAAAATGTTGCTTTTCTTTCTGTGTTGGCAGCAGTTCCCAGTCAGGGGCCTTGCAGTTCCCTCTAAACTCAAGCACCTGGATGACTTTTGAACAGAGGGGAGCTGGAGCTTTGGTGTTTGCCATCCCCTCAGATGCTACTGAAGTATCACCAGATGGAAATTGGACCAAATCAAAGTCAGTGAGAGTCTGGTCCTTCACCAGGAGCAGCTCTGCCTCCAGTAGCCCTGTGTCCCCCAGCCAGGCTGACCCCAGATGTGGCAGGTGAAGGTTGTTGCTCCAAGGTGAGCTATGTGCTGCAGCTCTCAATCTCCCACTGACACCCAGGACAGGCCACCCTGGTTTTACCTGCCCCAGGAGAAGTGTTCCTGCCCTTTCCTGCTCTCTGTCTTGCGCACTGCTCACATTGTTCAGAAACTTTAAGCAGCAGTTGGAGATCTAAGGCATCATGTCTACATGTTAGCTGAGCAAGGGGAAACCACAGGAATGGGTACGTCCCTCCAAATGAGCATGGAGCTGCAGAAGACTACATGGGATCTTCTTCTGCAGACACCACCCACTTCAAATAAGTGGAGGACAAACCTCTTTGTATTGTGGCTAGAATGGTATTTTCAAAAGAGCTTGGTGCTTTGCTTGATCTTGCTGATCACAGTGAGAGTGACCCATTTGGGAGCAGGTTTTACTATCCCCAAAGATCAATCCCTAGTCCATTCTCATACATGCAGTAGCCTTGAGTGGTTCATGTTTTAGATGAGGATGGTAATCTGATCAAGTGAACATACTGAGACTGCAAAAAATGTTGATATTCAAATATGTGTGTGTGAAAGAGCTTGAATTTGTTCCTTTGTTTCATTTTCTTTTCCCACTGGTCTGCAGTCAGACGCAGACAAACATTAGGCAAAGCAAACAATCTGTGTTTCCACTCATACAATGGGAGGAAGTAGGAACTGAAAGGATAAAAAAAAAAGCCTGGACAGAAAAAACTGCTTCTGGTGCCTCTTGGGTTTTACAGTTCAGGAGGGCTGTGGTACAGACATTTACAGTGGGGATGAAAAACTGTTGTTTTCCTCCAGAGATCAAGGTGATTTGATCTGGTCCTTTTGAAATGACCTTTATTCATCCCTCCCTTCTAGACAATGTGGATGTTGGTAGAATTTTAAGTGACTGGTGGAGGTTATATTTTCTAATCTCTTCTCTGGGCTAATGTGTTGCTATTTTAGTATATAGGAAGTTCTGCTATACCACTGCCAACTTGGTTATCTTCAGTGGTATTATGATTTACAGTGATAATTTTGTTTGTTTCTTTAAACATGTGACACAAGTAGGGGCCCTGAGAGAAATTCCTGATTTTCTTTTTTTTACATCTTACCCCTGAAACATCTAAAGCTTCATTTGGAAAAATTCATAAAACTAATATTTTCACTTTGAGTGAGTGCAAATACGTTTCTATTCCTGATATAAGTGGGGAGAGAAAAGCAGTGGGAGGGATAAAATGACATGTTCTGCACATAAATAGGGTGGTGGTGTTTGCAAGGAAAAGAATTTGTTTTTCACTGAATATTCAATACATTATTACTCTGTAAATGTGATAAACTTTACAAAATTATATTTAATATATTAAGCAGTGTAGCATTTTAGGGTTTTGAAAATAATTTAAAATCCCTTTATAAATCATATATATCCCTAATATTTCTTCATTAATGTAGCAGCCTTTGTCTTCTAGAGCACAGAATGTTATTAATTAACTTTAATTCTTTATTTATCTACATGCAGACATTTCAGGGTTTAGCACTGATATTTTGCTACCCAAGCTCTGGGATATGTGAAATAACATTTGACTTATTGATATAGTCTATACCTAAAGTGGTACATTTTAGCTGACTTTTCAGAACACAACTAATCACAGAGTGAGGTTTAGCATATAGGATAAAAAAAGACCAATACAACATAAGCCTTGGATAGCATGTCTTGGTTATCTACAGTGTGTTACTGTTTCTGTTGTTCACCACTGACCAGCAGTGGAGCAGGGTGGCATTTTGTGGTGTTTGTAGGTGATGTGCTTTGCTTTCCCTGGCAGGAAACATTTAGGGCTGGCTCAGAAGGCAGCGTTAAGTTGGAGTCTGCCAGGCAGTCCTGCTCCAAGTGGGGGACTGTGCCTGGTGGTGTCCAGAGTTGTATTGTCCGAGAGAACAAAGGACCTTCGTGTTGCCTCGTGTTGGTCTCAGGAGCTGGTGCTGGGTCTGCTGTGTGCTCTTCCTCTCTTTAGCACAGTTAATGGCAGCAAAGCTACCCAGAGTGTGTTAAAGGAGCATAAGGAAGAGGAAATGCAGTATTTGGCTATGCTGCCCAGGTGGTGTTGGGTGGGACCTGGCGCTGGCTGGAAATTGTGTGGCAGATGTGGGGCTGAAAGGGCAAACGTGTGACAAGCACAGCCGGGTTGTGGTTCTGTGGCAGACCCTGCATCCTGCACTGCTGCCATGCAAGCTGTCACAAGGAAAGAAAGGTGTGCTCCAGCTGTGAGATGGAGCTGAGGGCTACCCCAGAGGTGACCTGGAACAGCTTCCAAACTCTCAGCATCTCCCGGGATGACAAAGAAGAAAAGAGATGCTCTAGCGGAATGCAATTCTTTGATTTACAGCCCTGAAATACAACAGACATCCAGAGCTGATTTGGATGGATCACCAAAACTTTATACTGTCAAAGAAGGCTTTCTGCAGCCTGAGTTTGTGATTAAAAGGATGAAGTTGTAATCAAAATGATAGCTGGGTTCCCACCTGGCTGGTGTCCCAAGTTCTTTGTGGGGGGTTAAAAAAAGAAAAAAAAAAGACTTTGTCAAACTGGTGCCCATCTGTCCAAGGCATTTGTGGTTTGAGGGGTTTTGTGCAGTTTTTTGTGTTTCTGTTTTGGGGGTTTTTTTAACTCTCAGAGTTGATGTGGATTACGTGACATAGCCTATGATGAAATGGATTGTTCCTGAAATCCAGTGCTAGTATTCAGTTCATGACTTACTCTGAACTTTGCCTTGGGCCATTAACTAACAAAAACAAGCTATAAGCTCTTAATTACTTCTTCCTTGGAATATATTCCTGGAAGGTCCTTTCAGGTTTTGCATTACTGCTGTATTTTTAGCTGAAGAGCTCCAACCATGACTACCCTGCGTTGTCTCACATGATTGTAGTTGCTGAATTGAGTTGTATGGACTGCTCTTGCTGATAGAGCTCACCTAAAAACTGTCTTGGTAGGTGACACAGCCCCAGGTGTGCAAGCCCTGACCACTTGTGTACATCGTGAAGACCCTGAGGGACAGCAGGATGCTTGTATGGGGAGCCTTTTACTGTAGAGCAGTGGCTGTGTCTAAACTGCTGCATAGGAGCAGCATATCTGCAGGTTTTACATTTTTGGGGTTCTCCTCCCTGCTGTGCTGACCCACTGGGGAGCAAGCTGCAGCTTGGGAGGCTGCTCCTGCCTGCCTGCAGCGTGAACATGCCAGTTCCCACTGGCTCTGGGGCTGGGGTTAGCAAACATCACTCATCCCTTCCAAAGAACTGGGTCTGAGCAGAACAGTCCTATGCGGGTGGAAAGGGAAACAGAAGGATCGTGACTTGGTTAAGGTCATGTGGAATAGGACATAGGGTTTCCTGGATCCCTACACAGAGCATTGTTCACTCTATGCATATCTCTTAAAGGCTTTTCTTGTGTTTGCAGGATGGAAAGGGTGGAGAGGAGAGGGGTGAAAGGGTGGGGACCAGTCCCACAGGGCACAGCAGGCTGAGCCGGCAAACTGCCAGCGACTGCAGGGCCACACAGATGGGCTCCTAACTTCAAAGTTCATCAGAGCATTTGGAACAGGAAATCTGATTGCTCGAGTTCACTTTCGGTGAGAGCTTGCAGCAACACAGCTGTGCTTTCACCTCGCTCCCAAAGGGCGGGTGGCCACAAGCTGCATCTGTTATCCCATAAGGAATGTCTGGTTGAGAAAGACCTTGGCTGCCAAAGTCCCACACCTCCAACAGCCACATCTTGCTTTCCAAGGCAAATCTTGAACATCCAGAGAAGGTCCCAAGAGTTAAAGCTGTGGTATCTACCAGCTGTCAGGATGACACAGGCAGGCAGGGTTGTGGTGGGTCAGCCAGGAGTCCTCTACCCTTGTGCTCGTGCTGTGAGCTGGTTGTGTCTGTGCCTGATAGCAGAGTGTTTGGTATGAATAGACCCTTCATGCAGGCACAAAGACAAACTTGAAGTGTCCAAGTCTTCTGGGTTTTGGGAGGTGTCCCTGCACACAGGCGCCTGACCACCTCTCCATGGTGCTTCTGGTTGCAGACAAGAAGACAAGGACATGGTGTGGTGAAATGCACCAGCTCTGTGCTGCCTTGGTGTCCTGCAGCAGGCAGTCCCTGCCTTTCTCGTGCACTTTTTCCTGCTGTGGTTACTTGGGGACAGCTCCACCAGACAGGCCCAGAAACACGTGGACATTTATGAGTGCCTGTTGCCAGAAAGGAAGCCTGTGGTGGGCCTGCCATGGGCTGCCTTGGCACGGTGTGCAGCACTTACGTAGGCAGCTGTCTTCTGCTGTCTGGACTTGCAATTGTCCACTCCAAATCTGTCAGATCCCAAGTGGGGAAAGAAGCTGATGGGAGCTGTTTCCCACCCCCAGGAAGAGAGATACGTGCAGGATCTGGGAGGGAAGCTGTCAAACCAAGCTCTCTGCATATGACTTGCAACCTTAAATCTCATTGGGACCTTTGGTCTCATAATCATGGCCTAAGCCAGGGACTGTGCAAAATTTTTTTTGGAACATAAGAGGAAAAGGTGTTTTACGTGACTGAATGCATCGTTTTGTAAATATACTTAATTCATGTAAAGCCCCTTTATCAGCTAATATCTGGCTGCTAATGTTGACACTCTTGTTTGATGTAAATAGAAAAGTACACGTCTTGACCCTTAGTAAAGGGCGTGGATAAGCGGTTCCTTTATCTGAGGTGAAAAGATAAATACACATCCAACAGAAATAACACTGTGCAATCTGCCCTATTGCATGTATCTCTCTCTGCAGAGATAATGCAGGGTTGGAACTCATCAGAACCAGATCTTTGGCATAAAGCATCTCCCACAAGTCTGGCTGCAATGAGCAGTGTGTAGATTTGAAAAATGTGTGCTGGCTTCAGGCTTGCTGAATGTTACTGTTGTGACTAACTGGCAACTACAGCAGAATATGCGGAAATATTTTCTGGAGGAGACCAGGAATTTAGCTGGACTCAAAGCTTATGGGAGAATTCTTTTCCAGCTTGGATACCTCATCAAAATGAAGGGTGGAACTTCAGTTTTAGAAAGTAATTGAGCCTTAGAATTGTTCGTGTCTAAGCTTTATGTGAGCTTGATAGAATTTGATGAGGTTCTCCTGGGTGGGAATATGGGTGTTGCAAATGGCTGTTGGATGCTTTGACTGTGTTCTCCAGAGCTCTTATACTGAGCATTTGGGTGAAAGATTAAACCTTTTGTTAGGGAAACCAGCCCACAGACTATTCCAGCCCTCTGCCCCGTTTCTGGGGAAGTGTGCATTGGAGGATCTTGAATCACAGCAGGCTGAACTCCAAAGATCTGGAGAGGATGGGCAGTGGCAGAGTGAACAGAGGGCTGGGAGGGCAATGCCCCTTGTTCTTCTCAGATTAAATCAGCAAGGATGAACTTCAGCATGTCTTGTCACTGGGAGTAAGTGAAATCAGCTGATCTCATTTGGTTGGGAAAAAGTTAAAACAGCCAGTTTGCTCCTAGAAGCTTTAAACAAAAATCAAAACACCACTTTTCTACAGACAATTCACACATGCTCAACTTTGTGGCTTCAGCAGAAGCACCAGTGTGAGAGTTCCCATGAACTCTGGCTAACCTCTGAGATTTATTGATAAATGAAAAAAATAAGGGACCAGCACTGAAATCGTTCCTTGCTAAGGCATTACTCTCTATCAGGGCTGGGTTCAGGATGTTTACTGCTTCTAGAGATGTTAAGGAAAATTGACTCTGAACAGTTTAAAAGACCAATATTGAGAAATCTGTAATTTTTGTTCTGAACTGCCAGCGCAGTCATAGTCTGTGCCTTAATACAGGAAGCAGGATTGAGTTGTGCATCTTAGTTAACAGGGAAATACTTTTTGAGCAAAGGTGAATCACAGCCCACAAAACAAAAGGACTTGCTGTTTTCTTTCCCATAAATACTGGTTTTTCCAAACTTTTTTGGGGGGGCTTTAGTATTCACATTTATAGTGGTAAGTGAGAGCAGCAGTTTTACATACAGTGGAAATAGCTGTGGCAGCAAAATGACCAATATCTGTTACACAGAGGGACAATCTGACCAGGAGTTACACTTTGACACCAGGACTGAATGCCAAGCCTTTCCCTCTCCTTATTCTGATGGATATTCAAGTGCAGTGTTAGCCTAGTACTGATTGATTAGTTTTTCAGTGAAGCAGCAGGTTTCCATGCTTCACTACAGTTGTGAAAATCAGTGTTAGTCTTTGGTTCTTTGCAGAATCTGCAGCAGTCCTGTTTTCCATGGGCTGGTGCCTGGTGTGGTGTCCAGCTACCAGTGTGCTTGTCTCAGCCTAACTCTGGGGTGCAGACAGGGCGGCTGTGATTTGGGGAAGGCCCTCTCATTGCCAAGGCATTCTGTGGAAATGGGAACATTTGCAGACAGTGGCTCCAAGAGAGCAGCTGTGGCTGTGCAGAGGGAATTTGCTGACCAGCGTTGGGATGGATGCTGACCCAACACCAGCATCCTTTGGGCTGGCACTGGTCACTGCCCATCCACACTCGCCCACTGAGGCCGGTGTGGCCGGGGGAGAATGTGCCCTATTTGTCTTCCTCATAAGGACTGTGTTGATAGGTAAATCCTATCATTCTACTTCATGAGCAAATGCTTTGCAATCCCAGGAGTGCTTCTGTGGAAAGAGGACACCTTTAAATGTACAAAAACTCAGCAGGATTTAGTGTTTTTCTAAAAGGAAACATGACTGTGACATATTGCCTGAGAATGAGGAATCATTTTTCTTCGATGCAAAATTGCTTAATCTTAGAAATAATATTTGTGTGCACTTTTGTGCAGATAGAACCTGGGTTTTAAAATTACATCAACCCAGCTTTTAATTTTGTGAGTGTAAATTGCACCTGCAAATCATTTTGTCTGCAAACTGCAGCATTTCATATTTGATTTCCTGATTTCCAGTGGCATCCTTAACTGGTGTCAGTTAGTTATTTTGATATACAGCTTTGCAGGCACAACTATTTCGGGAACAAAATTGCGGTCTCAAAGCTTCAAACCCATTTCTGAACATCTGATGGAAGTGAGCAGCTAGGATGTACAGCAAACCCACTGTATATTCAAATCTTTTGATACTATCTTCCAGTGTGAGGTCAGTGCTGGTTATCATGGTGAAAGGCTTCATCTGTGGTATCTGTTGAGTAGCTTGACCTAACCAAAGCAAGAAACTGCAGCTGACAGCAAGATTCATGGTTGTGTTCGTGATGGGTGTTCTTGTGAATCACATTTTGTCAGTCTCAGTAGCAAGTTTGCTCTTTAAATAGCTTTATTTGCTATTACCTCCCTTCACCTAGCTGTGTTTTCAAAACCAAACCTATTACCTAGTCTGAAGTGACAGTTGTCTGTTGTTAAAGTGGGGTGTGGGTATTTCATAATGAACTGTGTACATGTGTAGCACCCACACAGTCAGAGTCCTGGGTTAGTTCTTCTCCACCACCACAGAAGATTACATTTTTAAATTCAAAGCTTTTGCAAGATTTTGAGGAAGTAGCTGAGATACTAGCTGAGTAGTAGCTGAGATGTAGTTAAGTCAGCTGAAGTAAGAATTATAAAAACTAAGCATTTTGAAGTAAAAGCATTAAAAAATAAATTAAAAAAAAAAAAAAAAGGACAAAAACTTGCATTAAACTTTAGTTTCTTGGCAGCCACTAGAGGTTGCCAGATGGACATACTGGAACCCAGAGTTTTGTCTTTACCCTGAGGTGTGTCAAGGTGGGGACAGAGCCAATTTCCCAATGCCTTCCAGATTCCCCTGCACACCTCAGGCAGGACAGGAACGTGGCTCTTGTTCAGGCATTCTGAGACTGTGCTGAGATGTCCTGGAAGAGGAGGCTTGAGGTCTGGCATCGCCTGTTGATGGAGACCTGTGATCTTGTGCTGAGAACAGAGGTCTCCCAGCACTGCTGCTTCCTTTGTGCTGAAAGGAAATTGAACTCTGTAGAGGTAACTGTTAAATTCAGAGCACAGTAAGGGTGTGGCTCTGGTAACACATCACCAACCTTCACCTTGGTGGTTTTGTGTCGCTGAAAGGTTGTTTGGTACGTAAAATCACAGAATAGTCTGGGTTGGAAGGGATCCTGTCAAGGTCCCCTAGTCCAGCCCCTTGCAAGGAGCAGGGACACCTCAAAGTAGAACACTGCCTTGAACATGACTGAAAGCAATTAGTTAAACCTGGTTGTTATAGGCCTAATTTGTTAATGGATTCATAGTTTGCCTACATGTTTTATATAGTGTCTTCTGTTATTTTAACAGGGTCGCCATGTTAAGACTGGGCAACTGGCAGCAATCAAAGTGATGAATGTTACTGAGGTGAGTGCAAATCCAAAAATAATAAGGTCATTGTTGAGCAGCAAGGAAAAATAAATAATCAGATCATGAGAAGGTGGACAGCTCATGAAAGAAGATCCACTGGTGTAAGTCATGGTTCCTGAGCACCAATTTGTGTTTTATAAAGTACTGAGTGGTGTTAACACACCATATTTCTTAAGTGTGGCTGCCCAATGGTGACAAAGCAGTAAGGGAGTACGTTGCCATGTATTTTGGTGTTCAATAATATCGAAGACAAGAAGTCCCTTCCTGCTTATTTCTAGTTGATTGTCTGCTTTCAGAGATAGCAATTAAAAGATTTCCTGTATCTCTGCACTGCCTCTGCTGTGTTTCATCACATCCTATCTTCTCACATGCCAGCTGTTCCTCAGAGCAGTGCCCTGACAGCCAGCAAGCAGGATCATGTTAGAAATGCCTACGCAGTGCTTTTTTATTGTGATTTGACAGATGAGGGAAGGAGACAGTTTAATTGGCACTGTCCCTATTCACATTTATAAATGGGTGTCAGTGCTGAGACAGGGTGTTGAGAAAGTTGCTAAATATTGGGCTTTGTCTCTTCTTTTAAGGGCACAGCCAGTAGTGGAGCAGCTTGCTTCCTTGAGACCACATTAGCCTGAGCCCCAGGAAGGCTGGGGAGACTCTCTGCTTCTTCTTCCTCTTGACTCTCCTGGAAGTCTGGTTTAGCAGCATCCAGTAATGCCTACTGTTGCAGTGTGATTTCGTGGTTTACCCCCGAACCCCGGGTTTCTCCCCTGAAGATTTCCTCCCAGGTGTCTCAATCACTCCTTTCCCCACCCTGACCCGTGCCAGCACTGTTACTCCTGGAATTCCAGAAGGGCATGGAGTGATTGAGTAGATTCCAAAGATGCCCTCTACCCCCGGGGGCATTGGGCCATCCAGGTGTCCTTTGTCCCCTGAGACCTCCTCTCCTGTACCTGGCTGGTGGCTCCCGACCCCTTCCCCCGCGCTCCCCCGGTAAAAGGGAGAGGAACCGCGCGGTCCGGGAGTTCTGCTGGAGCAGTTGCTGGGTTCAGATACCTGCGGGCCAGAATAAAAACTCTGGATTAAAACCCTCCATCAGAACCGACTCCTTTCCTTCATTATCGCCTTAAAACCTTCTGCGGCAGAGGGAAACCTGAGGGAAGGAAACCTGAGGCACGAACCCCCTGTGAGGGAAGCTCCATCCCACAGCCACCGGAGCTCCGGCATGCCCGGACTTGTCTCAATGTGCCCAGCTGCAAAAAGTGTCCATCCAGCTTGCCAAAACTGTCTCTGGGGTGAAACACCACAGCTGCTGCTATTTGGTTCAGCAGCAGAGGCCAGACCAGCCAAGGCACGTCCCATCCTCAATATTGGTAATACCAATAGCCTACTTACTTGGAAACAAAATTTAAATGGTCCTGCTTTAGGAATCACCTTACTAGACTTGCAGGATTCTGAGAACAAAATGAAGCTGTTTAGGTCAGATTTGCTGCAGATGACAGAGTCAGCATCATGCTGGGGAATCTGTCCTGTTGTTTGAGGGGCAGTGATAGCAGGGCATGCTGTTTTCACGTGGACATCCTTCATGGGAAGGTGAGGAACATGTTTGTGAAACTGCCCAAAAGGGTTTTCCCTGGTGCTCTTCCCTCACTAAACTGTGAACAATTCCAGCTCAACTGTGCTCAAGTGTTCTTGCTTTCTGGTCTTGGCACAGGGTGAGTGCAGGGCTTTCTGCTCTTATTTCCACTTTCCTAATGCAGAGTTGGCTGTATTCCTGCTGCTAGGGCACAGGCTGGTGTGTCTGGATGCAGTCCCTTCTGCTACTTCAGGCACTTTTGTTCACCAAAATATTCTGATTCTCTCACCAAATCTACTGGTTTCTTTTTCCAGTAAGAAGTAATTTCATCAGAAATTGCCTGCCGAGCTCCAGCTGTGATTGTTCAGATCTGGGGCACTCCAAGAGCTTAGCAAATCTGCCCTTTGCTGTCATGAGCTGCAGCCCCAGGCTGGTTCCTTAAGAGCAGCAGCAGGATGCTGTGGTCATTGTGGGATCCTCTGGACATCTGTCAGGAAGTGCTGCTGTATTGAGTTGCACGGGGGTGGGGGGAGCCCTTTGAAATGGTTAAAGGGGAGCTGATGGCAACGTGTGCTCATGTGCCTCTCCACGCAGGCTCTGCTTCCTGTTTTTTGCCAGAGCCAGACAAGCAGAGTGCTTGCAGAGAGACTGGATTCTTGCTGCTTGTCTCTTCAGCTGTCGGTGCAGGTGATCAGAGAGCTCTTCTCCAGCCCATCATTCTCCATCTGTCTTTGCTTTCATTCTTTCTAGAGAGCAAAATAACATTTAAATGTGAAACTTGTTGTTAGACCTGCCCGGTACTAAGGGGTCCCTTGGTGCAGCATTTGTCAGCCGATGGTGTCGTTTCCAGCTGTGGTCAGAGGAGTGTGTTCTCTAGTTCTAATGCCATTGCACATAGGCCCACATCTTCAAAAAGAGCCTTTGATCATGAACCTGTCATCTCTGTGCACGCAGCCATCTGTGCCCAGGAGTGTGTTGGTTTGTGAAAGCAAACAGCTTTTTGCACCTGCACGTCTGTGAGCCTGCTTCCTTTCCTTGAGCAGCATTATTTATGAGCAGTCCCCTGAGACACGGGGCTGCTGGTAATGCTGGCAAGAGGGGTGGGGGAAAGTGGAAATTCTGAGTGTGGGCGTGCAGTGAGAAGCTGATGGTGCTTTTGTCCCTTGTCACTGTGCTTGAAGGATGTACCTGGCACTGGGGCTTAGCAAGTCTGGGTTCAGCTCCTGGACGAGCCTCATGGCATGGCCCATGGGGCACAGTCACTCACATTTACCCTTCTGCCTTGCTTTTCCATGGCATAGAGTATTTTTTCCCAAACTGATGGAGGCAGTGGGAAGCCAGAGTGCATTTGTCTGTGAAATGCCCAGCTGCTGCCCTGCCTGCCCTTTGCCTTACAGCCTGACCAGCACCTGAAGCTCAGCCTGCTGTCTGCTCCAAGCAATGTCTCCCCAAGGCATTCAGCTGTGCTGGGCAGTGTCACTTGGGCCCTGCAGGCCAGGATGGGCAAGGGAAGGAGAAACAGGGGCAGGGAGAGATCAGGTTCTGGCCTTCAGGGAAAATAAAGGCACAAGAGAAAGCAGGAATTGCATCTTGCTGGTTCTAGGGAAGGAGCATTACCCATGTGGAGCTCCTCTTGCTCTTGCCAGTGGGTGTGGAAGAGCCTGTGGGGTATCCAGGTTGTGTTCATGGACGGCCATGTGCTTGGTTTTGTTTTAAAAACATGTTGGTCAGATTGCAGAGGAATAGAAAGTACTTGGATAAGAGCTTTGCCAGCATGGTTCCAGCATCCAGGAAAATAATTGGATAAAGGAAGAAGAGCTGAAAAAGAGGCAGGAGCTATGAGGAAGTGGTTGGGATCTGCCAGCTCTCCCAGGGGAGCTTTGTGAAAGCCACAGGCTGATGCTGAGGGAGCTGGGCTCCACCAGGGCAAATTCATGCTGATGGGCAGAGTTAAAAAAACCCAAACCCTTAACATCTGTACGTATTGTAAGTAATTTGCAGAAGGCCTTTACCAAAGATGAATGTTGCCCCTCCACACATTTGCAGAAGGAGTGGGCAGAATGCAGGAGGGACAGCAGAGGAAGAAAGGAGTCCTCCCTGTTTGTTCCTCTTTCTGCCTTTCTTCCCTAAAGATCCAAAAGCTTGTGTAGATGGCAGAACCCTTGTGGTCAGGTCCAGGATGACAGTTCCCATGTCCTGATCCTCTGCCTCCTCCTTACCTGCTTGTGTCCACCCTTTCACTCCTCCTGTCTGGAGTTCCAAAGGGAGCAGAGCCTTGTATCCCTCAGGCACAAGCTCTCACCTCCCTCTGTGCTTTGTGCAGAGAATCCTGCCCTGGAGGATTTCCTGCACCCTGTCTGCAGCCAGCTCTGGGCTCCCCTTCAGCCTCAATAATTCAATCATACAGCGTCCAGGGCCCTATCAAGCCAAGGATTAAGGGTCCTCCTTTCTCCTTAACTACAAACAAAAGATAAATGAACTATTTAGTATAATGTGTGCAGCTTGAGAGCCTGTGTTCTACAAAGATTACTAGGAAACTTGAAATAGCTCCTTTAGCTTCAACTGGAGTTATTTTACGTCTCTGAAGGCTTAGTACAGTTAGCCTTTGGTCTGGTAATGTGTCTCCTGTGTGTTGATGTACTGGGAAAAACTTACTGGTCCCTTCTGTTGGGAATGATTTTTATGTGGTCAGGTTTAATAAGACATATCATATGCATGTTCTTGAGGGAATTTGGCTTTAGCCTGTCAAGCTTTAATGTGTTGCTCCAGGTAAAAAGGTCAATGTGACTGGCTTTGTAAGCAGGCCATTATGGTGGTTAAAGGAATGGTTCAATGGCAAAACTACTGGAAAATAGAGGAAAAACACAGAAAAATGTCCTTTGGGGCTGAGTTGTTCGTGCTGCCTCTTGTTTCTTTCTTTTTTTTTTTTTTTTCCCTTCAGCTACTAACTGCTGACTGGGATGTTTTGGAACAAGGTAAATTAGTTTTCAAGTTTGTCCTACTCCTTTTAACTGATATGAGGATACCTTGCAGCACCACTCATTTCCTGTTAAAGTGAGTGAAGTGGTAAAACCTGGGTGTGTTTCACTGGGTGTTGTGCACCATAGCCAACCAGCTCTGAGGGGGCCTTTCCAAATCAGGCAGTTCTCCCTGAAAAAGGACATTTCCTTCTAACATAATTATTAAAACTTGTGCTTCCAGTAGTTGTTATATTGTGCACAATGCTGTATGGGCAGAGGAGAAGGTCTGCCCTGGCGAGACTGAAACAGAGACAAGGGAAAACAGGCAGCTGGTGCCTGGAAGATGATGTTTGGGGTGTGCTAGCCCCCAGCATGCCAGGGGCTTTATGGATGGCTTGGTGTTGGGTGGGGGAGAAAGCCCATGCTCCAGACAGGGCAGCCTCACAGCTGTAAGGAAGGAGCAGATCATAACCCTGGCTTACACTGGAGTTTGATTTGTGGCAAGTCACCTCCTTCTTGGCTTTGGTTTCCTCCCAGCAGGACCCTCCACAGGACCGGGCAGACAAATTGTCTGATGTGTGCACTCAGTGCTTTTCCAAGTATTTAAGTAATGGAGTGTTAGGAACAATTTTATTTTTGTTTGAATCTGGTTAGTTTCTCTGAGACTAAATTACTGCATGTAGAAGCCATAAATGGGGGAATAATAGGTCCTGTCTAAGCTCTCTTAGGAGACAATGTCCCATTTTTATGCCTGAGTGGGGACATTTTTGATTCTTTAGGTCAAACCCTAGCAATTCATTGGTTTAGACCCATAGATCAGGGTGATTCAGTTGTCAGTTTAAGAGCCATCTATCAGCTGCAGTCTCATAATCCCAGGGTAACTGGTCCCAGCCTCCTGGTCCAAGCAGGGTCAGCCATGGGATCAGACCAGGTTGCTCATGGTGTCCAGGACTGAGGTTGCTTTGCAGCCCTGGGGCTCCCCTAAGGAGCCTCCTGATCTCTTTTTTGTTACAGAATGAAGAGGAGGAAATCAAGCTGGAGATAAACATGCTAAAGAAGTACTCCCATCACCGGAATATTGCTACATATTACGGGGCTTTTGTAAAGAAAAGTCCTGCAGGCCAAGACGATCAGCTCTGGGTGAGTGTTCAGTGTAGTTTCTGCTCATCAGATTTACAGCTCCTTCTTTCGAGTTCCAGCATGCTTGGCTTGGACTGTGTCTCAGTGAAGCTCTGAAGTCATTGTTCTGAAGAATAACATATAAAAGAGAGAAATTACTCCTCCCTAGACGTCTTCCATCCCTATGATTTCCTTTGAGGATGGGCATAAAGTATATTATGATTCTTGTGACTGCTGCTGTCATTCTGATTTGTTGCTTGAACTGCTTTTTTTTTTTCCAAATTAAATTCTTCTTTAATTTTTTTTACTGAAGTGAAAGAGCTTGTCTTTTTTGCCTTCTCTTGTTCTTGTTGCTTTCCTCTCATTTTTTCAGATGGAAAATGAAAAAAAAGGAAGCAGAGGAATTGGCAATAAAGAAAAGAAGAATAATGAATCCTCCAATTTTTTGGCTGCAAGATTTTTGAAGCTCTGCAGCAAAATGAGAAATTTCAAATTTTTTGAAAATTCCCATGTTTTTCAGTGCTGTTAACTCTTGCCTTTCCAGTTTTGTATATACTAAAAGAAACGCCCAGAAAACTTATCTAAAACCTGCAACAGGAGAGGAGCACTAGTGAGGTTTTTTATTTATTTAGCAGCATGTGTGATTCAGGAAATGAGATTTTAAGTCACTTGGCATCCGAGGAGGCTGCATGTGGTTTGCCATGGCTGGGCTGTGCTGGAAGTGGGTGTTTGCAGGTGTTCTCCCTGCTGGCCCTGGCAGAGCTGTGTAAAGGTGCCCTGTGTGTGTTTGTCTCCTGCAGCTGGTGATGGAGTACTGCGGTGCAGGCTCTGTCACCGACTTGGTAAAGAAGACAAAAGGGAACTGTTTCAAGGAAGACTGGATTGCTTACATCTGCAGAGAGGTTCTCAGGGTGAGTCCTGCCAGCAGAGCTTTGCTGCTCATTTGCAACAAAAAGGCCTTTCCAAGCCTTTGGTTGCTAAAATAGGTCACTAATCAGCATTATTGTTTAAAGGTTATGATCCATGGGGCTTGTGGGCTATGGTTCTTGATTTCAGAGGAGCCCTGAGAGCTGGCATGGTGGCTGCTTGGCATCCTGTGTTGTTGTAGCTAATCCCATTTTCTGTATGAAGAACAGAAGATTCCTCTTTCCTATGGCAAATAGCCATCTTCTGAAATTCCATACACTAGGCACCTAGAAAAGGAAATAAATTTTCTGTTTTCAGTATGTCTGCCCTCCACATCAGGAGATCTTCAGCTCAGTGCTTCAGCTGTTCATGCTTGTAAGATCTTTCTGTCCATAATTCCTTTACCTGCATACACTCAGGGGTCTCTTTCCCACACTAATAGAGGCAATGTTGACTGAGCAGCATTCCAAAATCTTAGAGGTGGCCCTGCTGGGACAGTATTTCCCAAGACAAATCTTGGGGCTATATTTCATTCTATGCAGACTGAAGGCTGCTTTTTTTTTTTTTTTTCCTGGAAAGTACAGAGAATAAAACAATTCCCAAGTGTAATCTAGTGAACTAGCCTGGAAAAAAATATGATGTTGGAGCCAGTCATTCTAAATTGAAAACCCGTTACAGAGTAACTGATCTGTCTTCCCTATAATAGAGTTTTGCATCTTTTCTAAATAATGGTAAGATAAATGCATATTCAGAGAGCTGGAATTTAGATGGCATGCTGAAGTAATGCTTGAATAAGGGTAAAACTTAGTTTTAGAGCAGAGGGGTTGAGAAATGTGCTCAGCAGAGAATATTGGCCTTCTTACAGGGATTTGGCACTAGCCTGAGGATTATAATCATTATATCTAGAAAGTGTGGGGAGTTCTGCAAAAGAAAAAAAAAAACCTTAATGGTGTGGTCAAGTTGTTTCTCATTGGTGTGGCTGTAAAAGCACACACCAATAAATGTAAATGGCGTCTCTGTTAAAGCAATTGATGTTAAAACATTTGTTTTATGATCATGCAACTGAAAACTGTAACAGCATGTTGGTAAAACACGGGATTGGATCTAATCATGCTTGTTTCAAGACAAAATGGCCCAGTTGCACATGGATTGACAGTGCTTCCTTCTGGAAAATTTACAAGCTGAGTGGAAGCTCTCTTTTAAGCCATTAATATTAGAGAGGCTAAATGCTGTGAGTGAAGCATCCCTGGATTACTATAATGATTATTTCAGTGTGTTCCTTTATGTCTGTGATAGTTCAACCATGGGCAATTTTGAAATGCAGAAAGAGACAGCAAATACTTGCTGATTGAAAACAATGTTTGCTGCATTCGAAAAAAGGTCTGAAATGGTATTTTTAACTTTCTCTACTCCATTTACCACTGAATTTCTCATTTTGTTGAATGGAAAATTTAGGCCACTGCAACCAGCCAGCTGCTGTCTCTGGCCCTCATACAGAGCATTCTGCTTTGCTCTTTTCCCTTTTGTTTGCTTTTAGCATAGAGTCTAAGGAGTATCCCTTGATTCTGAGACAGAAGTTTAAAATATTCCTACCTCGTTCTCTTCACACTTGAGTCAAGATGCTCCACCACTGTCAAGCCTGTGGTGAAGAAGAGAGTCAAACTTACAGTTGCTGTCTTCTCTCCTCCCTGAAAATGTTGCTAGTAACACCTAAAGGACTTTCTTTATGAATAAAGACTGAAAAGGGCAAAAGTTTAAAAAGGCAACAGTGCTGTACACAGGGTAATGTTAGAAAGAAAGAATAAGGCAAATCTCATTTTCTTTTAGGGCTTGGCACATCTTCATGCTCACCATGTCATCCATAGAGATATTAAAGGACAGAATGTTCTTCTCACAGAAAATGCAGAGGTAAAATTGGGTAAGTTTCCTTAAATGAGTGCTAGAGACGTAAAAGGAACTTTCAGTAACCTAAGTGCAGCGTGTGTGCCAAGTATGGTTAATGCTTCTGCTTTCAAGGTGTATGTAATGTAGAAAGAGTTGAAAATGCCAAGTGTCCCCCAGCCTGAGGGCAATACAGGCACACACAGAACCAGCCCAGGAAGTCACAGCACCATCAGGTCTTCACAGAGGATCCTGGCATGCAAAAGACTTCCAAAGTAATAAAGTTGGGGGAACAAACTTTGCTAATCCATTTTTCTAAAGGAAGTGGTCTTAGACATTTGCATAAATCTGACAATAGGTGGAATTACTCATGTGAAAGGGCTATCACTGAATAACAAGCATCTCTCAAAAAAGTTGGAGGGTTTACTCATTTCCTTGTATTACTGTGACATGTCAGTGTTGACAACGTCTGACTTTCTGAAACTAAACTCAAGCACATATCTCTCTTGAGATGTCTTTCATATTTTGGAAAGACATCACAGGGAAGTGTTTTAAAGGAGAAATCTCAATGGGAACACTATTTGTGATGATCTTTACAATCCCTCTCTCTTTATCTAAAACAATTCCCTGTAGAGTTGGAAAACAACAAATAATAAACATGGCTTGTGGATGTGGGGTAGTATGTTTGGTTGGAGCAAGTAAAAATAGGTACTTTAAATTTCATTATGGTTTAATCTTGTGGCAAAAACATAGCTTCACTGAAGTCAAGGGGAGTTTTGCTGTCTAATTCAATGGAGGCAGGATTTTTCTTGTAGTCTCTAAATCATATGTACTAATTGTCAACTGTTCCCTCCTAAAACAGGTAAGATGAGGGTATTGTGTGTTTTTATGATCTTGTATAGTTACTTCTTACACCATTCTTCACATGGTAGACAAAACAGTTAAACCTTTTTAACTCTGGGTAAAAAGTGAAACAGATTTACTGAGTATAATGGTTTTTAAAAATAAGAAAAAGAAGTTGTTTCCAGAGAGATTTAGCTCATGTGTCTTAAGGCAAAGAAGCTAGAAAGCTAAGAGGTTCTCAGTTCAATTCTGCTCCACCTCAGTGTGAGAGTGTGCACTTCCCATCAGAAGCACAGAGCACAGAATGAACCCAAAGGTCAGCTCCACCTTCTTCTTGGGGAAGGTTTGCTAAGCAGGCACATGAATTATTGCACTACAAATTATTTCAGCTTGCAGATAATTTGGAATGAGACAACATCAATGAGAAAATCTACTCCTTGATGGTAACCACGGGGCTGTCTCTTTTCAGTCCTTCTCCCTTCCCCTCCTTTGTCTCTGTGACACTCCAATGCTATCCCAGTGGATACAATTACTGCATTTTGGGGTTTTGTTCAAAGAGAAATACAATCACATAATTATTGGTTGTATGGACTCTTTTCATATATGAACAAAGCCATTTTGCTGTACAGTCCTTAGGACAGTGCCACTGTTTCCAGCTCAAACAGAACACACGACTCACTCATTGTATGATCTAAGATGAGAATGAAGTAGTAGATTCTCCAGTTTGTTCTGAGATAGTGTGTGAACATAGGGAAGGATTATTCCAGACACCTCAGAATGATGTGGTATGGTGGTTCTTTCCAGCTTTCACAAGTAGCTATATTAGACACATCCAAATTTGTCTTGTGTGTAGATACTATTTTTCTTTCAGTCTAGTTGAAGACCTTGAGTCCTACTCAATGTAGCATTTAAATTAAGTCCAAGTTATTCCATAATGTCTTGAAGAGCAGTTCCTCTTGCTGTAACCCACAAGGCAGATTTATTAAATTCTTCTGTCAAAAAGAAGGGAAAAAAGAGTCAGTTAAATGTCAGCTATTGGACAAGGCATGCTGGAGGAGCTCAGGTTTCATATATAGTGTAGGTCAAAGGTTTGATGTTCTAAACAGTATAAAAGTGACCAAGCACACGCTGTGCCATGTGGATACAACTTCTTGCTAATTTCTTTACCTCTTCTTGGCTTTTCAGTGGATTTTGGTGTAAGTGCTCAGCTGGACAGGACAATTGGGAGAAGAAACACATTTATTGGCACCCCGTATTGGATGGCACCTGAGGTCATTGCTTGTGAGGAGAACCCAGACTCTACATATGATTACAGGGTAAGTGTTAAACACTCCGTAAGGTAAGAAAACATGTGGGTTATTGCTGAAATCCTGCTCATTTGAAAAGTTAAAGCTTCCTGACTTTTAAACCACAATAATACTAGAACTGTACAAACAGAAGTATTTGTAATATGTGGGTGGAGGCTCTTTTTAAGAGTGAAGTTTCACTGTGAGTATTTTCAATTTTTAGTACATGAAATACACTTTCATGAACTTCTCTGCAATAAAAAAAAAGTACTAAGAAGTTTGCAGGTCTGGGTAGAAAAGAAAGGAAGAGAGGATTTCCAAAGGAATGCTTGAAGTAGTGTAATAGTAATAATGGCAAATTACTGCACAATGTGGTAGAGCTGTTTTGCTCTGTACTCAGCTGTGAATCCTGAGTTAATTGGCAGTAATTGGCAGTATCCCTTTGCTCATTCATGAGCATGTGACTGCAAGTGGTTTCCCGTCCTGGAATGATTTCTGGTCAGTGGCAGGGTGGCTGAGGCACAGAATTTTCTGTATTTCAGTTTGTGGGCATTACCATGCAGCATGGTTTCCAGGGATGGTTCCTGGCAGGAATCTTCTGGGTGACATTGCAGTCACTCTTTTAGTTCAGGTGCTCTCTCCATTGCCACTTTGCACCTCTCCTTGCAGCTGTGGCGTCTGAAATATTTATGAGAAAAACATGTTGCTGCTTCCATTTCCTGGTGATTCAGAGGCTGTGATTCTCCCTTGCTGAGACCTGTGCTGCACTGCCCTAGAGAGGTCATGTCGTGTGTGTCAGTCATGACTAAAGATTTTTTTTTTTTCTATATCATATCTTCTACTGAAACGTCAAGAAGTTAATGTCTTGTCTTCATTCCTTGTCCCCAGTTATTTCCTTCTCTGAATGTGTACTTACCAGAAGATACAATCATAAAAAATGTGCACCCCTAATTCTTGAGCTTTCTTTGCCTTCAGTAATAATCCTAGTTTGTCCACTTCCAAATAGATTCTGAAGATGGTAGTTTAAAACTGATCAGCAGAGAGTTTTGGAAGCACTTTTGCAAACAATCCTGTGACTCAGAAAGGTGGCACAGAGCTGGTCTTTCCCACAGAGACTTACACCTGATAGGATGGGCTAAGTAGCAGGAAGCTGCTCTGGAACTTTTTGCACTTCAAAAAAACTAGAACAAACAAACAAGACAAAACTAATACAAATATATCCACATAAATGTGTTTTTATACTCAGTGAGCTTTACAAACACTGCTGTCTTTCTCCCTTACACCTGTCTGCCTCTCATGCTTTGGAACTCCAAACCAAAATTCCTTGTAGCCTGGATGTTTCACTGTCCTCAAAACCTGCAGTACTACCCCTTGAAGACTCTTAATTTTCAGTAATTTACTTAATTACAAGTCAGGACTGTGGATCTATGAAATCCCCTCTAGTTTTGTTGCTGAATCCCTCCATGAACTTTGATGTGAACTGGCTTTCAGCTTGTGTGAAGAGTTCAGGGCAGCTGGACTGAGAGGGCTCTGTTGATAAAGTTAGATTTAGAGTGCTGGGCTAGGCATGAGCTGCTATTCATGTAATGCTTATTCCCTCTAATCTTTGAAGGTTTTCTGTCACTCTGTTTTTTTTAAAGGTGAGTTTTAGAGAAGCTCTGCAAGGTGGTTTGGCCATGTGCCTCGCATTTAGATACAAAGAATAGTGAAATAATGCACATGATTAATCAAGTGGAAACATGTGAAGTTTTTACAGCCACTGATGGTGGCTACAATTTACCTTCCATGATCAAAACCTGGCCCTTGGCATCCAGGTCAGCTGATAAAGACAACTCCACTCTGTTAACTGAGCTGAACATTCATTGTGGCATAAATCTGACTGCATGATGTACTCTTCTCTCATGTGCCCAAAAATGTATGACTAGAGGCTTTGTACAGAAAAAAACATACCCCAAGGCCTGACTATAATTCTTATTCCATCAGTGTAGAAACTCAGCAATGACTGCTCTGAAATAAGCATTAAAACTAAGAATTATTTTTGGCCAGAAGGAGAAGGGTGAGGCATTGCTGTGTCTTGCTGCCTCATGAAAACAGATTTAGGACATATATTTAAACAGTGCCTGCAATATTCTGTCTGGCTCTTGTTTTTTGAATGCAGAAGGTCTACATTTTGGGGCTGGCTGCTTAAATGATGGATCAGCTGTCCAGAGTTGCATGGGGAATGGGAAGCTTCTGGCTATTAGCACATTTCCTAAAAGCTCAGCAGGGAGTGGGAAGGGAGCAGAATATTTGTCACTCTGAGTGAAACAGCATGATCCAGGAGAGATCTAGGGAGGCTGTAAAAAAAACCCCAAACCCAAGAAGAAAACAAACAAGCAAAACAACCAAGCTTGGATACTGCAAGCTGCAATGTGCATTGTTTCTTTTCCTTTTCCTGCAGAGTGACCTGTGGTCTCTGGGAATCACTGCTATTGAAATGGCTGAAGGAGCTCCTCGTAAGTGATTTGGTATAAAGGTGGGGGTGTTCTGTGTTAAAACAACTCATGCTTCGCTAATGCACTGATGCACAGAATTCTGGTTCTATCTGTATCTTTAAAAATACTCTATGACTTTTTCCTCATTTGTGCTCTTGCTTTCTTCTTCCTTTTAGATTCTTTCAGTCTGTATTTTGGTTCCTTGCCTTTATTTCCTGGGGAAACAAAACTTCTTTTCTTAAAGCTCTTGTTAGCATTAGTTTGTTGATTGCTGCCTGTGGATACAACTAAGCAGAAGTGATTGATATGTTAGCAGAAAATACTGGCAGGAGTGCCTTTGGGTTTTTGTCACTGAAAAAATTATGGCAGTGGAAGAAGGTAGGCTTAAAGGTTATATTTTTACTCTGAAACTGACTTGTTTCTCACAGATTTTGGGACTAATACAGTATTTACTCACATGTAAAGGCTTTGATCCATGACCACACTCTCAGCCTGACAGCAGATTGCCACAGGTTCACAGCCTGCTGCCCCCACACTCCCACAGAGCCTCTTTCAGGTCAGGCAGAGATCTGTGGGTGCAAGGTCCTCGTGCATTTTTGTTGGCATGGAGGGCTGCTGGCTTTGCCCAGCTCCTGCAGAGCAGATGGGATGTGTGGGGTATCCGGTCACTGCTGAGAGAACGGGAGATGAAATCCATCAAACTCTGGCCTGAGCCTGAGAGCACGTAGGCTGGTTTTAAACAACCCACTTGGCTGTTCTCCCATCAGACTTGGTTTTTAGCAGGAGCCAGCTGGAGTTCAGGAGCACTTTCAGACCCTGTGCTTTAGCCAGACTGAAGCTTAGTCCCAAGACATGAGTCCATAGGGAGTTTTCTTTGGGAGAGACTTTGTAATTTTGCTTTCCAGTTCCTCATATATTTGATGTTTTCCCTAGTTTTTGCTGTAGATTATGTTCTGTTGCACTGTGTTTTGTTTACTGTAGTACAACAGTGTCTGGCACCCAGAGCTAGAAACCAGACTTCTGCCCCTCATTTCCACTGTATCATGCACTATTGAACATACCAAGGAAAAAGTCAAAGCCAGAACCAAATGTGAGAATGGCAGGTGGGGACAGACAGAAAAATTAATAGACCTTAGGGAAAGCTTTACCAGAGCTTCTCACTTCTACTGGTTCTGTAATGCTTTAAGTCCATTTCTGTTAAGAGCATCACTGCTGAACACCTAAATATTACAAGAAATCAGCCTCCATGTAGTTCCTATCTGTTGTCATTCAGTAGCTCTGTTTGGTGAAGGAAGACCTTTTACCCTCAACATTTCTCCCTGCCAGATACAGCACACTCAAAATTCCATACAAAGTGCCTGGGGATGCTATTTGCTTTCTCCCAAGTTCCTTGCAGCTTCAACTTTCCGCAGCAGTAGCCCTGAAGAGAAGTGCAGTGGGCTGGAGAGAAGGTAGTTTCTGCATGCAGGGCTGGAATCTGTGACAGGTTGCCTGATGATGGTGCTCCCATTCCCAGAGCACAGGGTGGATGAAATGTGTGCTCTGTCATTCTGCTCTGTGCCACGGTGCACAGATTGTGAGCTCTGTGCTTTGTATCATCTTTTCTTCATCCTGGCTTTTCTCATATGCCATGAAAAGTGTGGCAAAGAGTTTGGTTAAAATGGAGCTTATAATTTATCTGAAACCAGAAGCCAGGTATAATAACTAGATAAATATTTCAATCTGAGCTTTAACTTCTGTTTATGTGCAAACATGCTTTTGTGTGTGGGAAAGATGAGCTTTTTTATGTCCTTCCAAAGCTAAATATATAGAAAATATGAAGAAAGTTGTACTTGTTCTTGCCTTGCAGCCTTTCTTTTGAATCTCTTTTAGCTGGAAAGCTCTGTGTACTCAGAGACTTGATTTATTGGTTGTGGTGTGAATTTGGTCAGCTCTTGGTGGGGTTCTGGGGCGGATGCTGTGATGTTGGAAGTGGAGGTGTTTGGAGGTGGGAAGTGAGGTCACAGGTGGTACATGTGTCCTTCCATAATTCGTGGTTTCCTTTGCAGCCCTGTGTGACATGCATCCCATGAGAGCACTCTTCCTCATCCCAAGGAACCCGCCCCCAAAGCTGAAATCCAGAAAATGGTAAAGAGATGTGTAAAAAATCTGTATTTTTCCTGTAGTGGGCTTAGGACAAGGGCTTTTAGCTCTCTCGTCCAGGAACAATGATTTTGTTAAATCGTGTAGTTATCTAGGAGGTGATTCCTAAGCTATTTCTAAGAGGGCAGATATAGTTGACCTTTGGGAAGCAACACCTTTCTTTTTGAACTCTGCCTAAACTATGGCAGTTGTTTCATTTTGGTGTCTGTGGCTGAAATTGCAGGGTAAGCAAGGAAGGCTTAGATGTGCTGCTTGGGGTCAGGGCTTTATCAGAAGATGGCTTGGACATTGTGGGGCTAATGGCAGTCACTTCCCCTACAGGGAATTACTTTTTGTTTTAAATTAAGTGTTGAAAGAAAATCTTCACCTTATCAAAAGGTCAAGGACATTTTTGAAAGGCTTGTGTTGGCCAGATTGTAGTTTTGTTGATCAGGATGTAAATTCAAGGTAACAGCTCCTCTGAGAGGGTGGTGAGGTGGAGTTCACCTTGAGCTCTGTGCTGGTCACAGGAGTCTCACTGGTGGCAGAACTCAAATTGTCTCTCTCAGTTCCAGTGTAGAAGGAAACCTTGCAAAGTTAGTGCTCTCCACCACTCAGGGATAGTGCTTGGTCCACTAATTGGGAAGGATTATTGGTCTTTCTCCACTGTTGTATCTTTTTTAGGTCAAAGAAGTTCCTAAACTTTGTTGAGAGCTGCCTTGTAAAGCATTATTTGCATCGCCCGTCCACGGAGACCCTGCTGAAGCATTCCTTCATCCGCGACATGCAGAACGAGCGGCAGGTGCGCATCATGCTGAAGGACCACCTGGACAGGACGAGGAAGAAGAAAGGAGAAAAGGGTAACATGGCAAAACCAAAATAAAGGACACTTCAGAGGGCGTGTCCTCTTCAGATTTGGCAGCAGAGCACAAGGCAGATGCAGCTAAAATACTAGAACCAGGAAAACTGAGAAATTGTTGTCCTCAATAGTGGGGCCATTTTGAAGATTTCCTTGTCCAAGCCTGGGTCCTTAATGGTGTTTTAGTGCTAAAGTCCTTGGAACCTTGAGTTATTGAGAGCAGCCCTGATGCTAGCAGGGAGCAAGGACTCCAGGTTAAGTCTGGGTTTCTGCTTTTTTGGGCAGTGCTCCACAAGTGTTTCCTGGTCTCTCAGTTCATATTTCTGTCCCAGATCAAATTGATTTACCTGTTGGATCTCCATATAATTTTGTCTTGTGAGTTCTTTAGGGGCAGCAGGACTCTTTAAGTGTTTTGCAATGGAGTACACAAAAGAGACCTGGAGAAGACCCCCAAGCTCCAGTAAAATACAGATGTTATAATGAATCCCTTCCTTCACAGTGTGTATGAAGTAAAAGAGAATTCACATTTGTTCCAAATGCCAGCCTTACCCTTCAGAGCAAAAGCTGCAAGAAGCAGTGCAGGAATTGGGGTGATACTTGTGAAAATGCCTGTGCATGGCAAACTAAGGGCTGTGCAAAGGGGACAGAGACATGGGCCTATTGATCAACGACCCTGTCCTCTCTCCCCTTTTCCCCTTCTGCATGTTTTATACTGCCAGAAGCACTGTGAGGTCAGGGACTGTGAGAGCAAACTTGGAAAGCACTATGGTGTTGGAAGGTGTCTTATAAATCATCTGATTTGACAACAGGAATATTTGCACCTAAAATGAAATTGCTGTTGCAAAGTAAATTTACTGACTCCGGTAGTAGTAGCAAATTCTGCCACCTCTTTCAGCTATGAATCTCAAAGCACACTGAAATGGCAAGATAGTGAGTTGGAATTTCTCACAAATGCCCTTGAGAGGGGTGGAGGAGTGCAAAGATGTCACTTCTTCATAAATAGTTATATTTTGTCCTAAAAATGCTATTTTAAATCAAAACTCCTCTGAAAAGGAGAATAGTGTGGAATTGCCAGACTACACACTTCAAAACAGTAACTTTTAAAAAAATGAAGTCCCAATTTAGCATGTAATACAGCCAACAGTTGGGTAGGACCAGTTTGAAATTATCCTGTAAAAACTGCATTCATGTGTCTTGAAGAGGACTTTATGGGTTAGCTTTTAAAACATTGTGCTAAAGCTATTATTAGTTTTTGTTATCTTTTTTTGCTTACTTTATTATTCCCTTTGATGCAAAAGGAAACCTGGATTTACTGGTGGCCTCAGCATAGCCACGACAGGTACAGAGCAGCAGAGCATGGCAGTGCAGGCTTTTATGTCCTGTCTGAATGTCTCATTGAAGAACCCCTCTGCTTGTGGTGCTGTGGGGGTTGGGTTTCTCTATGGGTTTAGCCTAATTTGTTTCGGATTATGGAAGTAGGTTAGTTGTGCAAAACCAATACAGTCAGTCACGGGAAAAGGTGGGTGTGAGTGAAGGGGCTGCCCTGAATCGTTATCTGAACTAGATTTTGGATTATGTACATGGATATTTTGCCTCCCCTCAGCCTCCTACTACAACATGTGGCTTTTAAATTCCAATTCCTCCTTAGCCTGTAGTTCAGGATGAATGCTCAGAAATAAAGTTCAAGATCGTGTCTTAAATAACAGCATCCTTCTCTGGCGTTTGTTTATTTTCTTTTTTAGAAGAAACGGACTATGATTACAGTGGAAGTGAGGAGGAAGATGATGAGCTGAATGAAGATGAAGGCGAACCAAGGTTAATTTTATTACTGAAATAGAAAAATGGACTGCCCAAGCTGTTCTCATTGAAGGCAGCTCTTCTCAGCCAGAACAGCTTTCTTAACTTGCTCTGAATCCCTAATCTCCTGGGTCCCCTTTGGTAGCTTTAACTGTTTTGTAGCTGTCAGACAGAATTGCAGAGTATAAAATGTCTGTAATAAGCTGCTGCTTTAGTTTCCTTGCAGTTAGGGGGGAAGCTGTCTAATGAAGGACCCAATAATCAGCTTCAGGCTGGTTTGTAGCACACCAAGTGTGGCTGTAGAATCAACTGCTGGAGACAGATCATGATTTGATAACACAGGGCAACAAACAGTCCCAAAGCACCTCATTTTTTCTCTTTAATGCTATGTTTTGTCATGTAGAAACCTCCTCTTCGTTTCAGCTCCATAGTTAATCTCCCGGGGGAGTCAACGCTCCGCCGTGAATTTCTGAGGCTGCAGCAGGAGAACAAAAACCGTTCGGACCCTCACCGGCAGCAGCAGCAGCTGAAGGACCAGGAGAAGTACAAGAAGCAGCTGCTGGCAGAGCGGCAGAAGCGCATCGAGCAGCAGAAGGAGCAGAGGAGGAGGCTGGAGGATGTAGGGGGCTGGCTTGTGTTGTCATTCCATGTCTCATCACAAATGAAAAACGTGCCTGTAGGAAGTAGGTTTTGCAAGGCAAGAGGGCTGTGTTAAATTGTCAGCTCAACCTGGATTGTAGTCTCACACCTTGGGAGACCTGTGACATGTTTGAACACAGTGGTTTTAGATGGGCTCTGTCCTTTCCCTGCTGATAACCTGCCCTGAACTCTGAGCAGAAGACAAAGGGCAATTTGCTTGAGTAGGTTTGGTGGTGGCAGCCCTGGCAGATGGGGGTGAGAGGTCCCCATTTCTTCCTCATATATGTTTCCCATTTTGCAATCTGTTGGTCTGGTCCAGAGTCTTGGTCCTGCTTATGTTTAAGATATTAAAGGACAGCTGGTTGCCTTTTCAGTTGCCTGACACTGTCTTGGAGGAAGAGCTAAATCACAAAATCACAGAACCATAAAGGTTGGAAAAGACCTCTAGGATTCAGTCCAACTACTAACCCAACCCTGACATGTCCACCACTATATCTTGGTCCTAAGTGCCACATCCACATACTTTCTTTAACACTTGCAGGAGAAGTAGTTCCATCTCTTCTTTGGGCAGTCTGTTCCAATGCTTGACCAGCCTTCCAGCAAACAAATTTTTCCTAATATCCAATTTAAACCTCCCATGGCACCACTTGTTTGTTACCTGGGAGAAGAGCCTGACCCCTGCCTGGCTACAGCCTCCTGTCAGGGAGTTGTGCAGAGCAGCAAGGTCCCCCCTGAACCTCCTTTTCTCCAGGCTGAGCATCCCCCAGCTCCCTCAGCTGCTCCTCATCAAACCTGTGCTCCAGAGTCCTCCACAGCTCTGTTGCTTCTCTCTGGACACACTCCAGCCCCTCAATGTGTCTTTTGCAGTGGCACAACACAAAAATCACCAACTTGTCTCTTCTCTTGAGTATCTGACAAAACTCGAGCATTGTGTGAACACTTCAGAGCTGACATCTGTGAAGCACAGTGCTGCTCCAGCAAAATGGGAGCACTCTGAAGAAAAAAACCCTTCCTTCTTGAAATGTTGGGAAGACATTCGTCATTAGATTAGTGCCAGCTCTCAGGGAGATCTCACATGCCTCATAAATAGCAGATCTCTGCCCTGGGCTGCCAAAGGGCAGAGGTTTCACTTCAGGTTTGGCAGCCACTGTGGTGGCAGCTTGTCCCTGCCCACTTTTGCTCTGTGGTGTGTTAGGTGTCCCTGCTTTAGTGACTGCAGAGCAGGAAATGGACCTTGTGATTTATGAGCACCGGCATCAGTAATTGGTGGGTACTAAAGTAAAGTAAAATAAGCAATGTTGTTCCCTGGCTTTCTTCCAGCACCAGAGGCGAGAGCTGGAGCTACGAAGGCAGCAGGAGTGTGAGCAGAGGTGGCCAGAGGTGCAAGTCAGTCAGAGGAAAGAGGAAAGGGGTAAAGAAGACAAAAGGGCTGTGGAAGATGAATACTTCATAGTAGATGGACAAAGGAAAATAGAAAAGAAGCAGGTATGAAGAGGGTGTTCGCTGACAACAGTTTTCAGCTCCCTGTTCTGTATCTGATGTCTTTCTGAGTTCCCTGAGGTGTTCCCATCCTCTGAGTCACCAAGACCAAGGAGGGACTTCATTAAACATTTAATGCCTCTTGTTCTCAGATTTAGCCTGCCTTTGAGTTAACTTAGATGTTACTGAGTCACTGTCCTTACCTACAGCAGGGACACTGCCTCTCCCACTTTTGTCCCTGCTGTTCCTCTGTGCTGAATTGCTCTGATTGAAATTCCTTTACCCTGAAAGCTTCCAGCCTCAGCTAAATCTAAGCTTAAATCTCCAATCCCTATTTTGCATTCATGTTGTAACCAAGACTATTTCTTTTTCACAAAAACGGTGGAGCAGAGGTTAATTTTAATGCTGAACTGTCATTATCAAGTATGTCACCTTGACCACAATGGTTTCAGCTGCAAATTGATTTGTAATCAAACAGAAGCATGCAGTTTTTGATTAAAGACCTCTGGCTTTAGTAGAAGTAAAAAGAACAAATAGGATTTTCTGACCTGCTGTCTAAAAAGCCAAACAGTGTTTGGTGCCACTCTATTCTTCCTGTTGCTCAGGGTTCTGAATCTTCTGTCAGCCCTGCTGGAATTGTGGTCGCTTTGTTCTTTGAAAAGCCACTATTTCCAGCAGGCAACTTGGTTGTCCTCCAAGGCATCATTGTCTCTGAGGTTCATCACTCTCTGCTTTCAGAAGATGGAGGATGTGCAGCACAACAGGAAGATGCACAGAACTCTCCCCAAAGATCAGACACAGCTGCTGTCTCTCCAGCATGACCACAAGCAGAAGAAGGAACTTTCCAAGACTCCAAATGCAGGAGTGCATCCTCCATCAAGCAGCACAAGCAAAGAGGTACTGTCTTGGCCAGGGCAGCATTTTGGTGCTAGTGTAGTTGATGTAAGAATGCTGAAGCAGAAAGAAGAGATCTTTAAACCTACATCTGGAGCTTGACCTGTCTTTCTGCACACTTATGCTACAGTCTTCAGTTTCCATTAATATTCAGAGGATAAGGGAAAGGAAGAATTGTTCTGTCACTTCTGTTTGAGTTGAGAGAAGGGTTTGATTGGTGAGTGGAGAAACAAGGTTCTTCTGGTCAATAGGTGTCATTCCCTTGTCTTTCAAAGAGGAATGAAATAAGGTAATGCCACCTGAGGTTTAATAGAGGTCTTTGCCTGATGTTAGGGTTCACAGAATTGACCCAGGCACAGAATAGCATCTTGCCTCCTGAGCACAGATCTCTGTGCCCCAGCAAGGAGGCTGTGATGCCTTTTCTTGTTTTTTATGTCCCAGGATAAGGTTTGATGGATCAGGGATAGCCGCATATAGTCAGACTGTAGTGCAATCCATTTTCCTCCTTTGCTAACTCTGTCAGTATTTCTACCCACTAACTCTTTCTGGTCACTGTCATCATGTCATGAAAAGCTCTGGGTCCATATCCATGTCATCTCCTCATTCCTAGAATGCTTTTTTATATAATCCCAACTGGTTAACCCAGTTCTGCAGCTGGTGTGTGATTTGTTGTGTCACTAAAGTCTGGGTCAAAAATCTCAGCAGCTCGCAGGTGCCTCCTCAGTAGAAGAGTGGATGTGATGTTCTCTGCAGTCATGACAAAGTATCTTCCCAAAATGCCCTAACAGAGGCATGAGGAGAGGTCATGCACATGTAAATAGGAGAAATGCAGTGCAGCTTCTTGACACCTTGCAGCTGTCATCTATCATCTTGTGTGTGTGTGCTGCAGCTATTCTCTGAGCTGAAATGTCCTGTATTGATAAACAATTAAATGTAACTGCCAGGATTGGTGAAATGATGAATTTTAGTAACTGAATAGAGTCTGCAAACAGCCAGGCAGCAACATGAAGTTAGGAAAACAAAAGATATTAAGCTTCTTGTTAGAGGAGCAGTTTGTGAAAACAAGAGTAATTCTGTTTGAAGTACAACCTAACTGTCAAAACCACAAATGACCTGGTTCTAGAGACTTGATTGTACTGACTGATTAAGCAAATTGTTACTGAAATTCGAATGAACTGCTCTGGAAATCAGTATTTGTTTGATGATGGAGGGCTGGGTCTTATTCCAGCAGAGCAGCAAATTGAGCGTGGACAGAGAAGTAAGCTGCTTTTTCTAAATACACAGCATCAAAGTCAATAGAAAAGCTTTGCTTTTTCTAGGCCTTTAATGGGTGAAAATGCAACTCTGATGATTAATTTATTTTCTACTTTACCGTAGTTAGAAGACAAAAAAACCCCAATAAAATACTGCCTTAGATACTCATCTCTGGTTTTGGCATGTGTTTTGTAAATGACTCCTTGATAGCAAAATGAAGTATGTTACAGAATTTAGTGTGCAATCACTGTTAACTTTTAATTTAGTGGTGAAATACAGTATAATTAGTTGCAAATTAGTTGCAGATTAGTTGCTTCTTAGGTTCACAGCATGAGGCTTTTTGTCACTATGGCTACAAAAATATATTCTAGTTTTAAGGATATTGTACAACATTATTTACTTAATCTCAGAACTTCTTGGAACTCACAGATCCTTCCACTACATTGACAATTGGTGATACAGGGTTGCCTTTTTTGATTGAGACTTCTTTGTCAGCAGTCGTAACTATTTGCAGTGATCTAAAAATGCTTTAAAAGTTGTAACTGTTTTTAACAGGGATAAGTCAGTGATTTTGCTCTTGTTGATACTGATCTTTTCCAGTTCATTAGTCAGAGAGATGTTAGTTCCTGTGTTGAGAGAGACCTGCATGGGGACAGTGGTAGCCTACTCAAGAGCGAGTTTGTTTGTACTTCACAGGGCTCCCGTTTCTAGGACCAATCATCAATACACAGAAGTGCTCGAGAATTATTGTTTCATTGAGACATTAAAAACACACAAAAAATCCTAAACCCCTCTAAAACCTCAAGTTTAACATTTGGGGGTGCAAAACCCTCTCTTGGGAGTTCCTTGTCTTTGCCATTTGCTTATCCTGTCCCCAGAAGGTCAGGACAATTTTCCCCTGCAGACCTGTGCCAGATGTGAGCTCACTCTGTGCTGTATCTGATCCCACCAGCACCAGAGTGAAGGAGCTGGGAGGCAGACTCCAGGCTAGCTCAGTGCCTGGGTGGGGTTGGCATCAGTTCTGGAAGCCCAAAGTGTCACCTGCATCTGGACCATAATGCCTTTCATGCCAGCACTGGGCACAGAGCTGGGGGGTGAATTATCGTCTCTGGCTTTTACATTTTCTTCCTTGCTTATGGTAAAATTTGCCTTTCATTATTACGAGTTGCAGGCAATGAAAATGTGCCCTCAAGAGCGTGTTCACTGGAGCTAGAATTTCATGGTGTTTGGCTGTGGTTTCTGGTTTCTTGTTTTAGTAAGGGTGGGGTTTTTTTAGGTTTTGGTCTTCTTTTTTTCCACAGTGAGACAAAGTGGAATCATTTTCCATGCCCTCAGCAGTTTCTAGGCTGTGCTAAGAATATGCTTACCTTTCTGATACAGGCACAGCATCCAGATATAGTGAGTTAAGAATGCCCACCCTGACACAGATAACAGGGTATTTTTATGGCATTAATCTCTAGTTTACTGTGTAGAGCTGTTTCCAGGCTGCTGAATCAGAGGATATGCTAAAGATTTACGTTAGAGAATGGGAATTAGTCATGTTGAACAGAACTGAAAAGTGTAGAGGGGTCAAAACCACAGGATAAAGACTTTTGTGATGAGCAATGCCCTCAGGAAATTTATTCCTTCCTAGATCATGTTCCTCAGTCTTTCTCACAGTACAAATAACATACCAAAAGACAGACTTAAAGTGTTTTAAGGTAGAAAGCAGCATGCAGTAATGTCAATGCTGTGGAAGGGGATTATTAATGCACAGCAAAACAGGCTGCATGTTGTCAAAGATAAGTAAGTATAAACAGATGATTTCTCCCAGCTAAAATCCCAGCCTGAAGCCAAGGGAGTGGCCTAGAATAACAGCAGATGGAAACCCAGGCCCTTCTTGCTGCAGCTTGGAAACTTGATGGAGAAGGAAGGGTGGCAAATGGAGAGGAAATAATGGTTTGTGCTGTGCCAGGGCTGTCCTCCTTGGAGGGAGGGTCCATCAGAGGTGGTGTGCTCCGTGCTGCCGTGGGACAGCATCCAGCCCACAAACCTGGGGCTCTCTGTGCCATGTGCTGTGCTTTTGTCCTTCCCAGGCCGAGGACCGAGCAAAGAAGAGTGACAGCATCCAGCCCAGCCTGTGGCCGGCGGCGCTGGGACACGAGGCCACCCCGCCGGCCAGGATGGGATCCGGGAGCAGCTCCAGCCCCTGCACCCCCGCGCCACAGAGAGCCCTGCTCCTGCAGGTACTGGTTCCTGCAGCACAGCCCAGCAGGAACACCATTCCCTGCTGGCACAAAGGACCTGTGCCAACCAGCTCTGAGGTTTTGTGGTGCTGCCTCTGCTGCTGAGTTCTGTGTGCAATTATACTTAAGCACTGCAGATCAGGGTTAGATAAGAGTTATTTTTTGCGCTTGGTTGTTGATTCCATGAAGCTCCTCTCAGATGTTTCACAGGAAGTGTGAGTGACAGTGCTGTTGCAGTCCCTGGATGATGTATTATTTATATGATGCCATAAATTATATGGTACTTTACGAAACAAGTCTGAATGCAAAATTTTTATGAGTGAAACCATGTGAACAATCAATATTTTTATTGATCTTAGGAAAGAATCTGTAATTATGTGGAGATACAATAAGGAGCAATGCAGAATCAGATTTTACCTGTGCATATAGCCCAGAAAGTCCAAATATTTTAAAATTTTAGAAGTGGGATCTGAACAGTACCTATGTCGTAAAACATCTGATGATGTTCTGCACTGGAATCCTTCTCTCAAAACATTTTAACTCCTGATGTTTTTACCAGTTCTGGAAGAGGTGATTCATGGTTCTCACAGTGTGCCCAAAACTGGGCTTCCTTTCAACATCCTACTCACAGTGTTTGAAGGAAATAGTGTGGACTGCAGGGTTTTTTTCTCCAGTCTCTTGTGAAAGGACTGTAAGCGTATGTGAGCAAAAGAGAAACTAAACTGCAAGTAAAAATGTAACAAACTACTATAAGTGTGAGCACAACTCATTAGCCTGGATATCTCCACTTGTTCTGAAGGTGTGCAGTGACCAGAATAATCTTATTGCTGGTACGTTTTACATAGTATTTAATAAGTACATTTCATAGTATTTCATTTTTGCTTTCATTCATCCCCTCAGTCACAGCACTAGTTTTATTCTTGGCAGCTTTCAAGACTGGAAACTGGATGGATGGAAGGATGGATGGACAGTTTTTGTATGCATCTCTCCAGTTGCTTCTGTGGGATTTAGCTAGTGCTACCTGCAGGAGAGTGACATTCAAATCAGGCTTAGGCATTGTTTGTGTGCTTCTGTGGCATGTTGTGACCTCATTCTGTGCTGGGTCATGGAGTCAAAGGGGGAAGGTCAGGCTGCAGAGGAGGATGGGTTATTGGTGGCAGCTCAGCTGCTTTCAGAGCATGTCACACTGCCTCACCAAAGCAGCAGCGTGGGCCTGTATGCTTCCCTGAGTGTATCTGCAATTATGGGTTATTGCTGTGAGATCAGGTTTTATTATCCTAAATGTTTCTTAAACTCGTTGTTGATTTGGCTTGGCATGAGCTTCAGGTGAACATCCTGCATGAAATGCCACAGTCATAGGATGGTTTGGGTCAGAAGGGACCTCTAAGAGTCACATAGCCCAACCTCCCTGCCATGAGCAGGGACATTTTCAACTAGATCAGGGTGCTCAGAGCCCTGTCCAGCCTGGTTTTGAGTGTTTCCAGAAATGGGGCATGTGCAGCCTCTCTGGGCAACCTTCTCTGGTGTTGTACCACCCTCATCATAAGAATTTCTTTCCTTACTTTCCTAAAGTTCAGGGTTTTGACTTTACCCTTTGCCTGAGCCATATCCCTCAGGACTATGACCTCCACCAGTGTGTGATCACTGCAGCCCCAGCTGCCTCCAGCCTTGAATTCACTGGTTAGCTCCTCTGTGCTGGTGACCCTCAGGACCAGTATTGCATCCCCCCTGACAGGGCTGTCTATCACCTGGCTGGAAAAGTTATCCTCTGTGAATTCCAGGACTGCTGGATTGCCTTCAGCTCACCCTGCTGCTTTCCCAGCAGATACCAGAGTAGCTGAAATTCCCCAGCAGGAGGATTTGGGGAAGCAGCTCTCCCCTATCCTGCTTTGGTTTGTGCCCTGGAGTGAGTCTGAGAGTCTGGGAGGTGGATAATGGCTGGCTCTTAGTGTCTCTGAGTCAAAGCCTCCCTGTGCCTTTCCTCTTCAGGTTGCTTTGCTGTTTGGTGATGATGGAAAAATCACCAGAAGCAGATGTTGTGAGGAGAAAGGCCACATTTCACCTGATAGCTTTTACCTGGAAAAATATTTCTGTTTGTCTTCTCACATCCTTTTTTTCCAGAGCCTGTTTGTTGTTTCAAGTCACGAGTATTGTAAGTGGGCTGAGTTGATGGCCTGGCTTGCAGCATCAAATCACTGGAGAGCTATTGCAAGGTCTACAAGAAGGACATTTGTATCTTAGCCTTGGGCAGAGGCTGGCAGCTTCCCTGAGGCAAATATTTCAGCCCTGTAATAGCAGTGGGAGCATCCATAGTTTATTGCAGGGCATTTGGGATTCTGCAGGAGTACAGTGGCTGTACAGAGGGCAGTCTCATCCTGCTTGGAAGCCACTCCTGGGATGAGAGGCTGCTTCATCTGGGACCAGTGATCATTCCTCTGCACCCTGTCAGTGCTTTCCTGTTTTGTAGCACCTCTCTGAGCTGCTGAGGGAAGTGGTGAGGAATGAAGCAGTATTTTCCAACTTCCTTCATGTTTCTTGATGGAGACTACACTACAAAAAGTGTATGCTGTTTAGAGTGATGGTGTTACTTAAGGATAAGAGCAGCAAGTGATGCACAGTGGTTGCCATGTGATTTCAGTCTCTGCTGGGAGGTGCCCTGGTACCCCTCACAAGGCTCCAGCTGACAGTGCATGTGGACAGGGAGAAGCCAATCTGTGCTGCTGCCTGCTGTGTTCACATGGACTCCACATGAACTTCAGTGGGTAATTTATAAATCCCCTGAAGAGTTATTTTTCCCTTTGCTGGTTGGGAGCAGCTGTTGCTGCTAATGGCAGCATGTTTGGACATGCTGCCTGCATTAACTGGATGAGGTGTTTAGGCAATACAAGTGATGGGTCAGGTAGTCACCTAGAGATTAAAAGACACAAATATACTTGTGAAATTCATTATGTGGGTGCCTAGTTGATTTAAAATAAAAGTGAACTGTGGAGTTGAAATGCAAGCTGAATTCATCACAGATGCTGCACTGAAGAACTTCTAGCCAGGTTTGTCATAGAGGGATCATCTGCCAGCACTGCTCTGCTCAGACAAAAATTACTTTTTATTTTCAACAGTCATATTCGGAGAGATCTTGTGACACATCCTGGATGCCCAGATCCCTCTCAAAATTATTTCACTGAAAGACTTCACACAGCTCCTGAGGTGAAAGGAGAATGATTTCTCAGTGCCTTGCATTCTCTCTGTCTGCTGAGGGAAATTGAGATTCAGATTATACCAATTCCACCTGCTTTGTACCACGTTTGTGTTTGCTGCAGTATAAAGCAGATCTGGCTCTCTGGTTGTGGTGGTATGGGATGAGCTGTTTTGGACTGCTTCCAGAATTTCACAGAGGCTTCTTGAACAAAGTCACTGAGTCTGATTTTCTGCCCAGCTTCTGCTACCTGACTAGTGGAAAAATTTAGCTCACATCTGAAATTAACTCCATTTTTAATTAACTCCTATGGTTTTCCTATATGATTTGCTAGGTAGATATGCTCTGTTGTGTGGGGTGATGTGACTGAATCAGAACAAGAAGTCTTAACAATATTACAAGAGCTAGCTGTGTGTAAAGCCATGGACTACCCTAATATCCCAGAGCACATTTGCTCAAAAGTTTAAGAAATTCCTTTTCCTTATGCTGTTTCCTAAAAACACTTGCACTTACTCTATCTCCTTTATGTAAATTCAGTTCAAATTAGTCACTTGGGCATCCTCCAAAAAACAGCGCAGCTTTTCTTTTCAAAACTTCTTGCTTCTGAATGGTTTTAAACTAACTCTAGTAATGAGTCTTTTGTGCTGTATCACCTTATGTTATCATTTTGTGAATCAAAGTGTTCTTTTCCCGAGCTCAGTTACATGTCCCTTTATGGTTTGAGGACACAAAGCAGGTAACACTTTCTCTACCAATGCTTTCTGTACATGAGGAGAGCTGCTGTTATTTAGATATTACTTACAAGAAAAACAATTTAAGGCTCAAATCTCAATAGTTTAGAATCTTTATTAGGTGGAGAGGTTTAAATTATTTTCCCTATGCAAACGTAAGGAGAATATCAAAAACTGATTTTGGGGGTTATTTGAAATGGTTTTGGCTTGCTTGTGGAAGCAGGTGTCTGCTCCTGGCTTTACACAGAACTGGTGGTACTGAACAGAGTTTGGATTCACTCAGTCACTTATATCATGACTCAGCAAAGCTTATCCATGCTTTTAAACACAAATAGTTTTTTCTGGGAATCAGCAAGACTCAAAGGCTGGAATTTAAAAATAAATATATGTATCTTGTTGAAAAAGTGGCAAGGAAATCTTCCTATATTCTGATAATAATACACCTGCTACAAAACCTGTTTCTGTACAATGGATCTCTTCAGGTGAGCACTTTGCTGCTCAAATAATTCTGGTTAACTAAAAACTGTTATTAAAGTCAATCTTGTTGGACAAAAAGGTATTTTGAAAGTACACAGATTATGTTACAACTGCTGAAAAAGCTGTTTTCTGTAAAGAGAGTCAACAAAACATATTGTCCCTAAAAGACAGGAAAAGCACCTGAATAACTAAGTGAACTTCTCAGGATTGGTTTTGGCAGTTGACTTTGTCATACAGGTCTGTGAGGTTGCAATGAGACATCTTTGACATCTTTTATCTAGTTTTAGAATTACTGCCTGTCAATATTTAATTGACATTGAACATTGTTCCCATGAAACTTAGTCTTGTACAGATATAGAGAGCTCATAATCCTATTATCTTCTTGAAAGCTGTGTGAAGTTCTAGTTACTGTGGTTTACTTTTTAGGATGGAGAAACTCGATAATTTTGTAGACTTACCTGATAAATCAATAAAATACTCATCTGAGTCATTCTTTAGGGAAGGTGTACTGTAAGTGCCTCTTGTCCAACTGTAATTTAGTTGGGACACAGGAGTTTGAACTCTGACTCAGAAAAAAATTGCAAACTTGATTCTTAGACCTTGAAGGGTTGGAGGTGCTGCACTTGCCATGTGTTTGAGGAAGAGGCACCTCGCAGAGAGCCCTGGCCTAGCATTGCATGGGAGCTCAGATTAGGTGAAGCACAGAGTGGTACAGCTTCAGGCCTTCCTCTAATACTTCTATTTCTGTAATATCCAGCCGATTCCAGCATAACAGAATCTGCCCTGCAGACAGGCCCAGCTCAGACAGGGCTCCTATGTGTTCTGTCTTGGTCTTGTGTCCAAGAGGATTTCTCATTTCAGGGAGGCAGTACTCTCAGCTGACACATTTAACTCTTGAGTTTCTTCCTCTTTGGCAGACACTGGGGTTGCAGATCATCAGAATGTAGATTTTTACATATAGAAAGTATCAGATATTTTAGCTTGAGTTTTGTACTGCTGACTTCTTGTTATCTTAGAGTGAAGAATTTGTAAGGGTAACTTGATTCCTTCCCCTTCCAGTGCTGTGATTGGGGTTTTTGCTATGCTCTAATTGGACATCTTTAGGGGTGTTTTAAACCAGGTGGCTGCATTGGGATCACCTGGACTTGACCACCCATGAGGATGTAATTTGAGCATAATTTCATTATTTCTTACTGCATTCTCAAGTTTGATCTTTCTTTTTTTCAAGTAATTGAAATATAATGAGGGTCCCCTTATTATAACTGGAGCACTTAAAGGTGCTTGCAGCTCACAGTTTGCTGCCAGTGACTGTGGGTTGGTGGTGGTCACGCAAGGAACACTTGGATGTCAACATCTAAGTTAAGGGAGGTGGGTTCCCACAGTGATTAGACTATGGAAATTCTGCAGTGGAAGCATTGTCCAGGTTTGAATGAATGTAGTGACTCCACAGCATTTTTTGCATCGTCCAGGTACTTAATTCCCTGTGCATTGCCAGTGACCTGTTTGCTTCTCCACAGATTTAAGAAAGGGGTGTGTGTGTATATATACACACACACAGAAAATAGATTTTTTTTTGCTATTTCTTTTTGTTGTACCCTTCACCTTGGGATATTTGTGCCTAAATGCTAACCTGCTGGAAATGAGTAGCTCACTGCACAGTGAACAAAGTGAGTAGGGCTCTATCCAGGCACAATATTCCTGCTATGCTTAGTAAATATTTAATCTAGAACCATTGATCTCTGTTGAGACTGCAGTCTGCTAGGTAGGCAGGGAAGTGCAATTCACCATGTGTTTTGTTTGCTTCAAGTGTGAGAATTTCCGGGCTAGTAAGGACGTGTACCACAGCAGCTCCCTGTCAGACATGGTGACAGCACCGCTCAGCCCTGGGCAGGACGATGTGTTCTGGAGCCTGAGCGACAGCAAAGAGCAGCCCCCAAAGGTGGGTAAAACTCGGGGAGTTTGGCTCTCTTGGGGGTTGTCTGCACTGCACTGTTATATCCACCCTCTGCACTTCATGAAACTCTGAAAATCATGTTGCTTGTATGTGAACTGGGTGACGCTAATCTAGAAAGAGAGATGCAAATTTACAGGGAGGTTGGTGGTGTGGGTTTATGTGTATGTGTATTTCGTGGTTTGACACTGGCCAAATGCCAGGCACCCACTAAAGCTGTTCACTCACCCTCTTTTCCTCTCAGCTGGGCAGAGGAGAGGGAAAAAAATTAACAAAGAGCTTATGAGCTGAGATGAGGACCAGGAGAAGACATTCTATGGGCAAAACAGGTTCAAATTTAAAGGTATAAAGTAAATTTATTATTAACAGAGTCAGAGGGGAATAATGAAAAGTAAAATAAGCCTTTAAAACACCTTTTTTCCCTTCAGCCCCTCCCTCCTTCCCACCAACAGTGCAGGGAGAGAGGGCATGGGGGTTTGGTCAGTTTGTCACTCAAGATCTTCAGTTTTCTTAGGGAGAGGAGTCTTTCCTCTGCTGTGCCGTGGGTCCCTCCCAAGGGCAGTCTTCCCAAAACTGTTGTGGCATGGGTCACCCCTCCAAAGGGTGCTGTCGTCTAAGGACAGGCTACTCTCGTTTGGAAGCAAGGGCTCTCTCTGTCTCTGGCAGAAGGGGCCCTCTCTCTCCATTCAGGTCTCTCACAGGATCACAGCTTTCTCTGGCATCCTCCCACTCTGGTGTGAGCACTTTTCCCCTGGGCTGCGAGTGGATCTCTGCAGCCCCCGTGGACTTCACGCACTACATGGGGACAGTTTGTTTCCCCATGTTCCTCACCATGGCCTGCAGAGAATCTCATCTGCGGCCATTGGGGCACCTCCTCCCGCTCCTTCTCCACTGACCTTGGTGCTGCCACGTTGTTTCCCTCACATGTCCTCACTTGCCCCGCTTCTCTGACTAGAAGTAAAACTGCTGCCCGTAGGTGCCATTGCCAACAAGTTCCACCAGTTCAGAGATTCCTACAGGACCGCGCAGCACGGAGAGGTTGATCTGGTTTAGGTTCGGTGTCGGCAGTCACAGGCCGTGGTTTCCCTGCTGCCATGGTGTGGGCAGTGGCCGCGGCGCCGGCGCTGTTTGACGCCTCTCTCGGGGCAGGGCAGCGGGAAGGAGAAGCCGCTGCCGCCCCGGCCCTGCTGCCCCGGCGGGGCTGCCTGGGGCGGCCGTGCAGGCCGGGCTCGCCGCAGGCCGCACCGAGATGGCGGCGGCTGCGGCGGCGCAGCGCCGGGGCTGTGCCGGGATGGGCCCGGCGGGGGCACCTCGCCAGCCCGAAAACACTGCCAGTGAGCTGTTCTGGTTTTCTTCTTAAATGTGTCCTCACAGAGGCGTTACCAGCCTCTCTATGTGGGCCAGCAGCATGTCCACCTTCAGAGCCATCAGAGATCGGCTCTGTCAGACATGGTGGAAGCTTCCAGCAGCTCCTCACAGAAGCCACTTCTGTGGCACCCCCACTACCAAAAACCAGGCTGTGCCAAATCGACACAGTGTATAGTATCTGCACACATACAATATCTGCAGGATGTGTGTTGCAGACACACCTCTTTTGTTATACCAGGTATTTGTAGCAGCCTGTTTGGTGAAAAGGTCTGGCTTGTTGTGGAAAAGCTTGTTAGTTTGTGTAATTGAGGTGCTGGTGTATTTCTCTTTCTAACAGAATTTCTGTGAACAACTCCAAGACTATTTGAACAGGAATTCATATGCCCATGTGTGTATTTAGTTCATTACTTTGCAGTTGGGATGTGTATGTCTCATTCCCCAGCCTGTGGTAACAACATAAGGTAATCCACCACCTCGGGAAAGTTGCATTCAGTGACTGCAGGTGCCTTCACTGTCTTCTTTAAATATTGACCAAGAATGATACTGACTCTGAGGAAAGGTGCAAACCTCTTTCTGTTTGCACCCTGATAGACTGTGTGGGCTGAGAGCAAACTGGAAACACCTGCTGCTGACTTGCAGCTTCCAGTGCTGATATCATGGAATACCTCCCCACAGGTCCCACTGCATTATTGTTTGTTTCTGTTGGCCAGTGTTATTTTTTTCATTGATACAGGATAATCATTAGGTTTATTGAAAAAATCTACAATATCAATAGCAGCCTTGACATGTCTGATTAAATCCTTAAGGTTCCAGAAAGGACAACCTCGAAATTTTACAGCAGGGATCAGCCTGGCCATCAGAGATGCCTTTCAAGGTAAGCTTTAAAATGTCTTATACTTATTCTAAAACTAAGCTTGCACTGTATACTTTATACACATACACTGTGCTTATACTGTATTTTATGCTTAAAGAAATTTTTTTATGCTGCTTCATTGTCAATAGGAAAACTGAAGTATCTGGCAGCTGCTCTACCTCAGTGCCAGTGGCATTGGTTTCAGAGTCAGGTGTCTGGATGCTTTGGTGAGGGGGGTCTGGCCTCAACTCCTTATACAGACACTTTTAATTACAGCATGTGCTGCTTGTTTTGCCTGATAGTAGCTTGAACAGGCAGCTTGTAGATGTATTGTGACAATTTTGGCAGTCTGCCCTTAAGGCTGATGTACTTTTTTCATATCCCAGGAGAAATTATCAAGGATGTCTAGAGCTCAGCAGTAAAGGGCAGCCCCCACTGGATGTCTAATCAGGGAACAGAATGGGTTGGAGAGACTGGAAAGTGGAGTAGATTTAGCTAAAATTGCAAAGTGATGTGCAGCATTTCTGATGAGTCAGAGTCAGAAACATTGTCTGAAGTAACTTTCAAGTGAAATCAAGCCCTAAATGCTCCCCACTTGGGAATTACAGGAGGCAAAGCAGAAGAGAAATGTATAAGTAATTGTCAGTTGTACAAATGAGTGACTTCTGGGACTGGGTTTCTGGTTGAGCCACTGGCTTGGCAACTTATTTTACTGTTCAATGCATTTCTTTCTCCATTGATAGGATAGGTGACTGCTGATGTATCTTCTAGGAAGGTAGTGCAGCAGTTCTCATGAGTTGTAAAGCCCTGAGATTTTGGAATGAGGTTGAGTTGTAAAGCCATTCTTGACTCTGAAGAGTCCAAGGGAGATGTAATATAGAAGAATATTTTGTAATATCTTGGAAATCTATGTAGTCTCCCAGGATGACTGCCCAGAGGAAGCTGTCCCCTCCATCGTCTCCTCTCACTCCTGGGTGGCCCTGCTTGGAGCAGCAGTGAAGATAAACTTTGTTATCCAGAGTATGATGTCGCACTGTAACAGCAGGAGCTCAGTCCTGTGGCCCAGGAGCTCTGTTCCAGTCTCTGTTCCTGCACATCAGAGTCTCATCTGCTTTTTGTCTTTCTGTTCAGTACCAGTCATCAGTCATCCCCCGGGGGACATGCTCTGAAGCTGAACAGTAGCAGCAGCACTCCTGGCACCAAGCAGTGGGAGATGGGATCTCATCAGAGCAGCTGGTCAACCTCAGGTGATTCCTAAGTCAAAGATCCATCAGTCAGAATGTGCTAAACTCCTGTCACATTAAATGGTCTTCTGTAGGGTGTCAAGTTCTGCATTGCAAATGGGATATGTCCTTTTAATGACATCCTCTGCAGAGAGGCTTTTGAAAGCCCTCTGGATTTTATGGGCCCATGTTCCTAAAATATAAGTACTTCCTCTTTTGAGTTAGAAAAGTGACTATGAATATATTTTCATATGGAAAATTTGAATTGCCTCAATTAAGAATTTGAAAAATATAATTTCTGTTGCAGTTAGTGACACAATTGAAATTCAGCAGAGCCAACATTCCAGAAATACAGATGTAATTCAGTACTGATATTCACTCTGGCAAATTCTGCTCTTTGCACTGCCCACTGATAAGATGATACAGTTGAGCAGTTGACGTACACTAATATTTCTGCACTCTAATAATATTCTGGCAAAAGGAAGCATAAATCTCTGTCTAGAGCACATTATAAAATATTTCTCCTGTATTCTTTTATGTACAGAAAAACAGTGGAATTGGAAAAAAAAGGCAAAATAAGTTAAAAGGAAGATAAAACCATCTGATTTAGGCAAAGTACAGCTTAGTAATTGCCTTTGCTGTCACTGGTAGTGGTGTAGGAATGCAGCAGCTTGCTTGTGGTTGTGAAGTGTTTTGCGGTACAGATTCTGGTTCCTGAGGTTCTGGCAGATGGGGATGTGGGGAAGTGGACAGCTTTTTTCCTCTCTTGCTACTGCTGTGGGTGTTTCCTGTGGGTCAGCTGCAGGGCAGTCACAAAGCTCTGGTGTGTCACAAGGCCTTGCATCCAGGTTGGCCACTGAAGATTGGGAACACGTGCCCAAGTCAAAGCAGGGTGGATGCAAAAAATGTTCTGAAACCACCCCAGTGATCTTATGAGGTCATTTATTTTTATATTGAGGTTTACATTGTTAATTTAAAAGCCCTTGATAAATGAGAACAAATTGCTTATTTATTACACTTACACAATCAAATCAGTTTTGCTTTTACTAGCTACATAGAATAGGAAGCTTTTCTTCAAGAGAAATCCAAAGCACGCTTTAAATTACTTGGGTTTTGTTTCTTTTTGCTCTTATGTCATTTTGTATTTGAATAACAGAGTTGAACAACATGCAACAGCCCAGCTCAACTTTGCAAAGTCCATGTGATGTGTAACTCCTGTGTTATTTTGGCACGGAGAAACAAAAATCTCACCAGAAATGGAAAGAATAGAAAACCTCCCTTGTGGTTTAAACTGTCTCCTTGAGTTCTTAAGTGTCATTAAATTACAGCTAGTTCTGGCATACAGCATTTCAGATGTTGCTTTCCCAAACGCACAGGGATAATGAACTGGAGGAAAGGGCTATAAATACTTTAAAGCTAATAGTTCTGCTGAGTTGCTTAGTTGCTTATTGACCAGTAAGGAATTGTGAGTTTTGAAAGCTTTGCAAAATGGATGAAGACATGAAACCATTGTGACAAAACTAAATTACCAAATACAAATCTAATTTGTGTGAGCTTGAATTCTCCCCCTTAACTCACAAGGAAGTCCTGTTGGTAGCAGTGTGGTAGTCATGGGAGAAACTGCTGAAAAAGGCAAGTGTTGAGCTGGCCTGTGTGTCCCAGGGCAGGATGAGGGGACAGTGGCTTTCCCTCCTTTCCCCTGTGTCAGGGGTTGTGTGCAAAGCATCCCTTTAAGGCTTATCTTGCTTTTTCCAGTGCTGGCAGGCAGTGGGGGCCCACATTTCACAGGTAGATTTGCAGTTTAGTGCAGCTGTTTGCCCTCACCCAGTTGGATTTAGATAATCACTTTGGACTGTTAAACAAAGCTGGTTTTGTGTAGCAGTTTTGTGAAGGCCAAATCTTGTCAGCACCTCTCTCCCAGAGGTGTGTAGGGGGGCTCAGGCTCCTGAGCTTTCCTGCTGACCCCCTGTCTGCAGTCACAGGAAATAGCTGCCTGGCCCTTTGGTGCTGGAGTATGACCAGCAGCTGATGATGTGATGAGCTGTCTCTCCTCAAGAAGAAGATCAGAGGAAGGGATTAGGGTGCCCTCACCTTTTCCCTTGCTCCCTTTCCATGGAACTGTGGCTGATGTGCAGTGGGAGTGTGTTGCCAAAGTTTTGGTTTGCTTGTCTTACTCTTGCAGCATTAAAATACATAGTATCAATTTATGTAGGTAATATTGCAGCTTCTAGAACCACTGGGAAACAAGCAATGAGATTTTCCTTTGCAACAAAGAGAAAAGAGAAGTTTGTCAGCAGAGACTGGTATCTGCTTTGGGTCGTAGCTATGTGTGCTTGTCTTGCTCGCTCACCTGCTGCATGTACACTTAAAAAAATTTGGATTTTTTTTACCCGCAGGGAATCCAGGACTGACCAAAGCAGAGAATGTTTTGTCCCAGAACCACGTGCAGTTGCATCAAAAGCCGGAAAAAGTTTCTCATCCAGGCCAAATTGCAGTAGGTTCTTTTAAATCCTCTGATATTTTTGATTTGCTCACCATTATCACCAGGGGGTCTGTCTGTGCTGACAGCTCTGTTTTGGTGTGTGAGTTTGCTGTCACTCATGAATCAGCCTGAGGGGTGTGTGAGGCTGGCTCAAGCTCACTGCTCTCAGTCCAGGTCTGACTTATGTCCAGCTCACATTCTCAGCAGAGTGTCCAGTTTTGGCTCAGGTCACTTCCCTGTGTGAGATACCCACCTGTGACAGACCAACAGAACCAGATCAGCTTCCTAGTAAAGCTTTTCTTGCTGTGGAAGTGACCAAAACTGTATGTGCTGGGACATAAAATACAGCAGGTGCTGTTTAACAGTGGGTTCTTCAGCTGAGTTTTCTTTGCTCAGAGTCCAGGCTCCTTTGCCAAGGTGAAGGACAGTGCCAACTCCTTGTTAAAAGCAATAGAGTATTCCTCCTCAAGTGATGAAGGCAGCAGCAGCAGCAGCAGTGATGAAGATGACACAAACCACACAAGGTTGGCTTGATTATTATTATTATTAATAATAATAAGAAGAATATTGTTCTTGTTACACACTTCTGAATATCTAGAAAAAGCCAGCATGCCTAAATACTCCTCCTCCTTTGAAGTTACTATTACTCATTTGTGTCAGTTGTAATTAAGCAATTTAATTGCATTTTAATGAACTCCTGGGGGTAAATGTTTGCTCCATCAGATGTGCACAGGGTAATAATGCACTTTGATGACTTGCTGCCCTGGGACAATGAGGAAATGTCTTGTTTTAACTGGATATACTGGGTAGTGCTCTTACAGGGATTAGTTCACATTGATCTACATTTACATGGAATTTTTGAAATAAAGAGAGGGAAACAAAACTGTAAAAACTGTATGCCTTCATGACAAATACAGGTTACAGTGGAGAAAACAAGGCAGATATGACCCTTAATTTCACTGTGGGAGAAATAATTGCCACTGAAAAGTTGATTTCTTCACCAGGGCTGTTTCTAAAAAGGAGATATGGTTTTGCAAAATGTGCTGTGTTTTTAATACTGACATTCTGCATTTGCTGTGGCTTGTCCCACAGCTGATTTCACCTGAACTGTGTCTCTCTAGAGTTCCAGTTTATTTTGCTGGTTTTGTGACTGACATCTTGTGGTGTGCTACCTGTCATGTAAAATGTGAATTCTGCTGAGAAATAGTGGAGCAAGAATAGCTTGTTACTCCAAGAGAAGGGAGCCAGGGGGTCACTTGGATCCCCTGCTGTTAGGAACAGCAAACAGAAGCATTTTTTGTATTGGTGAATGAAACTTCTGATTTTCTTGCAAAGAGGCTTCAGTCTAATTCAGGTTCTTGGATTTACCTTGAAGTACATCCCAGGGCCACAGAGCTCTCTGGGATAGGGCTCTTTCTCTTCTGACAGAATTACACATGCAGTTTTGTCAGGTGTCAGGCAGAGATGCCCAGATTTGGAGCATTGTTGGCATGTTACTGTGTTGGGCTGGTACCAGTCCTTTCCCCTGTGCTGCTCTGAAGAGGCAGAATTTTTGTGCCTGCATATGCTCCTCATTTGCATTTCTGAAGTTCATTTTCAAAGCTGAGATGAGGAGAAAGAATGTTTAAAATCTTGTCGCTTATTCAGTGCACCTGAAAGAGCTGACTTTTACTGTAATGCCTTTGTTTTCCTACTGATCTCTTCCAAACCACCGTATTCTGATCTGTAAAAAGTTTTATTCACTCTAGGTCATAGAATTCATCCTAGACCTCAGAAAGACTCTACATAAAAATATGGATTTGCCCTGTAGCAATGACTTTGCTGTGTAAGTGTTAGATTGCTGTGATCTTTGCATGCTGTATGATTTGAAGGAGTGGTATCACTGCCTTTGGAACTCTGCATTTGTTGTTTGCATCTCCGCTGTGTCTGAGATCCTCTGGAGAGATGCAATTAGGATGCTCCTTGTCACGTTTACCTTCCTGTGCACACAGCCACTACAAGAGCCCCTGTAAAATCATAGGTATAACCTTGCTATTAACAGAGTCCCTTCACATTGGCTGAACATCATTTATAGTAAAAGATACTTCAGGAAGTATATCCTGATTGCTGCCAAGTAAAGAGCACAAAGGATAGTGATCTGACTGAAAGGAGCAGCCAGTGTTCAAATTGCATATTCTGGCTGGAGTGAAGGGTTTGGGGATATTTTGCTCTCTAGAGCATGTAGGATCTGAAGCCCCTTGCACTTTGGAGTGTTTCTGTTGGGCTCTGGCTGAAGCACCTTGGGCCAAGTTTTAGTGGGCTACTGAAACCAAACTTTTCCTGTTCTTGCCTGGGCTGTGGCGCAGCACCTGATGTCCACACTCCAGCTTTCTGGAGATGCCCAGTAGGACTACACTTGAGACATCTGCAAGAGAAGGAGCTTCCAATGTTTTTGGATGAATCCTGGTAACCACCCTGAGAAGGCTCCTTTCTGAGGATGCTGGAATAAGGGCTGCTGTGTTTCACCAGTAAAGCAACTTCTGGTCTTGTTTTTCTTTACAGTGAGATGAGCCAGAATTCTTCCTCACACACTTAAGATTTTTGTTTTAAAGAAACAAAAAACACTGGCTTTTGTCAGTGTATATGATCCACTGTCTTACCTCCTTGTTTAGAACATATATTCCATTGATGTTAACTTCTCCTACTTTATGGAAAGTGCTTCCTCCTCCAGTGCTGCAGTATGCCCCTAAAACACTGAGTGTCCTGGGACTCATTTGTATAGTTCAGTTTCCTCTCTTTGCTCTTCGATTGCTGTTTCCTACCAGCATTTGGACAAGGTGGATGCAGGTGTGTGCTTGGCTAGGAGTTACTTTCTCCCTCTCCTAAGTTGAATGTTGACATTATTTAAGATCAGCTGCTGTTTTCTTCCCTAAGAAGAACAGGTCCTGGCATTCACCATTGATTCTAATCCACATCTCGTCATTCCTTCTTAGTTTAGTGTGCAAATATTTACCCACTCGCATAGAATGGGGAGACAATCCAAAACCAGAAAATAAACAACAAAAAGTGCCATAAAAACTTCTACGCACCCATCTTAAATCAGTAGGTCTTTCACCAAACCTTCTTTGTTATCACATGGGGCATCATTTAAAAGAAAAAAAATACATTACAGTCTGCTACCAGTTGGCACATAGCACTGTAGAGCCCTTCGCACTGGCTGAATCCAGTCAATTTTACAATTACTGGAAAGGAGGCAAAAATGTAATAGGCTTAAATGGATTGCAGTAAAAAAGATATGAGTATAAATAAATAAATGGGATAAATAAAACATTTGAGATGGAAGTGTGCAGAAATGGGGCCAAGACATGTTTGAAGCAGTTCCACTTGGGTGAAAAAGTTTAAAATGCAAAGATACCTCAGGCAGTGCAGGAAGCAGTGATGTACTGGGAATTCACAACAGACACTTGCCTTGTTCTCACTCTTGCTTTTGCTATCAGCTTTTGATCACTGTTGAGGATGGGATGCTGGGCTAGGGGGGCTCTTGGCCCCAGCCAGTCCAGCAGCTCTTGCTTTCTTGTCTCTCTGTGCACTGGGCAGCATTTTCTGGGTTTCCTTTTAAGGTGAGGAGGTCCATGTTACAGGGACTGATTCACAGGATGAAGTTCCAGTGTAGCCTGTCCCAGCAGGCACTGGCAGAGAGGTCCCTGACAGCAGCACATGGCAGAGCAGCTGCTGCTCTCTCTGGAGAGCAGGGTGGGTCATAATTACACCCCACAGGGGAATATGTGACAGGAGCCAGAAGTTTTGAAGTAGGCACTTCCCAAATGACAGCTTGAGGGACTTGCCTGAGCTATGCAGTGTCTGAAAGATGATGGATGAAGTGCAGGGAGATGAAGGGGTGTTCTCTGTCAAGGTGGGGAGAGCTCCCTGCTGTGTGTGAGTGGTCCTCAGGCACAAGCCCATTCAGGCAGATCCACAGACTAATCAGCTTGCTTTTGTACAAGAACCTTTGAGTGTAACTATTGAATGTTAATTATGTTCACATTTGAACATGGCTATGTGTAGTATTTTCCTTTTTTTAAATTTTTTTCCCCTGAAGTAGTTCTGTTCATTAATTGGAGTTTGTTACCAGGCAACTGCTAAGCGGCAGAATTGCAGATTTCTCAAGGACAAGGATACCAGATGGAATTGAACTGAAACCCCAAAGCACCGTGGCAGAACAGAAGGTAATTTGGCCATTTGTGAGGGGGTGGGTGTAGTGAGGGGGAGTCAGGTCATTAATGTCCATGATAAACACCATATCCATTACTTCTTGGGAGCATTCTCGCTCTGAAGTCCTGCTCAGTCATTGCAAATTATAGCTATAAGCCTTGAAAAAAAAAGTGTAGTTTCAGGTTTTGTGCTTCCTGTAGTAATGCTTACATTTAGGCACAAAATTGCAGTTCTTTATTTGTCCTTCTTATTGACCTGTAGTAGTTTCTGATGTCAAGGTATTTTGTGAAGGCACTGGACAAAAAGCACTGTTATTATTGTTGGTGTGCATTGTTGCTACTTTTAAAAAAGTTTAAAGTGAACTACCTCCTACTGCTTAAAATATTCTCAGAACAGGGGAAAACCACTTTATCTCTCCCTACTGGCTTAGGAAAAATTCTTGTCTTCTCATGTGTCATGTTGTGGTTCCTTCCAGCTGTAGTTTCTAGTAGAGGCTTCCAGTCATGTGGATTTTCCCCTGTGATAAATATCAGCACAGACAAGATGAAGAGAGACAAAGCAGAACAATGTTCTCTGTGGTTGAAAACAAGAAAAAATTACAGTAATAAGACTTGTACTTGGTGTCAGAGCCCTCTTTAGATATTACTGAGTGTATTCTTGCTTCACAGATAGGGAATATAAATCACTGTGAAACTGCTGGTTTCTCCAGAGCTGTGGCAGGGTAAAAAAAGAAAAAGGAGTTTTCTTTACCTCTGGTCTCTAAACTTCAGACCAGAGTGGTGACCCTGCTGCCTGGGGAGGGAGTTCCACTTGGCCTTTGTCCCACCATCCTTGAGGAGGAAAGACTGCTTTGGAGGAAGAACTACAAACGGGGCATAAACCAGTACTTCTGTTGTGAAACCAGCCCAGAGTTTCCCCTTTCCCCTGATATCCAGGCTGCTTAAGGGCAGGGAGAATGCTGGGGTCTTTGAGGCCCACCCTGAGGATGAAGGAGGATGATAAAGAGTTGAGGTTATGTGTTTTGGTGGGTTTGGAGGAAAGAGTGTGGATGGGAGAGCAGGCAGATGGCTGACACCTCATAAATTTCTCTACTGCTTTCTGGTCTTCTCCCCCTTCTCATGAAGCCTCCCATCCCTTCCTCTGAGCCCTTTTTCACCCACCAGCTACAGCCACTAAGAGTCTCCACGTCATCTCCAGCATTGCTTTCCTTGTCCCATCAGCATGAACAGCTTTGAAGTGGTTATGGTGTACCAAACTGCCCGAGTGATTCAAGTGGGGATTTGGTTTGGTTTTGTTCAGTTGAATGTGGCTGAAAGCTGAACTAAAAAGCCCCATACTGGCTTGGTTCCCCAATCTCAAATACTGACTTGCATATTTTGGGCTCAGTTTTTACATCTAAATTAAAACATAAAATGTATTCCCAGAAACCCACCTCTGAGTCCATAGATAATGCTGTCAGGGAAAGAGTTTGTGTGGTTCTAAGTTCTAAGTTCACAAGTATTTCCTTGGGATACTGTAAGGAGGTCTGCAGAATGTCACTATACTGGAAATGCTGATGCTGGGTCCTACTAAATGTCCTCTTTCTGGAGTAAGGTTTCCTAATTCAATAAATGGAAAGTAGCCATGAGGATAATGGTGAAGGGCTTCAAACTAAATGCAAGTCCAGAACCAAGAAATGCTTTCTCCTGTCTGCAGTGTGCCAAGGTCAGGTCTGAAATTTGTTAGCAAATCGTTTGACTTGGTATCTCTGAGGCTGAAGTTCCTTCTTTTTCTGTGGTTGATGTAAATGTAGATGAAGAATATTTGTGGAGTTCTTCAGGAGTAAACCCAGATTTGTCATCTCGGATGTTTGCCGTACACTTTGGTATTTAATTTCTGGTTTTAATTTTGCCATAGGGTTTGTCTTTAAACTATGCATGTGCTCGTTACTTATCATCCTAATTAACTGGAGTTGCAGTGTGCATTGGAAAGAAACTTAATGTGCTGTTTATCTGTATGTTCTCATTCAGGATCAGATTTTAGGGAAACAAATTCCAAACACTCAAGAAGGCCTTTGGAGTGTAAACAACCAGAACTATCTCCTGCCAGATCTCCTCCAGCAAAGCCAAATTACAGACTCCTCTGTGAACCCGCCACAAGTGCCACTGACTTGCCAGGAACCTCAGAACAAACCTCTGACTAAGGTAAGAGATAAATTACAGATATTCTGGATTGAGCTCCAGCCTTTTTAAGTTCCTCTATCCTGTCTCTTTTTACAGTGAGGCTTTTGACTACATCCCTTCTTCCCTTTAAAAGTTTAATCTGGGAAGAAGATAAGAAATCTTGAGCTGCCTAACAGATTCCATTATTCCACTTATTTTTCTCCTTCTCCTTTTCTGCTCTCTTTCTTTCCTTGCTTTGTTTTTTCTCCCCTTTTGCACAAGCTAGAGGACTCATACCCTCTGCCCCTTGCCATGGCAGCATTCTGGTGTGCCTCTGCTCATTGTCCCTGGCTTTCTCCCACTCAAGTATCATGTGAGGGAGCACAGGGCAGCCCTAAGGGCTCTGACACTGCTGTGAGCATGGGCCTGTGGGGAGAGGTGTCATTTGAGGAAGGTGACAGCTCTGTCAGAGCTCTACAGGGTGTGTTCCCCAAGCACTGCCCTGAGGCAACTCTCGTTTCTCATTGCAGAGCCCATGTGCTGAAAGCCCACCTGCCAAGAGCAGCACATCCTCCACAACATCCTTCACATCATTCATTGATCCAAGACTTCTGCCAATCACCCCTCCCACCAGTCCAGTAGGACCTTCCTGTAGTTCTCGTGAGTATGCTTTGCTTTTGCAGTAAAATGTTCCTCCTAGGTTTTTCTTTTTTTTTTTTTTCTTTTCTTTTTTTTTTTTTTAGGTGTATAGAGGACTTACTGCTTGGAAATGAAATTCTGAGTAAAATCTCCTGAAACTCGCATAGTAATCTCACATTACTGTGAATTTTCATTTTACCACTTCCGCCCTTCTTTCAGATGTGGTTTGCTTGTGCTCTGCTGCTGTGTTACCACCATGCTTTCTCAGGAGTGCCTGAGGAATTTTCCAGATTTTGGTTTTTTTTTGGCTATACAAAGCTCCAGGGTGTTGTCTCACCCCTCTGGGGTTTCTTTTGTTCTACCATGAACAAGGTGATTCAGGTATGAGCTGTAACCAAGCACTCACAGTTTCCACAATTGTGTGTATCTTTCATTCCAGCATCTAGTGCCAAACCTGAGCCTGTCAGGAGGGAAAATGCAAGGAAGGGCTCCGTTGTCAATGTCAATCCAACCAATATCCGCCCACAAAGTGACAGCCCAGAAATCCGTAAATACAAGAAGAAATTCAACTCGGAGGTCCTGTGTGCTGCTCTGTGGGGTAAGCTGGGAGTCCTTGGGCAGGTGTGTGGAGGGAAGGCACAGCAGGAGTGGCTGGCAGTGTCTGCTAGGCAGATTTCACAGTTGTATTGCTGCTCTCCTGGCAGAGAGTGCTGCAGTGGATCCCTGAGCTGATACCTTAAATGTCACTTACATGGCCCTGCCTTCCCAGGGACAAGATGGCAAACATATGAAATACAGCTGCAAAGGACTTTTTGCATCAGAATGAGAAAATGTTTTCATCAAGCACCAAGTTGAAACCATGCTCATTGGGAGAGCCAAAAGTTGCAAATGTTTCAGCAGCTTTTGTGGCTCATGAGACTCATCTGAGCTGCACATGGGTACAGCTGATCACAGAGCCCCGACCCAGGGGAAATAATCCAAACACTAAGCCTTTTGCTTCATGTGTGTTAAGTACTCCAGAGATCCAAAGCAGCTCAGGTATTTCCAAAGGCTTGTCTTGCTTAGTTCCTGCTGTCACTGCTTATTCTGAACATCCCTGAACTATTGTTTAAACTTACATGCTTTTTACGGAGTTAGCTTCATGTGGTGTAAAACCAAGATACAGCAGTCAGATCACTCTCAGCAGCTGTAGACCTTGTCCCAGTTATACATTACCTAAATTCTTGAGTTGTTTTAACCATCTTTCTACTTCAGAAGAGCAGATATATTCTATGGGATTCACCCACTCCTCACTTTTTGAGCCTGGAATGGCAAGTGAATGAAGTAGATGAAATCTTATCCAAAGCAAATGTAGATTTCCAGTTTATAGCTTCACAGATTTTGTGTAATCTGGGTTTGTAGGAATTCAGAATTTTAAATGAAGAACAGAGTTGTGTGATAAGGTGTGTAATTAAATGTGCACTGAGGCTGAAGAGCACCAGGTACTTGTCAGAACACTGCCAGTGGAGGAGGTGCTTGTTACAGCAGGATACCTTATGTTGTGTCTTTAGAATCTGCTGATTAGAAACACAGATGTCATTCCAGCCAAACACAATTTCTGACATTCTCTGATGTCAGCAACCCCATGGAGCCTTCTCTTCCTTAGCAGGAGCTGGATTTCAGATGGATTCACTTCTTAATTTGGCTTTTGAAGGCATTTTCCAAACCAGAGACTGTTTTCAAACAAACCCTGCACCTCCTTAAAACACAGTGTTTCTTCCAACAAGTTTGGTGCCCCCATTATTTGAATGTTGTATCTGGAAAAAGAGAGTTTGGAGGGTTTTTTTTTGGTTTTTTTTTTTTTTTTTGTAGTTGATAGGGATACTTGGAATACTTAGTTGGGTCTCCTGTGTCACTACTGTAATGGTGCTGGACTGGGACTTTTTTGCTGGTCACAGGTACTTTCCAAGGTCACCTGAGAAGTTCAGGTTCACAGAATATTTTCCTTTCTGTGAAGTCAACATTGACTTCAGCACAACTACTCATCCTTCAAGTTCCATAGGTATACAGATGTTCTGCTGAGTAAAAATTCTAATGGTGATGACTTCTGGGAAGTCGTCCATAGAGCAACAGAGGAATTATCAGGTTCCATTAAGTGAGATTAAATAAAAATTGGTTCTCAAAACAGTGAACATTCAGTGACCTCTGAATTATTAGGTGACTTATGCAGTATTTTTTTCATGTATCGACAGGGGTAAATTTATTGGTGGGAACAGAGAATGGATTGTGGCTGCTGGACAGAAGTGGGCAAGGAAGAGTTTATACACTGATTACGAGGAGACGGTTCCAGCAAATGGATGTTCTGGAAGGACTCAATGTGCTAATTACTATATCAGGTTGGTTCAGTGGCTAAAAGTATCTGACCCACGTTGGGGTTGGAGGCAATTAAAAAGAAGAATTAGGTTATAAACTAGGTTGAGGAATTTCCTCTTTCAGAAAATCACAGGACAGTTATTCTTGTTAATAGTAAAACTCTCCTGAATTTTTAACATTTACACTCCCATTCCAGAGTGGCTTTGGGACAATTCATTGCCTGGTTAATGTGTAAAATGGTTTGTGGGAAGTACAGAGTGTTTCATATTCTTAAAATGGGCTGATTATCTGCAAGCTGTAGTTTGTCACTTTTCTGGTTTCTATGGTGGGTGAGCATTTTTCTTAAGTGCAGTTCTATTAACTATGATACAGCCTCGTCCTGTGTTCAACAAGAGGTATGAGCAGTAACATGAGAGGAATCTGTATTGTGAAAGCATCAATAATAACATTAAGTGGGGGTTTTCAACCTCTGCTGGGAAACATTTTGGACTCTGGCCTTATTCCCCATGGCAGAGAGTGGTCTCAAAAGATGCACAATACATACCAAGGTCAAAGGTGTGTCCAGCAAGGAACAGCAGCTCGTCTCCAATCCAGACTCATCATGGTGGGCAGAGCCAGCTGCTGTTTGTCCCACACTGCCAGGTCCAGTTGTTGCTGGAACATGACATAGTCCTTCTCCCCAGAGTCATCTGTGGTCCCAGAGTGCTGTTGATCATAGGCTGCTTATGAACTAATACAACAAAAAGAGGGATTGAGATGAAGGATGACAAAATAATTCTCAAGTGTAAAGGCATCCAGAAGAAAAATAGCTACTTTGAATGAAGATTGACAGTTAATTGGAACTACATCAATAACTTATTCAAAGTGGCCATTGCAGAACATGCCTGTGTGCCAGGATAAACAGTTAGTGTGATGATTTCTGATAATACCTGTGTCTGTAGAAGCCTGTTCTGCGGCCTGAGGGAGGAATTTTAGTCAGGTGTGAAAATCTTGCATGAAGTTTGAGTCACAGGGGGAGTGCATGTGTGCCCAGTGGCATAGCATTGCTCCTGTGCCAGTTCCCCCTGTGTGTCCCCATCACTCCTTTTGTGCCCTTGCTATGTTCTCTCACCCTGGCAAGGCACAAGGAACTCAAGGACCTGCTATACTCAAGGTCACAAAACTCCAGCTTTTTGTAACTGGGAGAGAGTTTGTATCTCAGGGAGTTAAAGTGTTCTGTCTGTTCTTGCAAATCCCAGGGAAGAAGAATAAGTTGAGGGTGTATTACTTGTCATGGTTGAGAAATAAAATTTTGCGCAACGATCCAGAGGTGGAGAAGCGGCAAGGCTGGGTGTCCGTGGGTGACCTGGAGGGCTGTGTGCACTACAAAGTCGGTAAGGATTTCCTGGTTTTTCCTTAGAGAGATGCTTAATCATCCTCCTTTTGTATCTTGCAACAGCAGCGTTTTTCAGCTTTGTTTCAGGATTGTATTAGTGATTATCTCATGAGTTCTTTCAAGACTCCCTATTGTACACAGCAGGTGCCTTGCTGCCTGTCATTTCAGGCAGCATCTCTTCTTGCAGCAGTTACCAGATGTTGTGGCTGTTCCCTGTAATGGCTGGAAAGAGAGAGGATGCCATCCTCTGTGCTCAGTCAGTGGTTCCATTTTTCTGTAGTTACTTAAGGTTTTAATTGAATTGATACTTTCCACCTCCTCATCTTCCCTCTTGGCCCTAGGTAACTGCTAAGAAATTGGACCTAGTTCACATCCTAGTGAATCACATTTGTAGGATGTCCTTAGGTAGATCAGCTCATCCCTTTCTCTCTCATGAAAGACCCAAATATACCTTTGTTTAAGCACCCTGGAAATGGTACCACCTCACTTTTCTTGGGCTCTCAGGCAGCTCATTCTTCAAGGTGAATGTGAGGATTGTGATAATTTCTGTCATTTAACTGTGGGGCTGGATATATGGCACAAGTTTTGCTTTGGTGAAGGATGGTGTGTGAAAGTGGCACTTTATTCAAAGTCAAATAAATCCATGACACAGAAGTGAAGGCAATGTGAGGTGGCTGCTTCTCATTAATACCTTGCTTGAGGGTTTTGCTTTTTGGCTTTAGAAGTGGCAGGGGTTAAACTCAAGAAAGAATATGAAACAGATGTGTGTTGTTACTTTAACTGTGATTACAGCTAAGCACCCACGTATTCCACTTCAGTTGCTCATCCATGGGTTTGGTGCATTTTTAAAAAACACAACGACAAAACACTTATCCTAAAATTAGGCAAACATTTGGTAGGAGCTTCTGTGTTTACATATGACAAGCCACTCCTGTGTTTTTGACAGCACAGCTGCTGCTGTTTTTCTCTTGGTGAATCTTCTTGTATCTTGACCTTTAGTTGTACAGCTATTTTTCCAGGTAGAAAAGGAAAAGTAAGTACTGTTCTGCATTTTGGTGGAGTTTGCTGAGTTTTCTTGTTCTCTGCCTATGTGAGATAGCATCCTATTTCCAAGTGCTTGTCTCTGGCAGACTGAAAACACAATGCACAAAGAAATCCTAATTTTCAATGGGTGATTCTTCATTTTTTCTCAATGGGCCCAGCATGACCTTAATTGTCTTGGAGAAATTGCTCATCTCTTAAATGCTTACTCTTCTCAGAAAGATGGGAGTCCTTCACCCACACAGCACCAGGGGATTTAACCCACAGATGAGCAGTGAAATGAAAATTCATCCTGCCGAGTCTGTCAGAATTGTTCAGCCAACAACCACCAGTTCTCCAACAGTAGCTTATTCATAGCCAGTAGTGGTGGGGTGTGTTCATAGTTAAAAAATCAAGCAGGTTGGTTTAGCTGCACATTCAAGACCTTTTTCTCTCAATAGTGAGCGTTTTTTTTCATCACTATATGAAAAGGAATATATAAATATTGGTAACAGTCATTTGGCTTTACTGAAAATAAATGAACTGTAGGTTTGCAGTCAAGGTATTGTCACTGGTGATATTAAACATTGATGTCCAGAATGCATTAGTCTCCCATGCTGGGTAATGTCTACCTCTACAAGTAATCCATTGAAATTATTTCATGTGATGGAAAGGTCTTTGATTTAAGCGTCTGTCTGGTACCTAAGGAATTGTTCTTCTTGTGTTACAGTAAAATATGAGAGAATCAAATTCCTTGTAATCGCTTTGAAAAACTCAGTGGAGGTTTATGCCTGGGCTCCAAAGCCTTATCACAAATTCATGGCTTTTAAGGTAAGTGAAACATCACTTTGGTTCAGATGTGTCACTGTCTTTCACTGTCTCTCATCTACTCTCTGCTTTTGTTTTTGTCATTTTGTATAACATTTATTCTAGCTAAAGATAAACTGAGTATTCTTTTGAAGAAAATGTAGAGCATTTGATGTACTTTGGAGATGGCAAGCATGAAACTGTCACATCATGAGTGTTAGATGTGAATAACTTGTTTCTCTCTACCCCAGCCAAACTCAGCAGGTGCTGTGCCAAAATGTGCATTTGAATTGACAAAGTTGATGTTGATTTCCCTCAAAGGGAAATGAAATTAAACACAGTGGTAGTCAGGCTACATTTTGCCTAGTCCATTTCTAGAATCTTGATTTCTTTTTCAAACCACAAATGAATTATCCAACTGTCCTTGCAACTCAGTGGATGATGGATACTTAGCTCCTTAAATGTAACCTACTATTTTACCAAAATAGCTGTCTAACTTTTGAGTTTTGAGAATTCTTAGGATCCTAAATGTAGTTCTGCAAACCAACAGTTTTACTGTGCTACAAACTGCATTTTTCTTTTTTCCAGTCCTTTACCTCACTTCATCACAAACCACTGTCAGTTGACCTTACTGTTGAAAATGGGCAAAGACTAAAGGTCATATATGGTTCAGTAGTGGGATTTCATGCCATTGATGTGGACTCTGGATCTGTGTATGACTTGTACCTTCCAACACACGTAAGAGAATCCAAAAAACTACATTACTGCCTTTGTTCTTTGTTCTATTGATGATGATCAGGTTAAGTCTATTTTTTGATAGAATTATTAGTGGCAGCTAATACAAAACCACTTTTCACATAGTTTTATAACACTGAAGTCCTGTTTAAATGCTTTTATCACATTTAGAATATAAATTTTAGTTTTTTAATGTCAGAAAGCCTATTGTATGGACAGTACTATTTTTAATTGATTTATTCTGGAAATGTAGGACTTAAACAGTCAAAGACACAATAATATCTACATGAATTTAGGTGACTTTTACAATCTGCCACTGTGCAGACAGCAGAAACCAACTTCAGACTAAATAAATTTGCTTATCTTCTTGCCATTCAGTTGCCCATTAAACCACTCTATAAATTCAGAAGTTTTACATTTTCCTTGAGACTTTCTCATTAGATTGTCAGTAAGTTAGCATGAAGGTGTCGATTTCAGGGGTATGTGTACACCCTTCATTGTGTCTCTGTTTGAGGTGATGGTGATCAAGTGATCACTAAATTCTTGCTTCAGCTCAGGTAACAGCAAATTGCCCTGCAGAAGTGAATGGCTGGCATGGGGCTGTCCAATATGAAGTCTATGCTATGGTGTTAACATTTTTGGATTTTTGTTTGTTTATTTTTAGCTATTCTTTTCAAAGCTGTGAGTCCCAAAAGCCAGAGAATCTTGGGGGCTTAGGTTCAGCAAACTGGCAGGTTCCAGACTGGCTCCAGTCTGATGGGAGGCTCCTGGCAGAGAAACTTCTGTGCACACTTGAACCCTCCCTGAAGTCAACAATACTCCACAGGGGCTGGGGGTGCCATGGCCTCCTTGCATCCCCAGACCATGTGTCCCAAAGTTATGCTTGGGAGGTCTGAAGAAATCTCATCCTAGATCTGCATGTTGCAGCCTGTGCTGTGAATCCATCTATTTTTAACTTTTCTCCACTCTCAGCCCCTCGTTTTCAACCCAAATGAAAACCCACCCTTCCTGTGCAAGCCACTTGATCACTCTGCTGCCCCTGCAAGCCACAGCCTCCACGTTCTGTCAGACCTGTGCTACTGATGGACACAGTGTGTAAGACTGGCTGTTAGATGTATAGACTGCTCTTAACTGTAAAATGACTTCTAGCTGTTCTGTTGAATCACCTGCTACAGGCTTGTGCTAAAGGCTTGTTTATTTCTGTGTTGGTTTTTTAAGGTACTTCGTATTTGTCTTGTTAGAGGGTTTATTTAATCTGACAGTACCTTTGTTGACTATGCAGATATGATGAATTCCCATCAGTTTGTAAATTGAAGCATGGTACCCACGTGCCTTTCTGGAAGTGGGTTGCTGGGCAAGGTGAACAGTGACTTGTCAAAAGGATCATTAGCATAATTGTCCTAGAGAAGAAAGGCAAAGAAAAAAGTGAACTTTCTTAGAGGCTTTACTTTTTCAACAGGCTGCAAATACAATTAGGTACCTGATGAGAGAGATTTCCCAGGTGACTGCCCTGAATATGTGGGGCACCTGAGACTGACTGCGTTTGTGTGAGCTCTTCAGCCACAAGTTAGCACAGTCTAAAATTATATTTTCCTTTCAGAGTCTTAGACCTGAAATAAATCAGGTGCTACAGCAGCTCTATCTTTTTCGATATTCTATTATTTTAAAAGAGCTAGAACTGGATACTTACCTCAAGGAGCTTTGTGGTGGCAATAGCCCAGACTGTAACAGGCTGACTTGAGATACTCTTGCTTTCTGGTAGCCTCTTTTCCTGGTTCCCCACCTCTTTCTGCATCTCTTCCCTGCTGCGGTCGCTCATGCGAGTCCCAAGGCAACGCATTAAAATTGCTCTGCGGCTCTGGATCCCCGTTCTAGTGTTACGGATAGTTGTTGCCGAGGCACGGAGTCAAGTGGGTGGCCTGAGTGTATTCAGTTTGGCAAGTACAGCTTCAGTGCTTCTTTTACTGTTCGTTGTGCCCTTACAGTGTGCATAAATGTCTGTGCTTGAAGGGGAAAAAAAAAAAAAAGACCTGTGTGTGGCTGGCTTGTGAGAATTATCATTGTGAGAATGATGTAAAGCTCCAGTCATATGCTTCCTATAAAAATATTAATTGTGGTGGTTTAATTTACTATTTAACATCCTGTTTTGAGTAGTGCTTTAAACAAGGAAGTGCTTTATTACTGTTTTTTTAAGGCTGTCCTCTTTTTCTTTGTAAAATGCTTTGGTAAAACCCCACCTTCATGGTTGGATATTTCACCTTTGGTTTTGTTTTTTTTTTTTGCTTGGGATATGTTGGCTTCTGGGAGAGATTCGTGTGAGTGAAATGCACTGTTCCTTTGGCATGCAGAGGTGTGCCCAGCAGCAGTCAAATGGGCAGCTATTTGTAGTGAAGGATCTGGGAAGGGAAAGACAAGAGTGAAAAGGTCCAGGGAACTTTTTACAGCAAGATAAATATTACTAAATTTGCAGGTTTTTAACTTGTGAGTGGGGATAGGGAAGTATCATGGAAAGTGAAAGCACTGATCTCCTGGAATGTGGAAGTTTCTGTCCTTCCTCCATCTTCTGAAAAAGTTGTGAATTCAAATTTATCTCACCTTTCTTCTATTTATATAATGCAAGTATTTTGTGAGGGACTAAGTAAATATTATTGTGTCTCAATGGCTCCATGGCTTCTTGAAACCTATTAACATTGGTAAATTTGAAGTGAACTATCAAGCATTGATTTATTTGCAAACCTGCTGTCATATTCAAAGGGGGTAGAAGGGGAGAAAGTCTGTTTCAGAGGCTTACTGGCAAACTATACAGCCTCTGAGAACAGGCATTTCTTTCACTTTCCATGAGCCATGAGCTGGTTCTTTTTATTGCTCTGCCAAGCTAGTTAGATCGATGTCATCACTGAAATTGCAGTCCATGTTCTGATATAAATCTCAGCAAAATACGATTCTAGATCCAGGGGACGATTCGCCCCCATGCCATTATCATCCTCCCGAACACCAGTGGCATGGAGCTCCTGCTCACCTACGAAGATGAAGGCATCTACATTGATATATATGGGCATTTCACAAAGGAGACTGTTCTACAGTGGGGAGAAATGCCAGCATCTGTAGGTATGTATGAAAAATAGCTCTTCATTAAATATAAGATTCTGCTGCATGAAGCCTGACTTCTTTATGAGGTTTGTATCTATGTGAAAATGGTTGTATGGCACATAAAGCAGCTTCTGAGCAAACCAGATGTGTAAAAGAGTAAACAGATTTATGGGTGTTTGTGTTAACACAGCCAATGATTGCAGTAGGGGCTTCCCATTTGGACACAGTCTGTATTCTTGTCACACTATTTATTGCATCACACATTGACTATACGGACAGACTTCACTGAGAATGCAGCTTACCACCAGTTTCCACAGGGAGAATTACGTGAATTACAGGGAGGGGGGGAAAGTGTTTTGGTTTTTCATAGCTGACAGCATTTTATGTAGAAATTCACAGCTACTGAGGGGTCAGTTACTGAAGAGATCTGTAACTGCTGTCAAATGGCCCCTTCATTTTAGCACTTAAAATTCACAGGGCTGCTAGCCCAGGGTATTTGGGATAGATTCTTAATCTCCCCATGCCCGCAGTTAGCTGTGTAGGAGGAGATTCTGGTTGTACTGGAGCCAGGACAGCTGTTTGTTTCACCTTTCCCACAGGGCTTCAGGCTAACAGTATGGGGAAAATGAAGAACAACGCAGGCAGATTTTTGGGTTTCTTAATATCTGTCTCACTTCCATTCTTTATTTTAAAACAAACATGCCAACAAAACAAACTCAAGACAATTAGACTGCACAGAAGCCTATTATTAGCTTGGAGGAAACTGGATACCACAGTGAAAAATCAAGGATGTTCACCTTTTTCCTTTCGTAGTTTTAGGGAAAGCCCATCTTTGGGATGTGGTACAGACCAAATCAGACTTCTGATTGAAATGATATTTCCACTAAAAATTAACCTAATCTATAAACACACAATTCAAACTTCAGATAAGGGCCTCTGTTAACTGTTATTTTAATATTTTTACCACTAACTCCTATTAATTTTCTTAGTCCTTTTATATCCTTGGCTGGAGACAAAAACAGTATGAGAGAAGTGTGAATAACTGTTATCTGAATGGCCCAGCTTAGGGGCAACTTGACAGTTTCTTAAAAGATCCTGTTTTTCTGGGATTTCTATACCCATTTCAAACCTCCTGAAGTCTGTATGAGAATATGTCAATTTTCACTCTCTGTTGCAGAGATAGAAGGTCTTGTGTTACCCTCAGGGTGCTCTCTAGTCATCCTTTGCTCATTTCTTGATTTCTTTAAACAAGTATTTTGAAAGATACGTTTGTAGTTGGTGAGAGTACTTTGATACAAAAAATAAAAAAGTTTGTATTACAATCGATGGATTTAGGGCAGAGAATCTAAATATATCTTACTCATAGTCTTAAATTGGGACCTCTGTGACCAATCTGTTAATAAGAAATCGGAGCGAGGAAGCTCAAATCCCATGGGAAATTAAAAAACTGTAGAAGTATTCTAGGTTAAATCTGAAAGATGTACACATATGTAGGGCTAAATGTAAATATAGCTGTAATATTTTCTATAAAACAGGTTTTAAAAAGGCATTAAGAAACATCAGGTTAATAAGATTTGGGAGCACTCCTGCCCTTTTGTGTGAGTAATTAATTATTTACAGTATGTAACTATAAAGGGTTGACACAAATCTGGATATTCCCAGAGGAACTAGTAAAAGTCTTTATTTCCTTTTCCCTCACATTTTAGAAGCAAGAAGACCATTCTGTAGAGAAATACAGAGTGTTACCAAAAGGTGGTTCAATTACTGCCTCAATGCTCTACAGCATATCATCTGGAAGCATAGGATATTTTTATCTAAAGCTGCAGTGGAAAGTGGACTCAAAGTAACTATTCCCAAGGTGCTCGTGGTATAGGAGCTATTTTTCCAAAATAAGACAACTTTGAGTATCTATCTGCTCTCAGTTCATCTCACATGAACACCTCTAAGAGCTCTCACATGGGAGGATTGTCATGACTCAGTACTGACCTTTGAATTCATAGCCTGCAATCCTTCAAATGAATCTCCGTGTATAGAACAGTCCTTATTAGTGGACAACTGTGCAAATGGTGCAATGAGGCCATTTTGCTTGCATGGTGTTTCACAGAAGAAATTTGGGAAAGATTTTTTTTGATTCTGCTACAAAACTGAGATTTTATGGTATTGTACTTAAACTTGCCATTGTCAGTTGACAAGTTCTGGGTATATTGGCCAGACAGCAGAGCATCAGGGCTGACCTTGGTGTATCTGGTTTATTCTGTTCCTGTTTTGAATACTCCCTGGAGGTCAGATCTCTTCAGAACACAGCAGAATTGGCTCAGCAGATGACCCAGAGGTTGCAGCAGAGACTAATGAAGTGGTTGCTGGGAGCTGCAAGGAAGCCATCAAATAGAAATCTGCCAAAGGCACAGATACAGACACAGCATAGTGGCAGCTGGAGTGCAAATTTCATGTGGTGGAAAAGATCAGGAGACTTATTAGTTCTTTGTTGCTAGACCTGTATGGCCTGTACTAAACAGTGTAGCCACAGAATAGTTTAATGCTCTTTGTATATATACACCTGCCTGGCTTCCCACTCCCAGAACCACAGGGTGCCTCTGTCTCTGTTGTGTTCAAAAGTGAAGTTTGAAAAGGTTAATGTGATGTCAGTCGGTACAAAAAATAACAAAAGTTTGAGTCTTGTATCATTTTGATGTTCTTCACTTTATGTGTGGTCTGGGCTTACTTTTCAGATACTGTAGACTTCATGGGTGCTGCCCTGGGCTCATCCTGCTGCTGCTGCACTGTTCAGAAATGTTAATGACACTTTCTTCACAGCCTGCAGCAGTGGGGCCCTGTTGTACAGCCTGAAGCATAAAGGAAAGATTTTAAAATATATTCATTTAATGTGTTTGGGTTTTAGAAAATACTTCTCCTCTTTTGCCATTCACCCTTGGTTGCTCACTGCTGCTTTGCTTTTAAGACAGGTTGATTTCTTCCTCTTTTTTCATGACTGGAATACTGGGAAATAATTATCTTGCTCTCAGCACTAGTGGGCAGGGAAGCCTTCAGTGTGCACAAAGAATAACTGAGTCTTCTGTACAGATTTAGGGGAAATTTGTAGACCCTGAGGAAACCAAAATCACAACACTGTAACCAAACCATATGTGTTTCCAAGGAGGTGTGATTTTCATACATTTGTTCTAACAACAATTACAAAGCAAGGATTCCAAGTTAATATTAAATCAACCCTAGAAGTATATACAGTCATGTGAGCATATTGCCTTTATTTTCTGCTGTCCTTCTCAAGCAGGATTGCAGGCTTTTGTTTCTGGTATCAGTCTGTACTGAAAGTTCAATTTTTAGACAAAACCCTAAATAAGCACAGAAGGTTTTAAGAAGCAGACCTTGCTCAGAGTAATTATGTAGGGCAGATATGCAGTGTCCAATGAAGCTAAAACCCAGCCCAGTGCACACATTCCCTCTACATCATTTTAGAGCATCAGAATTCTCAGACTAATGAAATAACAGTTGATAGTTGAGCAAGAAGAACAACTTGAGAGCATTGACTACCAATAGAGCATAGCTAATGGGATTTTACCTTGGAAGTCCATACAAGTACCAGTCAGAGGGCTTTCACTGAAACTGTGCCTAATTTGAAATCTTAACTCCTTCATCACCATTTCAATTACTTGTTGCCAGATTTAAAGGGAGTATTGTAGTAAGCTTCCACGGTGCTAGAATATCTTATTTTGGTTTTGGAAATATTGCACATAACCAGTGATGGGAAGACACCAAATAAATCATGCCGTGGTCTCAGATTCTGAAGTATTTAAGTTTCAGATTAAGCTGAACTCCATAGTAAATACAAACCCAGCTTTCTAATAGGAATAGAGTAGAGTGGGTACAGAGAAGACAGTCAAGACTTTTGAATCTAAACAGTTAAAGGATGGGAGGCAAAGATGGGCACAAGTTGCACAAGATATTAGGAAGAAATGTTCAGCCTTGAAAGTAGTGATGCATTGCAACAGGGTCTTGGAAAGATTGTGAAATATCCATCAAATCATATCTGTACAAGGTCCTGAGTAACTTGTCTATTTTGGCCTCACTTTGGGGCCAGTGGTTAAACAAAATGGCCTTCAGAGTTTTCCTCCAAGCTTTGTGAGTCTAAGATATACAGTAGTAGTTAAGATTTATGTCTAGAGTTCAAAATCAGTCTGAGAGGACAAACTGAAATTTAATTACTATTCCTAAGGCTTTTTTGTGTAAACTTAAAATACAAATAATTAGAATATATTGTTATCAAAGAGAAATGCATAACATAATTTTTTGTTTGTTTGTTTGTTTTTATTTCTAGCTTACCTTCAGTCCAATCAGGTCATGGGCTGGGGAGAAAAAGCAATTGAACTACGCTCTGTGGAAACAGGAAATCTGGAAGGAGTATTTATGCACAAGAAAGCACAGAAGCTAAAATTTCTATGTGAAAGAAATGACAAGGTACAGAGATGACTACAGTGTGGTGACTTAGCAAGAATGAGTAATAGCTGACTATGACAGAGCAGTTAATTTTGGTAACTTTGTTATAGGTTATTTCCTACTTTGGTATAACTTCCCTGTTCAAAGCCAGTGTAGTCACTGGTCCCACAAAGCACCCATTATGGATATTAATTCGGGATGTTGCACACATTCCCACCACCAGCTGTTAGAATTCTATTCCACCCAGCCTTCACTGCTATCAGTGATAACAAATACAGGCATTGTGAACTGCACAGCACCACAGGTGTAGTGGGAAAGGTTAGTGAGTGAGCCCCAAAAATTCCCAGCTACAGGACTGCCTCTCCTGGGCTACTGAAATTACAGGCAGTTCAGAGCAGTCATCATGGGGAAAAAAGCCCCCAACATTCTTAATTGCAGATACCAGGGTATGGATAATAAGGTATGATTTCTTGCATATAGCAATTTTGGTACATGTTCTCTGAAATTAGTCACACTGTCATATTTAGAAAACTGAAGCCCTAAAACCTTAGATTGATTATTTTTAAATCTTCTCCTGTGTCTTTTCAAATAAGGAAAGAAATGCATTAAGAAAATGCAGTTGTACCACAAGTACAGTTTCACTTTAAAAAGTTTATCATGGGATTAAAATTCAGTTGTGATATATGTATATCCTTGTATTTGGGACTGTGACATTCTATCACCTTTCTTATATTAGTAAAAATATTTTCATAAATATAAACTGACAGTAGCATCTTTTTTTTCTTCTTTTTTTTTCCCCTTTCAAGGTGTTCTTTGCATCTGTACAGTCAGGAGGCAGCAGTCAAATATACTTTATGACTCTTGGTCAAAATGTACTATTCAACTGGTAAAGCACATCAAAATGAAGAAAATGAAAAATTCCCTGTAGGTAGCAGTGTAAAATTCTCAGAGGTAATACACACAAATTTGCACTTCTTACCTACAAAACTGTTGTCATTATTGACTTATTAAAATTCATATTCTTTCAGTCCGGAAAGAATTCCATTTTCCACTTGAAGTACTGCAAACATGTTTAGTTTGTTTTTCAAAGTATGTTGCAAACAAGGATTGTATAAGGAGACTTTAGTGAAGAATGTAGCCAATATAAGAAGCTCCTGTACTCTGAAAAATGGACAGTTTCACTTTCACAGGTGATGTAATGTTGGTATCTTGAACTGAAGTCACTTTTTGTGGACAGTGACAACTGTAGGTAGATAAAAAAACCACAGTTGGAATCTATTTTGAATTGGGATTGGGCTCCTTTTGCAGTTTAAACAAGCTGTTACTGTCACCATGATGAACTTGAATGACTTGTCCAAGCCTTACAGCAGGGAAGGAGTAAGGGTTTGTGGTGGGTCCCAGCACAGACCAGAAGGCTTGAAGGATCCTCCTTCCTTGGATCTTGAGGGATCATCCCCTGTGCTGGGTGGACAGGTGTGTCTCAGTACAGTGTTGTAAAAATAGTTAATTCTGAATGTGTGCCCCAGCTGGGAGATTGTTACAAATGCAGGGTGGGGGGCAGACTGAGATTCTCTCAGGGCTGGATGCCTGAGCCCATAGACACAGTTACTGTAGGATGTTTTTGTAAAAACAGTTTAAATAGTCAGTCAAAATAATAGATGCATAAAGTATTATGAAACAGAACCTGTAACTTTCATTCACAGGTGGGACCCACACACTCATATAAATTGATTTAAAGGCACTACCCATGTATATAAAGAAAGGCACAAGAGCAGGCACTTTCTATTCTTCCTTCTTGCTTTTTCATATAATGTCTTTATGTATTTGTATGTAAATATAATCTTTCCACAATGGATATTAAGATTAACAAATGTATTCTTAATATAGTTATGAAAATATCCAAAGAGTTCATCTATTATAAATAGAAAATATAAATAATTCCAGGTGCTTTCTATGCTAATTACATCTAAATAAAGCTGCATCTTCTAGTGTTATTGGTGCCAGTGTTTCTGCATAAACTCTGTTCTCAGGGGCTTATAAGTTGGCCATAAAACTATAGAGATATAATATATACATATATATATATAAATACACTATATATAATCATATACTATTATTCAGTTGTAGGGTTTAATGTAATCCTCATGTAGCTGATTTTTGGATGTGTTTTGAAAACGTAGAGCATCAAATGTAATACAAAAGAGTTCATTCCAGACATGATACAGTAGGGATAATGCTGTGGGCAAAAGTGAAATCACTAGTTCCAGTGCTTGAAAATAGGTGTTTTTACTTGAAATATTTGATACTGAAAGGTGCAGGAAAAGTGTGTTGGAATATCTGTTTGTCTACCTCAAGGATGATGGTTCTGTGTTGTCTAGGAGGCAGAAGCAGAGTTGTTGGGCTGGCAGCTGTGCTGTCCAGTTCTGGCTGTCAGTCCGGGTGCTGGCAGTGATGCTGTGACTGACCGGTGCTCAGAACTGCTGGCCCTGTGGGTGTCAGCAGGGAATTAAACGAGGGGCTAATCACCCTTCCCCTTGTTCCCTGTGCTGGCTCCTCACTGCTGCAGGCAGGCCAGAGGTGCCTGCACATGTTGTTGTTATGTTTTTGGCTATACGGAGGACTGCACTTTCCAAAGTTACTAACCTAGCACTTTTCACAGGCACTAGCTTATCTCAAAATGTATAGTGTTTTTCAATGAAGAATTTTCCTTTTAAATGTTTAACTAACAGAAAAATAAACCTAAAGCCATACTAAAAAAATACAGTTAAATACTCGAAGTGGCTCTTAATGTATGCAAGTGATTAGATTGTGTGCAGACTTGAAACAGGCTGCCCTGTAATATTTTCAAAGTGTGCTTATCTCAGCAGCCTCTGCATTACAGAGGATGCATGGGACTTTTCCCCTCCCCTGTTTTGGTGTCAACAGGTAGGAGGCTGATACTTTCCTGATGCTAGGGACTAGTTGAAAAGAATTTAGCAAAGAACAGTGGGAATTTATAACTCATATGAACAGACTAAAGAAGCAAATGTGATCAAGCTTAAGTTTACTGTAGCAGAAAATTGCAACAATGACAATACGTTGACACACTGTGAAGAAGTTTAACTCCATGCTAAAAGGGAAAAAGCCCAAACAACCCCAAGTTCAAGAGAGGGAATATGCACTATTACATTGGGATTGTAATTCATTCTGTTTCCCTTTCTTAGCTTTCTTCTTTCTAGCTCCAATTCGAGGCAGTGAGTTGGATTTTCATTTTCTATTCACTATAAAAAAAAACATTTAAAACTTTCCATGTGTAATTATGGAAAGAATGAGGCACTTAGAGGGGAAAGCTTTTGAAGGATTTAGAAGTGGTATTGCCAATGGCAACAGCAACTGGATGCAAGAAGGAGAAATGTGTGGCATTGTCTCTTATAAAGAGATAGTCAGAATGGTTGAAGATGAGAAAGAGCCCAGAGATGTTGAGAAGAGTAGCAGAAGAAAGGGGAAGTGACTGAAGAGGAGGGAAAAGCTGAAGAAAAGAAGCATGAGTAGCTAAAGGTAAGGGAGTGGGTGTCTAGCACAGCATATTGCTATAGGAGGAATACAAAAGGTTAAAAAATGTTAAGGAAAAGAAAGCAGCCAAAGAAATGGAAAGGTATCTGAAGCAACTGGGGGGCACTGAATGAGGGAGGGAGTATTTTGAATAACTGTTCAGCTCAAAGCAAAAGTAGCAAAAGTACAAAGGCCAGAAGAAAAAAATCCAGTGACCAAGGTTATCCAGACATAATTTTAACTATGCAAAATGTATATCAAATTTGTAATTTCATTTTGTGAGATGTTTCACTAGCTATACCCTTTCACTAACTTTTAAAACCAAGGACTAAACTGCTTAATGTGTTTTTCTAGTTATGTCACTTTGACATGAAAAAATGCTACAGGGGCAGAATGTTAAGGATCCATGTCATTAACCCTTTGGAACATGCAGTCTCCTAATGACAGGTGGTGCTCATTATGTTGCATTTGCCACGTAAGATTGTGCTAATGCTGCAGCAATGTGGAACTGTGTCTATGTGCCTGCTTTCATTTTAGGCATGGTGAACTCTCTCTTGCAGCCTGAAGCTTGGCACATGACTTCAAAACCTGGGAACCATGCAAGTTATGTACTGTACACTATGTATTGTTCTCTAAGGTTTAAATTGTACAATTGAAACAGTAATAAAAATACTCTGAAAAATCAAAACTAGTATAATGTTTGCAATGATTCTGTTATATTGACATCGGCTGTTGTAAAAATCGTAGAAACCTTTGTTATTGTTTTCCAAATCCAGTCACCATCCTTAGGGAAACATCCATATCTGCCTGTAGGGACAAAATAAATATATATCCTTGTATGGATAAAGATGTCCAAGTGACAGTGTGAGCCTTCAGACTGGACAGAGTGCTTCTGAGGGTGACAGCCAGTGCTGTGCTGTGTGTGCTGCTAATGAGCGTCACTGGGTTCCTGTGTGTCTGCCCTTCTCTTTACACAAACGCCCAGTAGGATGAGGGCAGTGGAACTACAGCAAAGTGACAGCTTGTGTCATTGATGCTACAAGAACTGGCTTTTGTACACATCAGCCTGAGCGCCAGGTTAGCCCAAGTCACTTTTTCTCAGGTAAGCTCACAGAGTCTTCATTGCCACTGGCATTGTTTCTCCAAAGACCATCATAAAAGCTGGGTTACAAGTACAGTTCCATGGGTAAACATCTGTATTTAAGTTAAATGAAGCATAAGCAAACCTGCAGTCTATAGGAAAGAGTTCTGTGGATTTTAAAACCTGTGCAGTAAGTGAAATTTCCACACACCAAAAGTGTAAGAAATTTTCCTGCTGATAACCCACCACTTTCTTAAGCTGCCTTTCAAAGTGCAGAGAGCTGATTAAAGGGCAAAGGTATGTCAGCTGGGTAATCACCCAAAATGTTACTTTAGCATTACTTGACCACTTCCGTTATTTTCTCAGAAGATTTAACAAGAGCACCTAGGAAATAATGGTGAAATGCAACAGAAAAACTTTTCTATTTTTGTCCGCAAAACACTTTGTGGTGAACAACTTTTACAGTAAGCTTTATGATATTTCACACCAGCTAATTTTTTAAAATCTAGAGCATTATCTTTTAATTTTTTGTGCCTTTCATATCTCCAGTGTATTTTAAATGTAATATTTAACAGAATGTTATAACATCCTCCTATTCAGTATGGCTCATTCCTCACTGTCACTGCTGTAAAGCTAACAACTGTTTTCTTAAAGTGTGTTGTATATAAAACCCAAGATATTTGAGATTATTGATTGACATGGGCTGAACACAAGTATTGTTTAGCACACTTGGTTGTAGGCATACAAAACTCATATTGTCTTTAATGAGCTGCTTATACACCCTGCTGTAGCAGGCTCAGCATAACACAAAGCCCTTAGTTCTTGTGATGTGGTACAGCCATCTGCTGATGGCTCCTCTCCAGTCATTACTGACTGAGTGTTTCTCATCTTCAGTTTCTAATGCAGTCAGATCAGTCCCACTGTTCAGGTATGGTAGGGAAGTCACATCTATTGGTATTACCGATATTGAGGACGGGACGTGCCTTGGCTTGTTGGCCCTGCTGCTGAAGCGAACGGCGGCAGCTGCGGTGCTTCCCCCCAGGGACGCTTTAGGCGAGCTGGATGTCGCAGCTGGGCGGGACAAGTCTGGGCATGCCGGAGCTGCGGTGGCGGCGGGATGGAGCTTCCCTCGCAGGGGGTTCGCCCTCTCCAGTTTCCTGTGCTGCAGAAGGTTTTGAGGCGATAATGAAGGAAAGGAGTCGGTTCTGAGGGAGGGTTTTAATCCAGAGTTTTTATTCTGCAACACACATCCAGATGAACTCACAGACATAGCCAGTCTTGAAAACTTGTTCACATGCTGACAGCAAGCGATTTACCCTTGTTCCAGTTTTGAAATTGGTATGTTAGCTGGACCTCTGCTGGTGAGAAGGAAGGCAGCAGGAGCAAGTTCCTAAGAGACGGAGCTGTCTTGTATCTGAACCTGCAATGCATACAGATTTATCCAGTACAAAGTATTAACTCTGCTATCAGTCCACGTCAGTCCATTACCAGTCCACAAAAGCTTCAGCTTCAATGAATGAGACCCCACTGACCCACAATAAAAATGGCAACAAATGCACATGTAACAATAACCTGTGCATGAGTAAGTTTCTTCTGCAAATCACATCATGGGCACAGACAAAAGTGGAGATAAACTGGGAGCGGTCCACAGATTTCCTCATTATACCCACATGTTACTTAATAACAAAAAAAAGTGTGCACCATAGTTATCCATTGTATGTGATGTGAAATCACATCCTGTGCAAGATAATTTTGGATCATGTTCATTTTTTTAAACTGTAAATGCCATTTTACCAGTTCACACATTTTCACAGTTCACACAAGTCATGTTTACTGGGGAAGAAAGACACCATGTGGAAGTTTTACCCAATACTTCAATATAATCTTACTAAGGAATGCACTGTGACATAAAATCCATAATGTCCAATAATTCCTAGAGAATTCTAAAGGCCAGCAAAAGTGTGTGCTTTATACCCCTTTGTCTAGTGTTTTCGGACTGTTTTAAATGGTTCAGGCAACAGGTTTTCCAATTTCCCCATGGCAAATGCTCCACAGTAACAAAGACAGTAGACTAAGGATACATCTGTGCTCAAGCTGGAAGAATTGCTCAGCACCTGAGCCAGCTCTGCCTAAGCTGCAGCCATACTTCTAAATTTCTAAAGATTATCTGCACCAGTGACACTATAAAGGCTGGAAGTTGCTGCTCTTCTCAGCCTTTTTTTTCCCCTCTCTCCTCACTCTGTCCTGCTGGAATGGCTGGGGTTGGCAGGGATCTCTGGAGAACATCGAGTCCAACCCCTGCTAAACCAGGGTCACTCGGAGCAGGTTGCAGAGGATCTCATCCAGACAGCACCGGCGAGGGCGGGCACCGAACATCGCGGGGGCAGCGCGGCCCCGGCCTAGCGGAGGGACACCGGGGCCGCGCACCGCCGCTACCCGGCCGCCTCTCTCACCGCCTCCGCAGGGCTCAGCTTCGGCCCTGCTCCGGACCGCAGCTGCTCCCCGTGTCCGTGTCCCCGTGTCCCCGTGCCTTAGTCCGTGTCCCTGTCCCCGTGTCCGTGTCCCTGTCCCCGTGTCCGTGTCCTTGTTCCCGTGTCCGTGTCCCTGTCCCCGTGTCCCTGTCTCCGTGTCCCCGCCCCCGCCCGGGCCGTTGGCGGTTTGAACCGCGCGCGCCCGCCCGCCCCGCCCCGCGCGCGCGCCGTGGGGGCGGCGCCCTCGGCTCAGCCATGACAGCGGGAAGCCGCGGCCGGCCCCGGTAGCGCCGCGGGCCGCGGCTCTAGCGCCCGGGAGGGGCGGCCAGAGCGCTGTCATGCAGGACGCTACCCTTGAACGGGCCGAGGAGAACCGGGCGGCGACCTCGGCGGAGGGCGGCGGGGCCTTCTCTCTGCAGAGGGTGTTTGAGGAGGTGCAGAGCTCCTCGCAGCTGAGCGCGGCGCCCGCGGAGCCGCCGGCGGTGACGGTGGTGGCGGTGGAGCGGTACCTGGCGCGGACGCCGCCCGCCGCTCCCCGCCAGTACTGGTACGACGTGACGCTGGCGGACGGCGCGCGCTGGCACCGCTGCCACCTCGCGCCGCGCCTCAACGGGCTGGTGCAGCGCGCGCGCCTGCGGGCGGGCACGCGCCTCCGCCTCACCCGCTGCTCGTTCCGCTACGACGAGAGGCGCCTGAACCGCGGCTTCCTCTGCCTGGAGGGGCTGGAGCGGGCGGGGGGCACCACCACCGGCACCGGCACCACCGGCACCGGCACCACCGGCACCGGCACCGCCGGCACCCCGCCCGACGGGCACCGCCCGCTCCAGCCCCTCCGCGGGGACAATAGGCACTACCTGCCGCTCTGGAACAACGAGGATCCCTACGGAGACGTGTGGGTACCGGACAGACCCCCGGTGCGGGTGGATGTGGATGGTAAGGGCGGAGGAGGCGGCTGTGGGGGTGCGGGAGGGACGCCCTGAGGGAGGAGGCGGTGCCGGTTTGTTGGGCGTTTGTTGCTTTGTTGGGGAAGGGTCGGGAGCGCAGGTCCTGTGAGGGCCGGCTGAGGGGGCTCTGCCTGGAGAAGAGGGGGCTCCGTGGGGCTTTTTCACTCTCTACAATCCCCTGACAGCAGCGTGTGGCCAGCTGGGGCTCGGGCTCTTTCCCCAGGTAACCAGCTGCAGTGCAAGGACACATAGTCTTAAACAAAGGGTTTGCTTGCACATTAGGAAGAATTCCTTCATAGAAAGGGTGATTAGACATTTGAATGGGCTGCCCAGGGAGGTGATGGAGTTACCGTCCCTGGAGGAGCTGAAGGCAAGACTGGATTTGGCACTTGTTGCCATGGCCTGGTTGACAGGGTGGTGTTTGGTCATAGGTTGGACTCGATGCTTTTAGGGGTGTTTTCCAGCCTGGTTGATTCAGTGATTGCTTGTGCAGCTGGGCTGAGCTTCCTGGTATCCTCCAGCTGTGTTTGGCCCTACTGCGGATGTGCCACCTGTGTCACAGTTCACCTGCTCCTGTGGGAAAAACCTCTTTCCTGGGAAGATGGTGAGGCACTAGCACAGGTGTCCCAGAGTTATTGACTTGTGGATACTTTTGCCCCTGGAAGTGTTTAAGACCAGCTTGGATGGGGCTCTGAGCAGCCTGGTCTGGTGCAGCATGTCCTTCCCATGGCAGAGTATTGCAACGAGATAACCCCTTTGAACCCACCCCCTTCTGTGATTCTCTGTTGTTTTGAGAGAGTTCTTTTAACTCTAGGAACATTGACTGAAAATGTGTAGCTGTGGTGCTTGTGTCCAGTCTTCTGAGGTGTCAAAAACACTGGGTGCAGTAGTAGTCTCATGTCTGATCTGTGGGACAGGATGCTCACACTTAGAGGCTGCCACCAAAAATGTGATCAGCACTGGGGGGCTCAGGTCATTCCACGAAGCCTGGTGAGGAGAGAGGTATAACAGGACTTCTGCACGAGTGTGATCCCTTGTAGGCTGACACCTGTGGGTTTTGTAATAGCCCTTCTGCTCATCTGACAACACTTTGGTGTCATTTAAAATGTGTCATCACTCTCAATTAAAAAAAAAGCTATGCTGTGTGCAGATAATTCATAGCAGAATTTTATTGGTGAATGATATCAGCAGATGAGCATTTTTAAATGTTAGAAAGATTAATAAAATAGATGTAACATCCTGCCACTTTACTCCTGAAAACTTAGATGTTCAATCATGAATGCTCTTTTTTGGTGTTTTCTTTTCCCCTCCCCTTAACCTTAGTCTCCAAACTGACTAATCTTGGTCATCTGGAAAGGACATGGAGAAGCAGAGTGCATTTCCATCCACTTCTTGTGAGAATCCTGCACAAATCTAGACTAAGGTACTATGGAAAACCAGAGAAAAAAATGGATATGCCTTATCAGGTAAAGAGGGATAAATGGATAGGTTAACACTCAAATTGCTGTAGGATATTTGAAAATATTTTTTCCCATATACTAAGCACATAAAGTAATTTTATAGCTATTTTATATGGAAAATGCTGCCTTTACAAAAATGCTGAGCTCTTTAGAGCCGTAAATGCTGAATTTTGTAATCATATGTGTACAAACTTTAGTGGCTGCATTTCAGTTACTATAGTTCTTTTGAGCTTTTTGGGAAGAAAAGGATGCTTTGAGGTGTTAGTTTAATAGCCTAAACATTTCTGGTCTCTGCTTTGAAAGTTGGAGTTACTATATCCTGTCAAAAAAAAAAAAAAAGGCAATATATTTAAATTATTTCTAGGCCCTGATTCTCTCATCTGTTCACTTTCAGATAGATTATTTTACTGTAAAATTCTCAATTATTTTTCTAGTACATTTAACTTGTATATACTCAACTCTAATATGTTAAACTTTCTAATACATTTAACTTAAATCTAATAGATTTAACTTATATTTTTGTGTTGAACTTCTTGGAAAAGGAGACGGGAGGTGTAGTGGGTTAGTTTGAAAATCTTTTTGTACTGCTCAGTTTCAGATTCAGCATTTGCCGTGTTTAACAATTGGGGATTTTTTTCCACTTTAGTATTCAGTACAAGTTCTGGAACATTTATATCCATTTGTAACAGAGAAATCATTTATGAGTCAAGTACCGGTGCATTATCCAAAATAAATACCTAGCAGAATGATAATAAATAAGATGACTGTATATTGTCTCTTTTTCCCTCAGGCTTACTTTGAAGTTGCTGATGGCTCAGGCATGATGTCGATGGTTTTGTGGAACTCGCTGTGTCCTGAATGGTATCACAGTATGAAGGTTGGCACAGTGCTGCTCCTTGCCAAGTATGCCATCAAATCCAGTTACCCGTTTAAAACACACCCCACCCCAGGGGATTCACAGATGAAGAGATTTGCTACAATTGGTTAAGTATTGCAGAAACCTATTTTCTGTCTATGAAATACAGCTGTGCAAAGTAGTTCTCCATAGAAATAAAATAGAAAGTGATCTGTTGCTGATGTTAATTGTAAGGTATAAATACTTAGTTCGTACTTCTGAAAGGTGTCTAAGTGTCCAGGTTCATGCTGTTCCCTGTTTATATTGAATCATGTCTACAAAGTTTACTGCCGCAATTAGTTAAAAGCTTTATTTAAAAAAATAAAGAAATTAAAAAATAATCCCTGATATCAGGAACAGAAATTATAAAGATAGGCCTCTGGTGATGATTTTTAATCTGATTCTACTTCCTGCTTAATAACACACATATCACTTGAACCCTGCTCGCATCTTTTTCCATGTCATTGAAGGACATTATCACCTCATCTGACTTTCGATTTTAGTGTATACTGTCAAGGCCCAGAGTATCTGCACAGCTCCACAGAACAGAAGGTTGCATTGATGACTTTTGTGTGCTGAAAGAGCATCACTGTGGGAGTATGTGTATGAAGAATATTCCTTGGCTATGAAAAAGCATTTTCTTAGTTGCCAGTTTTTTAGTGTGGCAGATACTCAAAGGAGCTATACTACAAAAATACAAGTCCTGCAGTATAGCAGTAATGGCCTTTTCAAACTGGAATTGATCGACTTTGGGGTTGTTTTCTCTCTTCCTTCACTCTGTATGAGCTCTTTCCCATTTTGTGCTTTTGTACTTGGAACAAAATGACAGCCAACATTCAGAAAATTCAAATAAGTTCTTGAAACAATATGCATGATGGTGAAGGGTGATCTGTGTATAACTTATTGACAATGACAGTTTCCTAATGGAGTTAGGAAACAGTGCACAAAAAGTTAGCTACAGTGTACAAAAATAAGCACTGTTTTCACTGCCAGAAGCAAGATCTTGCCTGACTGATAAATATTTGTATTAAAACCATATCTCAATGTGTGAAGTATTTGTGATGGCTTGGCAGGAGATAGAAATGTTTAACCAGGAATGGAAGTTTGTGAGGGAAGGTGATGACAATTACAAGCCAACCCTGAAAACAATTATAATTGCCACAAAACCTTTCTATGCAAAGAAGACAGAGTGAAATATGCCATCTGAGTTGACGTTTTCTATGGGCAAATATCTTTGCATTTTCAATGCCCTATTTACTCTGCACTTCTGATTTCTTACAAGCATTATCGGGGTAGAAGTGGTAACAAAGAGATCAAAATGGCCAGCCAAGTCAGCCACTGGGCTCTAAAGGGTAATAGCTGTGTGATGGAAGACCTAGAAGTCACTCCATTGGAAAGCACCATGGTGCACAGATAAACTGCAGAAATGGTAAATCTTTGCTTCATACAAAAGTACATACAGAATCTCAGTTCCTTGCACAAAGCTGAGAATTTTGTCTTAATACGAATTTACATGATGCATGAATGGATGGTATGACCATATGTTCTCTAAGAACAGAGTCACAAGAGAACAGAATATCCAGAAAAAGTTTTAGGGCATTTGTAAACATGGATTTTGTGCAACTTCCATTGTGTGATGGGTTTTTTTGTTCAGATGAAGTGAAATTATTACCTCACTAAGTATCTCTATATGCCCAATGTGGGGCAATATTTCAGGTTTCAATTACGCTAAATCACAAAAGTAACAGTTTCTTTTTTCTTCATTCATTTTGAATTTGTAATTCCATCAAATCCCAACTTTCCAGTGTGTCCTTAGAACCATTCAGCTGCAAATATTGTACAGTGGATCTGGAGAGTTTTCAATTCCCCAGTATTAAAGGGTTTCCAGATGGAGAGTCCTGCAGGGCACTATGCTTCAGGCACATCACTAGACTTCTGTGGGGTGAGCTCTGCATTGCTGGACCGTTTGCAGCTGCAGCATTGTGGGACTTGCTGAGAGGTGCTGTTTCACAACCTAAAACCTTTGGAACTTGGTACCAATGCCTTGAATTCCACTGCCAGGCAGTGTGCATATATCAGCTTCACACATCAGTGAATTTGTGTGGCACTGATGACAGCCTTTGGGTGGACTGACCTTAGCCAGCATATAATCCTGACCTGAGTGTATGGCTTTCATTTAATCTCAAAATAATGAAACAATTGAGACATAGTTTTGATGCATGGGAAAGTTTTGTGTCAGGAATTTTCTTGGTGATACGTCCTAAATGACCATATGCAAAACCACAATTGTTCTCCAAATACATTTCTAGAAAGCAGAAGCCTAGAGAATATTCCTAAGTAGAGGATCTGACTTGAAGTAAACACCTTCCTAATGTTGTGCTGCCTGGGTGAGGCACCCAATATTACATAAACAGTTGTGTGTATTATTTATATCTACTTACTTACTTTTCTGGGTGCATTTTTTGAATAATCCCTTACTCAAACCCAAGAAATTTCATTGGACTCTGTCTTTTATATACCAGCAGGATTTGTCCTGTAATGAGACCATAGAATACTGCCTTGTGTATTCTAGAAGCTGAAGCCACTCTTCCTCTATTTTTTATTCTGGTTGAAGAGCACCTTGCTTGCCCCAGTGCTCCACCATGTTTGTAATTTAGCATCTAAACAGTCTGAGAAATAAATTAAAATTTCAAGGTGCTATAGAATAGGCATGGGAAGACCTTTTGTTTTCCTCCATGGCCATGGTGTATTTCTATCCTATTAATAATTACCTGAACTAGCATCAGATATGGAAATTTTCATGCACCAATTCTGTTTTACTTCATTGTCTGAACATCAGTTTCAGACCTTACTGACATTTGACAACAAAGCTAGTGTAAAAAGTACTTAGTGTCTAATTAGTATGGTTGGATAGTTCCTGTTAAAATACTGCCTGGATTGGACTGGTTGGCTCATGTAGGCAGTTGGAAAGTTTAACATTACTCAGATGATAAAATTGTTTCGTTGTACCTGAATTCCTTACTTTATTTTGATGAAAACCTGAACTCAGAGAAATTGATGAATAATTTCACAAAGTTGGAATATTTAAGAAACTTTACCCTGGTTTCTTTATGGGTTGTTGTTACTTTTGTTATATTGTTATTATAACAATGATGATGATGATGATGATAATTTGTATTCATGCTGTAAATGTTACTTTTTTTTTGTTGTCAGAAATTTGCCTTAATGTTCGAGATCCTCCTACTGAAATAAGTATTATTCCAGAAGAAATGGTTAAGCCAGAGTGGGGATTACCTGAAGTTAAATATAGGTTTATCACAAGGTAAAATAGAATTTTGTTGGTTATCAAGCTGGAATTTAAATTACACTGCCTTACAGTGAATGTTAATTGAAGTGCTTTTTTCAGAGTTTCTGAGAAAGCTTACCCAGCTTTCTTCTATTTTGCTTTTAGGTCAGAGCTGGATGACTTACCGCACAATCATTCCTGTGATGTTATTGGTCTTGTGACATTTGTAGGAAGGGCTGAGCGAGCCAGAAAAAGAGGTTTTTCTATAAATGTGACTTTCAGAACTTACTAAATAGTTTCTAAATTTCTAAGTAAATGCTTATACATTTTTCTTAATATTTGTTTATCTAGAACACAGTGAAGACTTCTGGCTGTATCGTTGGGCACATGCCATTGATGGGACCTCAGACCAACCATTCATACTGGAATTGTTTGCAACTTCTCAGCCAGACGTGTTTGAGCGTATTCATCCAAGTATTCATCTCTCTATAATACTTACTAATAATTATTTTTAATGTTTTTCTAGTTCATTGTGAATTTCTGAGATTAGTTGCCACTGAGTAAAAAAAAAGCCATGATTTATCTCCTCAGGCAGAAGAGAGTGGATCAGAAATTAAAATTTAAGAATAAAAAAAAGTATTTGAAACCCTTACAAATTGCAGTCTGTTAGTGTAAACAATTAGATGGATAACTGGGCCTGGGGCTCCTCTGGCCTCATTTATTTCAGATATTTCTGTTTAGAAGAACCTGGGCAATGTCTCTAGCATCAGAAGCTATTAAAGGCAGCAGCTGGTCAAATCTCTTGCTCCTCTTGACTTGTAAATACCTGCTTTTTTATAGACAGGAATAATTTAAGAGAATTGAATGAAGAGAGAGGTGAAAGTGGAAAAGTTTCATTTCTTTGAAACAGTGTTTTTTGTCCAAATAGCAATCATGACTCAGCTGTGTTAGTTATCACACATGAGCTAAGAGTAATAAATTTTAAACTAGGGAATCCTTAATGTAGGATTTTAAAAGAGCTTTAAATATTTCTTCTTGCCTTCTTTCTCTTCTCCTCCAAGCACTCATCCTTTTTTGAACACTGGTTGGTGTTGATACTCATTTTTTATAACATTTGATGCAGCACCAGCTGCACAGTCCTGCTTAGATTGTGGCTGCATTCATCTTGAGTGTTCTGGGGAAGTGGGAAAGAATAACAGTCTAGTGTTTAACTGGGATACTACCAAAAGAGTAAGTCTGAGCTCTGTTTAGAAGTTTTGCTGTGGCATGCCATAATTTCTCATGATTTTGTACTTTTTATCCTTAAGAAACACTGCTGTCTAATACCAATATTTGTACTATTTGTTTCAGTGATATCCTACCCGATGAAGTATCTCATGTTTTAATTGTAATACCTATGCTGAAATTAAATTGAAGATTTAATTGCATGTTCATATGGTAATTTATAATGGCAACTCAAAACATGCATGAAACATTTGTAGGGTCAATAACTAAATTGCATTGTTTAGAGAACTTAATAAAATTAATCCAATGTGTGTCAGTCTTGCTATTCTAAAATCAGTGAACTGTCGGGAAAAAAAATGAAGGTTTTTTTTTTTTTCTCCAGTGACATACTTGGTGTGTACACAGATGAGAGTGATGACTGAGAATCATTCCAGGACAGTTTACCTTACGACTTCAAATGAAAGTCAGATATTCATTACAGGTAACTTAAACTAGTTCTTGTTTTATGTAGTTCTCATGTTATTTCTTTGGAAACGGTATTTTCATTTTACAGCACAATAATCAGTATAGACTATGAGGTGATAAGGAAACATCACTGGAGAAGACAAGAAGGCAAATGGCATTCTTGTGAGGCATTAAAATGGGTTTATCTTATAAAAAGTATTTCTAGGTTAAGGCATATGTTTCCTAATTCTTTCAGGCTGTTAATATTTTGATAGTGTAGCAATGGCAGTTCCACTTACTTAAAGCATTAATAAACATTGCAGCTTTCCTGTTCTAGGAGCTTTATTGCTAGTTGTTTTGGGTTTTTTTCTGTTATTTAACATTTGTTTGACATTCAGTGTCAAATGCAAGTTTAGTCAAGGGATTCAAGGTACTCATTTTGCAAAACACTCTTGACAAAAGACATCTTTTGTACTCTCTAGTCAAGATTTTCTTGATTTGTTTTTTCCAAATAGTGTTCAGGGGAGTTTCAAAATGAGAACAAGTGTCCATTGCGTGCTTTGGTTTTGATACCTGATTACTTTTGTCTTAAAAGGGTGGCACAAGGGCCAGCCATACACAAAGGATGCCAAAGTGAAAAACTTCATTCAGTGGACAAAATCACAAAATGAAGCTGATCAAATAAAGAAAACTGTCATTGGTGGATATTACCCTTTTCCACGACCTCCTGATAGCTTTTTGAAATATTGTAAAAACAATGAAGGTATGCTATATGAAATATCTTTAAGATTTGTAGCCTTTTCCAGTCAGTCTTACTCCAAGAAAAGCTCCCTTTTGTAAGTAAATGTTTTATAGGCTAAATCTTCACCTCACAGAAAATATTGCACTGCTAGCTGCAGGAGAATTGTAGAAGCTGACATGAGCTACACATACTTACTCTGAGTATTCTGCCACATCAAAATTAAAAATAGTTATTCTGAAAGCCACATTGAACTGGAAATTTCACCTGAAACAGAAATTGTGGTGTCTGATAATGCATACCAAAGGATGCTTATGACCTAAGAAGGTTTATTAATTTTTTTCCACATGATGTGGATAACAAAAAGGTTTAGAATTCTTTAAAAACATAAGTTTAAATCAATTTAATACTTAGTAAAAAAAAAAAAATCTTCTTTTTAGTCTTGTGTTCAGAGATTTTGGTACTGTATTTCTCTAAAACTTGATTCTGGAAATTTCTTTTTTGCAGTTGAATCAGTTTTGAAACCCATAGGTGAAATAGGGAAAGAGGTTGAAGAGCTGCACTACAGAGAGCACAAGCGAATTGCTGTTCAGGGAATAATTAGTGCCATAAGATACATCAGCTGTAGCAATGCAGCTGAAGCCCCAGGAGGGGAACTTGTCCAGGTATGGTGTGTGAATTAATGCCAGAGCAGCTATGATTGTCATTAGAACGGAGAATTTTGCATTTGAGTTCAGAATATAATTGCATTGTCTTTTAATCTGATTTTTGAGAGCAAAACTTTAAAAAGCAATGATTCAGTGCTTCTCTGAAAGTGTTCTGCCAGTCCTCTGTAAAACTTGTAACCGTTTAAAAGTTGCTAGTTTGACTGATAACCTGATGTAAATTGGAGTGTGGGAGAGGCAACTGCTGCAACATGCTCACTTGTCACTTTCTAGACAGAATTTACCTTATTAATATGATTAGAATATAACTTCTGCTAGATGTAAGTTGACTGTCAGAAATTTTCAGGTTTTTGAGTTGGAACAAATACCTTTAAGTGCATGCATTTAAAATCTTAAACAATTAACTATTGTTGCAGAAAGATACCTCTCAGTCTCTTGGAAGTTCTTCTGTGTCCCAAGAAGACTGTGTTGACAAGGGAAAAAATGAAGAAGTTAAGTCTTCTCTGGAGCCACCCTGCACTCCTGGGGAACATCAGCACCAAGCTCTGCTGTCAAAGGGGAGTTCAGTCAAGAGAAAGACAACACACAGATTCAGAAGAGATGCAGAACAGTAAGCTCTCCTCATAAATAAGTGGTGGATCTTCTAAAAAGTGTTTTCAGAAGTTAGACCAGAGCCCAGGCTGTAGAAAATAATAAGAAACCTTTAAAAGCATATATAGTTTAATCTTTGAAATGTAATTATGTACTTTTCCTAGCATAGGTGATGACAGTTACACCGTTCATGCTAATGAAGGATTAATTAAAGTAGGTTTGCAGTGCTCTCTTCTGATTAATATTTATACTACTTTATTACTAATCTCACAGATTTGAAATAAAAGTAGTTAATACTTTTGAAATATTAAACCAAATGTAGTTTAGTGACATAGCTGTGGAACAAACAACAGTTACAGTGATGTGAGAAAATCAGATAGCTTGGCTGAAAATTCAGAATCAAGTATACATGTTCCTTAATTTCAAACACACTTTATTTTTGATTTCTGGGCAATGGGGTGTACTGCATGTAGCTGTAACTTGCTGTCAGAAAGGAAAGTAGATGGTGGTCATGTGCTAACCTAAAGTTCAAAATAACTTGTAAATTATCTGATACAATGTTAAATTCAGGGATAATGTAACTTCTTGTATAAGACTGCTCTTCTTTGCAACACCTGTGTAAAATACTACAGCCATACTCACTATTGAGAGCCTGGTGTACACACTGGCAGATGGAAAGTTTCAAAAGTCAGACCAGTCACATCTGGTTTTTTGCAGTGGATTTCTCATACTATAATGGGTATATTCTTCACTATTCACATTCATAAGTCAGAATGTGTGAAGAGAGTAGATACTTAGAATATTTTGAGGGGAAATGTAATAAAATATAATTAGCATTGAATGAAAATTTAGTATTTACCTTGGTAAATAGAAGTTTTGTCTTGGCAGTGTTACAGCAAATTTAGTGGATTCTGTTCCATATGAAAACTTCCAGCATTTGAGTGTCTTAGTTTAGTTCTGCCTGAAAGAAAAACATCAAAGTCCCTTGCTTTGTGAATTTCCATTTAAATAGATACTGAAAAGTAATGGTGAATTTCCTACTTTAAGGGGAGGTACACCTGTTAGTCCTGTGTCATCTTACCCCTATTTTACGCGGACTGTAAGAAGAAAACTAGGGTAAGTCATGTGAAATTAATTGTGTTGAATAATTGCAATAATCAAACAAACATACTCTGAGTAAAAATTTTACAGATCAGGAATATCTTCTGAGGAAGTAAAATGAAAGACCAGATCATGTTTTCTATTCACTCGTCTGCACTGACTCTAAATAGATCTGAAACATAATTTTGAGCATGTTATTAAGCATCTTATATTGCTACTACTTCTACTAAGGGAATATATAATAACAGAGGTTCATCACGGTAATGAATGGATTTTCTGGTGGTGGCTGAGCTGTACATTTTTGTTGACGCTAGAGAGGTGTAAGTATAGTTGTCCCTGGGAAGCCACTCCCCTGGCTCCTTTCACTCCCCAGGACTCAGTTCTTACATAAGTCAGTTTGGATCCAGAGGAGGTGGGGTTATTTTGAAGTCCACATAGGAATTTCAAATCCAGAGCCCTGTCAAGTCTGGAACCTACTGAAATAACGACAAAAGTGAAATTATTAAGAAAACTGAATGAGTGTTTTTATTTGTTAACCAGGGGCTACAAGCTACTTTCCTTTGAGCATTTTTAAGGGCCATAAATTCTTGTCACTTGTTCCAGACAGAACCTGAGCAACTTGAATGTTTGAACTCCTTGGTGTTAGTAATTTAGAATGTTTGTGTATTTTGTCAGTGATCTGGATTTGTGTCATGACTACATATATGGCTCAGTTGCCTTTTTGGTTTACTTTTAGCATCTCTTCCTTTTCTCCCCCTAGGAATCACAGTGCTAGAAATAGGGCAACATTGGTAATGAGGGAGCTGATCAAAGTTTTTGACCATTCTATCAGTACTGCTCCCCTACAAGCATGCCTGTTTTCTTGAAACATTTATTGGAAGCTAATTTGCAGCAGCTTTTTCTGTGGGATAAATGAGGCTGTTTTGAACCCATGTGTCTTGTTTCCTGGTCCTTTTGGTAAAAACTGCATTTTCTAGGAGAAATGATTACTTGACTTTGCAGCTGGTTCATTAAAAGCATCACCTTGTCACAGTTCTGCAGGTGGTGCAGGAGTTTGCAGGGACTTGTACAAATCCATAGGAAAATCAGGAGATTTTCCTTGACTGTAAGGAATCTTGTTTTCTTTTGCTTGCTGAGAAATGTTCTGCTTTTTCCAGGGTGGGGGGAGGATGGGAAGAATGTCTTCTCCCCATTTCTTATAGGTGAAGCCAGAAGTTAAGGCATGTTTACTTTGTTCTCTGCTTTTCTCAATCTGCTACTCTCCTCGCTACCTGTGTGTCCACTCTATGCCATTAGTGCTAGAACCCCAGCTAAAGGAGGAGAAAGTCTGTGTTGGATTATGGAAAGCTGTTTCACTCTATATAATTAAAAGGTAACTCGTGTATTTCTGTAACTAACTATAGAATTGTGCTGAATTCTCCAAATTGCCAAAGAAAAATAGAAAGTTAGCTGACATACTTTAAATTTCCATTGTTTTCTGTTCCTTAGATGTAGCAGAATGTCAGCTCTCCCTGAAATACTTTAATATGTTGATGAAATTAACAATAGCAGTTTTAACAATCTTCACATATTTCAGAGGATATTCTGAGTTGGAAGGGGCCCACAAGGATCATTGAATCCAATAGTAGAGATATGTTTTAAAGTACATATTCTAACATAAACTATCAGAATAGTTTAATACAAGACTTTTGTTTGTGATTATAAGCAGTTTTATAAGCAGTAGGAGTTTATTTTGAGGCTTTTTATTGACAGCTAGAGTTCCTGCATTTCTGAGGTAACTTACATGATTTTTAAGGGTTTCAGAAAGAACAAAGAAACTGGGTAATTTAGCACTTTTATTGATATTTATATCCTTGCTAGTAAAGATCTTCCACATAATGGTACTTCTAAGCATTTAATGTACTCCAAAGTAAATTAATTTATAGATAATGAAGTAATGGTGTATGAGGAAAGATTAGGAATTTCAGACAGGATTATTTTTATGTGGAACTGAAAAAAGCACAGTAGTTTTTTTAGAATTTTAATCTTTGTAAATTTAGTGTGTTTCCATGGAAATGCTGCACTACGTGCTCCTACTCCATGCATGAAATGAACTTGTTTGCCTGTTTCTGTCCTTGTAGTTTCACTTTTGTATTTTTTGTCACATAGACACTTTTGTCCTTTTTCCTTCCTGTGGATGTGAGAGCTAGGGAATGGGGACTCTGTAATATAGGGAAATACATCTTGAGGTTTGTATGACCAAAAGTTTCACAGCATGTGATGTTTCCTTCACAACCCTTTTTCACATAAATCAGAACTTGGCAGGGAGAAATTGGTAGACACTAAAAATTATTTTTTGTAAATTTGTCAAGTTATCATGAAAGGCTTTTTGGTCTCTCTGTTACTTGCTGTGGTAGATGTGTTTATCACAATGGTGTCAGAACAGTTTGTTCATTTCAAACCAGTCTATTAAAAAAGTTTTATCAGTGAGTGGGACGTTTTCTTGTGCTGTTTTGAGGCACTTTACTTCCTTGCACTGTTTGGGCATAGCTGTGAGTCATAACTATTTTTTTGCTTAATTTCATTTATCACATTTAGTCCCAGTGCTTAGGAAATAGGTGCGAAGCATAGGGACATGCTTATTTTCCCAATAGTTTCTGAAAACACTGATCTGCCATATATTTTGATTAATGTTATTTTTGATGACAATACTTTAAAATAAAATGACTGACAAATTGAATATCAGTGTATCTGAAAATAGTGAAGAAAGGATTTTTTTAAGTGGACATCTGTGTAAAGGGGGGTCCTGCAGAGTGAAGGCTGGAAACAGCAAATCTGGCAGGGCACAAGTTCTCCTAAAGCTGGCATGGGTCAAATAGGCTGTGGGTGTTTTGGTGTGCAACATTGCAGTAAGTGGAGGGATGTAGGTGGCCTCAGGTGCATTGCAGACACAGTGGTTCATTCACAAAGAAGCACCTGAACTGTGTTAGAGACAAGTAGTTTCCCTTACAAGCCTAGCTCAAATCAGGCTCCTCCAGCACAAAGCAGGCCTGGAGGAATAATGTGTTGGGCAGGTAGAAATTATCCCAGCTACAGATCTGTGAAAGAAGTGGGGAAAAATTGTGGCAAGTTTTTTTTCATATTTTCCTGAGGCTCTGCTTGATTCAAATCAGAGCCTATTCACTTCCAAATCTAGACAATTTTAAAAGAAAAAACCCATGATACCCACTTGCCACAATATCCACTTGTCAGCAGTCTGACTTGCTTTAACCCTCTGCTTTAATGAGGAGAGAAGTTGGTGTGTATCTAACTCGACACGCTGGTTTCTGAGCAAGCCTTTCTTAATACTGTGCTGGGGTTTCATCTTACGGTTAACAGGTCCAGATCTCAAAAGTGAAAATTAATTTTGTGGGCAGTAATTGCACAGGTTGTACTGCTTAAGTGAGGATTCTTTTGTGCCTAGATTTGGACATCACAAGGAGGTAATTTGAGTGATGACATCCATGATGGGAGTGCATTTCTTAAAATAATACTTTCATTCTCAAAACCTATAGTGCATTTCCTTTTATCTTTTCACTAGATACTATTTTAGACATTTTCCATTTGTTAGGAAATGTTGACACAAAATTTTCAAGATACACCTTAGTATGAAATAGAAAAATATTTTAAACCTGCGAATCCTTATGAAATACTATATCAATACAATATGCTGTCCAGTAAACAGCATGTTCATCTTTGATTCCTTTTTTGCTGTCTGCATCTTGTCATTATTGTTAACTGCTTTGATGGTCTGGAATTTTAATGGTACCTTAACAAAGTCTTACCTGTTGCAGTTGTTTGTGATGCAAGATAACCAAGATAGTCCTTTCCCTAAGTTTTTTCAGACATCACAGTGAGTTCTATTCTAATAAGAGAAATGGATCAAAGAATAAAAGAATACATGGGCCTAAGAGCTTATTTTACCATGTTTGCTTGCAGAGTGCCTCTTATGTTTTTCTCCTGCATAATATCCTAGGTAATTTATTAGAGATTGATAAAGAATAGTTTCTTACCATTAATTCAAAACTTCATGATTAAAAAGAAAGTCTAACAAATGCCTAGTTTGCCTCATTGAATTGATCGTTACAACAGGACAGTATGCCCATAGGAAAATAGAGATTTGGCATTTCTGTAATTTTGGATTCCGGAGTGGTGGCAGGACTCCATTCGTGCAGTGTTCCTGGGTCTGAGGGGTGGCAGTTCAGCGCAGCCGCATGCTGGGCTCCCGGTTTTTGCGGTCCAGTCACCTGTTGGTCACCCGTGATGTTTGCCCGTGTCACGCGTGGTATGTCGGCAGGTGCCGGTGGAGGGCAGCAGACACCGGCTGCCGATGTAAAACCCTTCCCGGTCTGTTTCCCAAAGCCGGGAATCGGGCAGGGCTGCTCCTGAGCCTGCTGAGCTGATTTCTGAGCACCAGGGGTCTCGTTGTGTCAAGCTGCTGTGTACAACTCTCACAATAAGGAATCAGCTCATTCACTCGAGCTTGTATCATTCATCACTAGAAGTCTGTCTTTTGCTGCGTAGAGTTTGAGGTTAATTAGCTTTAAGGTATATATATATATGTATACACACTATAATTTTCTTTTTATAGTTTAGATGAATATCAGCATGGACATTCTGTGCAAGATAAAAATGGACAGGCTGTGTCAGACAGTTTGCAGTATTGCACAGGTACGTTGCAAATAGTTGCTATATTAACCTTAGGAGGCTTAAGACTACTTCTTTTCTTCAGGTCCAAACCAGGCAACAAAGATATCCTTATAACCTTTGTTTAAGACAGTTCCTCTGTACATCTGGTTGCATCAGCCTCTGGGGAACCACTATAGCAATGTATCATCAGTGTCATTCTACTCAATGTTCTCTGCTGGGTTCTAAGGGATGGCTGAAAGGACAGCATTGGATGTTTTCCCACTATGGGCAATAAATTTATACAAGTTTTAAGTTAGTTTAGTATCTCAGAAGCACTTTATAGCATGAGACCTCACATTTTCTTGTGGCTGTTTTAATTTCTGCCATGTGTTCATAGTTGAAATTTTCTAATGAAAATAATGTCTTATTTAACAGAGGAATGACACAATTATATAAGCAACTAAATGTTTTCTGTGCTTATAATAGATCAAGAAGGAGTGAGTAATACAGCTGAAACTGAAGACACTGGAAGAACTTGTGATTCCTGGCAGAGTGACCTGTGGGCACAAGTGAAAGACAAGTTAATGAATTATTTTCATCACAGCAAAATTTTCCCAGAAAGTATCCCATGTAAATTTGATTATGTGCACAAAGACTTACTTATGCAACAGTACAACCTTCATGCAGCAGTGCATCAGCCAGTAGAAGCCAGAACAGATAAAAACATCAATGACTTTAAAAGTGCTAATGGCCTTGGGTATTATGAAGTGACAGTTCTGGGTAAGTAGCTTCTTGTAAAAAATGGTTAAGCAAAAGCAATGGAAGTTCATCAGAAACTGAATGGATTTCTGTAAAGGAATCAGTTGATTCTGAGTATTTCCTGAGGTTTAAAAAATCATCATTTTAGATTTTTGGTAGAGTTCCCATTTAGGGTAATTTTTATTCTCATTAAACATGTCTTTCAATGAAATGTCTGAATATCTTGTTTGTAAAATAATTTTTTGTATAATTTCAGTTTTTGGTATAGTCTTATGAGTGTTATTTGAAGAATGTGTGTAGTCCTTAAACTATCAATTTTTTCAGTTAGAACTAGGTCCTGACATAATCAGGCAAATTATTCAGTTGCGCTTGCCAGCTGACTTTCTGATGGAGAGATGTTTATCAGAAACAAGTTAATGTTCTTAAATGGAAAAAGAACAGTTATAAATGCTTCTTTTCAGCATTATTCTCATTGAGTTGATTCTTTCATACTGTTGCTCCTAAAGCTCCTTCTTTCCTTGGCAGAAAATGAAAGGCTGCATTTTAGCCATATTCATTAACTGCTCCATGCTGCTTTTGGTTCACATGAAGTGTCAGTTGGTTGATTTTTATTTATTAAAATATAAATATGCAAGTTGATGTGTATCTGTTTGCTAGCTTTATTGAGGGTTATTAAGTTTGATTTTGTTTTCCTGCTAAAAGGGAACAGAAATTGCCTTGCTTAACAGTGCTCATGTTAAGTTCCCATAATTTAAAAGTTTTCATTATTTGCTGAGGGACATTTGCAGAGAAGGTGTTTGAATATTTGAAGTCATTAGAATCCTGGGACTGTAAGATGAAAGTAGCACTGCATTGCACACTTTACTGGTCATAAAATTAATTTCTCTGCATTTGCAGATAAAGTTAAAATGAGGATGAAATGGCTTCCAAGGTTTAATGTTTTCTGAACTATTAACATTGTTAGCCTTAAACCATAGTTTTTAATAACATCATATCAATTTGAATGTGCTTGTGTATAATCCTATAGAGAAACATATTATTAGACTTTAATTATTAACTGATGGACAAGAAACATGTAAATAAAAATCAGTGCAATGATTTGTTTAAAAAAAGAGAAGTTGTGCACAAAGTTGCTGATGGGCTGAATACAAAGTCTTCTGCTAACATAAAATATTTTTCTTCAACAGGTATAAACCATGATGTAGCAATAGATGTTGCTTTTCTTCCACTGTTTTGCCCTGACCATCCCCACTTATTTCACCTGGAAGACATTCAGAATGATACATTATTGTCCTGTATGAGTTGTATTTCTGCATGCCAGCAGAATGCTGCCAGCACTGGGAGGCTTTGTGAGACATTTCCTCTTTCAGGTGAGACTGCCTTTCACTGATGTTACTCTTTTGTCATTTCTTGGTTTATCTATCAGTGCAAGAGTTAATCCTCTGTAGAAATCTCTGGTGTAGATCAGACATTGTTCTCCTCTTCAGTGAAAGAGATGTGAATTCTATTTTGCTACCTTTAGTAAATTGCTGTAATACTGAACTTTCAGTGCAGTTTTTGCTGGAGCTGTTCTCCTCCTCTGAAGACCATATTTTAATATCCAAACTACAAACTCATATCTAATTATGATTCTATCATTTCTAGTGATGGAATTGATGAATAAAATTTTTCACTGAAAGAAGGTTGAACATTACTTTATGGAAAACATGATCAATTCTATATACCTTTTTATTGTGCACAGAGTATACAGATACCTTTTTCCTTAATTTCTAGATGAAATTGTACAAGCAGCGAAGGAGCTCGATGGCAAACACGTTATCTGCATCTTGGACATGTGTCACTTGGGTGATGATAAGGTGGAAGTCTTTCTGAGCAAAATCTACAAGACAGTGGAACCAGGTGTGCTGGATCCAGTGTAATTTAATAACTTAATTTTCAAATGTATATTGTTCAAAAGGAGGGAAATAAATTTGCTGTAATTTGAATACACCCTCTACACATTGCACTTTTCTAAAACTAGCAGACACAAATACAAAATTGTGATTCTTAGGGCAGTTGTAGTGGTCATCCATGTAACTGGAAAGGACAACTGTTGCCTTTATTTTTCAGTCTTGAACAGATGAGACAGTGTCTTGGTCACTGATGTTCAAGAAGATGAATAGGCAGTACAGTGAGCTGATCATTTGGCAGGATAACAAGGAGTCAAAGTGATTGTCAGCTGTCTTTCTTTGCCTGTGCACAACCATACACAGGAAATGTATATATCTGGGTGAGAACTGAGAAGAGAGGCAAGCTTTCCTAATATTTAAGTCAGTGTTTGCGAAAGAATTAATGGGCTGTGATAAATATTTAGGCTGAAAATTAGAATAATTTTGAGGATTAGAGTTTTGATGTTTTGTGGTGATCTTTTTTAGTGAAAGGTACCAGAGGCAGCCTAACTGCTCTTTAGGCTTGAAGCTTAATGTGAAAGGGATTAAATACCATGGTGCCTTTAGTACCATGATCCAGGAAAACACTTTTAGTTCTTTTCACCTGAGCAAGGTCAGGTGCTATGTTTTTATATGTCTGCTTTTGTACACAGAGTGTTAGGTAGTGAGTATAGCATCCAAACATTTTTAACATATTTTATTCATTAATACAAGTAATGAAATATTTTTTTAAAGAATTTTTTTATTGGAACTTGCTTCTAGCTTTGCAAGAGAAAATTGCCTTTAAAAAATGCTAATTATGACAGGATATACAGTTTGCCACATCATTTCTAGGTGTGCTCTTAGAACATGAAGGAGTTCAGCAACTATGAGAAGCTGCTACTTCCACAAAAGCAGAAGACTGGAAAATTCTGCCAACTTTTTACCTGTACTGAGGAGCAACTGGCTCCTGCTGATCCAGAATCAAGTAGTACGTTTTTCTTCCATGTTAAACAGCCTCAAATCACTTATAGAACTGGATTGTTACAAAATTTTTTTCAAGGAGGGGCTCTTTTCAATTTGACTACGTGTCCATTTGAAATGCTGCTCTCAATTCAATTCTTTGAGAAGAAAGAATTACAGAGACTTGCCAGGTAAATCGTACCATTATTGACCAAAGCCCATAGAGTTAATTTATAGGAACAGATATTCTTAGGCACATTTTAGCAGACTGATGGTAATTGGAGATTAACTCTTTCAACTAGTAGCTCACTTGTCTGCCCTGGGGCAGTGGACTTTTTCCTCAAGTCTGTGCCCTATCTTCAGTTAATGGTAATTTGACAGATAAATGTAACTGATTTTGTTACATATAAGTTACATATAAGTTCACAGGCAACTACAGATAAAAAGTAATGAAATTAATAAAATTATTGTGTCTTTCTAGTGTAGTTTACAGTTTTAAAATATGTAAGTTTAACTTAAATTGCACTGGAACTAAAAGTCAATTAAATGTGACTGTATTTTATCTATTTAATATGAATCAGAAGTATTAGTTCTGGAGCAATGTTTGTCAACTCACGCATTTCAGAGTACCCACAGAAGGCAAACTGAAAATATACCAACCCAAGAAGAGTAGGGTTGCAGTGTTATTTGTGTCATTGTGCTGCTTATGGGTATGTGAAGGTGAGATGCCATTGCTCTGAAGTGAGAGTCACACAGTACTTCATGTTCCAAACTGAGCCATGCTGACTGTGTCAGCCAATGTTTTTTATTTACATATACTTCAGATGGAAGTCTAATTTTAATGAAACCATTTTTCTTAAGGCAATTATTAAAGGAATTGTCTTTGTACAAAAGGACTGATGTGGCTGACATTGTCACAGAGCTACATTGGTGAGATGGTCCTGCCACCTTCCTTCACCCCGTGCCATAGAAATTGAGCCAAAGGCTGTTTGTGGCATTGCACTGCTTAGTACTTTATGCTTTAAACATAAAGCATTAATAATTTCTTCTTACATGTTAGGACTTCCTAACTCTAAAGGAAATTTCAGAATAATGTGGAATGTAGATAATGTTTTAAACATTAAAGGATATAATTTTATTTTACTCAAGTGTTAGAAATTTTTCATGGCAAAAGCTGGGAAGGAGAGATATTTCCTCTTTAAGAATGGGGTGCCAGTGTTGGCAGCACAGGCTTTCTTTGTGCAGCTGGTGAATATCCACTGCCTGTAGCAGACTTGGAATTTTACTACTTTGGATCATTCTGTAGAATCATCATCCTGTTAAATAACACTGAACTTAATATGTGGAGTTGAGTGGCTGAAATGCTGCAGTGTTACTGTGATTCTACCACTCTGCCTGTCTCTCTTCTCCCTGCCAATCCAGTACTGTCAGACTGGAGCAAAGGTCCTCTGCAAAGAAACCACTTGGTGTTTTACTTCATTCAGTGTTCATTAACACAAGTGTGAAACAAATTGATTTTTGATCTTGAGTCTGTCAAAATGATACTTTTGCCATGTTAAGCCAAGATATAGAGTCATTACTCCTGTAGTATGTCAAAGGCATCACCGTTATTGCTGCTGTGTATTTGCTGAGGGCAAAATAATATCAGAGCACATTTCTTTCTGTGGAAGGTGTACCTGACCAAAGAACTGTGCTCTGAAACCTTATATGTACATGTTTCTTGTGTTTTCAGCATTAATTTCAAAGAATGGAGGAAGGTAGGACATATGTAGTTAGTGGTACTTGTGAGTGTATAAAAGTTCCTAAGTTTTAGATCATAAAGGTAATACTAATTTTGAATTAATGTGATTGAGAAGTTGTGCAACACTGAAAAGCAGAGAATATAAATAAACAAATTAATATATGTAAACATGTTGGATTGTTTCTTTCCATTTCTTTCCTTTTTACTTCTTGTAAGTTGTTTTGCTTTTCCGACAGTCTTCTCCACAGTCATGTTTACTCTTTTCAAGAAACTGTAAAGGAGAAGTAGACAAGCTTCCGTCAGCATCTGTGCCACCAACTGCAGCTTCTCTTGGCTTTCAACACGGTGTGCAGCATGGGTTTGTAGAAAATGAGGAAAAGGGGGGGGGGGTCTCTGTCCCTTCTCCCCCCGCTATGCTCCAGGACTGGGGCTGAGCCCCAGGCTGGGTGGGATAGGAGCCAATTCCTTGGCTGCTTGTCAGCTGAATGGGCTGGGAATGCCACAGCTGTGTGTGCTCTGGACACCCTGGCATCACAGCCCTTCTGGACTCTCTCTGTAAACCTGCAGGAAAGGAAAGAGCTGGGAGAAGATCTGCTCTGCACTTGAGGAAGCTCTCAGCTGCTTCCCCACCTAAGGCTGGCTGTTCATTTCCTCAAGAGGAAGGAACTCTGTACAGCAGCTGAATCAGCTCCAGGCTCTGCAAACTACACTTCTGTCACCCAAGGAGAGACATCTGCTAAAGCCAGTGTTACTGACGTACACAAATCGTCATGGACTGCTCAGCTGCTGTGTCTGTTCCCAGCTCTGGAAATTGTGTGAATTAAATGAACACTGCAAAACTCGGGTGCGTCAAGAGGAGTTACTGTGCAGCTTTGGCACTTGTATGAGCACAACAGCATCCCGAACACTCTGTCAGTGAGCTCTTTAGGAGTGACTGAGCCACCTTGAGAGCAGTCTGGGCAGGGGAAAGCTGCATGTTGGAAAGGAGTTGAGGAGCAGCCAGCAGGGCTCTGCCTCTCTGCAGTCCTACCAGGCACTTGAACCATATTAGGTAGAGAAAGAAATGAGGCGAAAGGAAGAGTCTGGCTTGGCAGGCAGTTAACAAGAAAGGCTTTTTTATCTGTGCTGTCATCTGTGACCACTATCTGGGTAAGTACTGATGACTTTAATTTGCCCTGAGTGTGCCCTTTCTCTGCCCTCCAGCCCACCCCACTGGGATTGGGGCCCTGAACTGCAGCTTCCAACAGGGCTGAGGGCCAGAAAACAACAGGCTCAACCAAGTCCTGATTGACCAGGGCCAAAAGACGCTGAAAGGGGGTCTGACAACACTACAGGCTGAGGAAGATGAACTGCGGGCTCAGTACCAGATGGGAAAGGTCAGAATGTACTGCTGTGAAGTTTGGTGTAGTTACTTTTTGGTTTGTTTTAGTCTTTAAAAAAAAAAATCTCTAAGCAGAGCAAATTAACAAGCAAATACATTTAGACAAACAGGCTGGAGAACAATCAGATGAAATGGATGTCTTCAGGTGGGCAGGGCTTTATTAATCCTGCAGCACATAATAATCTGAACACTGATATGACCTGGAATGTGGGCAGTTTTCTTTGAGGTCTGTAGAAAACAGAAGTCTAAAATCTGAAGGACAAATATATTGTCTTCAGAAATGAAGCATCCAAGAAATGGTCCATTTTTCCAACTTTTATACCTAAAGTGACTCTGGAACAATTTTTTCTTAATCCCTTCTTTGCATTTTTACCACCGTCAAGGACAGCTTGTGCCAAACTAGTCTAGTTTCCCTTTTTGATAAGTTTAACATATGAGGCAACATCCTTCTAATCATCTTGAGGAAATAAAAGTTAAGCACAGAGATAGATATGCAGCTATTAAGGAAAAAAAAAAAAAACCAAAAAAAACCCAACAAAACCAACTCCTTAAGAGCACTTGACCACCCAGCAGGACAGCAAATGCTGCTGTTTTGCAGGAATCTGTCAGGGTAGCAGCTTTATTCAGCATTTGAAACCATCTGATCAACTGGAAGATGACCCTCTGTGGATGATACCCAAGGAGGAATGGTTAGAAGGATATTCAGGGACATAATTATTAAAAAGTTAAAAAGGTTAAAAAGTGCAGCAGTTTTACAAAGCAAAACAAGTGACAAAAATGTGGTCCAATAAAATCATCAAAAGCAGTCCCCTTAGGCAGGAGAAGGGGATTTTACAGTGAGGAGGGGCTGACAGGGCAGCAATGTTCCTGAAAAGACCTGAAGTCACAGAAAACCACGAACTGAGGTGCAGCTCCACAGTAAGCTATTGCCACAGAAAGTAGCAGCTATGATTTCTGGATGAAGATGGGGAAGAGAGGACTGACAGCCAAAAAATGTAATTGTTCTGGTGGCTTGGGGATGGTGCAGTCTGGCTTCAAGGGCAATGCTCTAAATGAGACCAATGGGGCAATAAATTATTTAGAAAACACAAGAGTTAAAGATTCAGGCTTTTTGGCTTTTTTTTTTCTCAAAGCAGAAAAGATCAGGGACAGAACTAGGCAGCATGATCAAAGAGCAAACAAGATTCTGGTGAGAGGAGGACAAGGAAAAAGGCAACTTTATTTGCAGTAAAAAACAGCAGGTCAGTTGGTGGGGGAGTTTTTTAATTAAGGAGTAAACAGCAGTGAGGCAAAATATTTGGGAGACTCTCTAGTAGAGTTTTTTTTACAAGTTTGACAGATCACCAAGAACATTCTGTCTTGGCACAACTCAGAAGACATGGCAGGGGATGCCCTGACAACTCTTACAGCCCTACCCAAGCTTTAAGAAATGGATGATCAATATAATTTTTCATATAGGCTGTAAACAAAAGAATTACTGTTACACACCTAATAAAATGGCCTGGGGTTCCCAAGGATTTAGAAACAATTTTTACTCCAAGCTGAGCTCAAACACAGTCCTTGAAATCCCACATAGAGAAAGGCAAATCCCTTTCTGCCTCGTATATTGCTAGCCTTTCTACCTTTTATACCTCCCAGTTAAAAAGTGACAAAAGTGTTGTATGCAAGAAAAGTGTGTTAAAGTCAGCTGTCAAAAAATGTCAACATTATAATGGCTCAGCCTTTAGTACCTGCCAATATAGGCAAGATTGTCTACAGCTGAATATTCTCCTAGAACATGACAGGGTGTGATATTAAAAGTGAATAGCCATACCCTGAGTAGCTTTCCCTGTAGCTGAGTTTGACATTTGGAGGACCAGGCAGTTTCACACCTTTAGGAGTACCTTGCTGGCATTTTAGATGTGTGGAAACTGACATTTTGTGTGAAGAAAGGAAACTAGTGAGACTAAAAGGCTTTGAAGTACAGGAGGGGAAAAAGCTCCAACAGGCAAAAAAGCTAATTTTTGTGCTCTCTGCCATTTAGAAAAAAAAAATCAGTTTTATTGCTACAACTAAGCTGGTAAAGAAGTGACAATAACATAGCTAAGTGTCTTAAATAGAGCTCAGTTGTGGTGTTTCGGAGTAGAGAACTTTGAGACAGAAATTGCTGATATCCATTTCAGTAGATCACTAGGCCAGCATGCCCCTTGCAGAACTTATTTTTCCCACTATGGAGCACATATTTAATTTGGTGGTTTTTTTGGTTTTTTTTTTTTTTTCTTTCAGCACAGAAGATATAGGGGCAGCTCTACTTTTAAAGCATTAGCTTAACTCCTGGTTCAAGTTGCCCCTAACATTTGATCTAGTTTAGCAAATTTTGCCCGAGATTCCAAAAAGTGACAGTGCCTGAGTTTAACAAAACATCCTTTCTCACTAAAGCTTTTAATCTCATCATGCAGTCAGCCAAAATAAACTACTATTTTATTTAGCTGTTTGAGCCAACAAGCTAAGAACCTGATTACTGAAAGTCCTGGTTAATTGGAAAGTTATCTTTTTGTAGTTGCTTTGTGCAAGAGTCATCAAAATAATTGCAGTATTTTAGCAAAAGCCAAACAAGAAGCAGAGACTATTACTAGAATACACTGGCTGGTTTTCAGCTCTGTGGTGACAGCAGCAGTTGTCTTTCCCCACTGAATTACTATCTTCAGAAAACTAAGCAATAATCAGAGAATGGCCAAAAAGGGGTCCTTCAGTGATAAACACCACAAGGTTTACAAAGAAAGAGACAGGATTACATTAACCTAACCAGCATATTGGAAAAACAGATTGAAACAACCAACCCCAAAAAACCCCCATAAGTCATCAACAAGTTTGCATGCTCTTACATGTTTGAAACGTGAGACAGAGTTTCCGGACCCGAAAGAAAAAGTTTCTCTTCCCCGTGCCACCCACCCAAAGCCACATTGCTTTGCTGTGGTAACAGTGTGGGTTTAGTTACACCATGTGATCTGAGCCTCCTGCTACGGCCTTGATTCAACAGCTTGCAAGAACTTCATCCAAATAGAGAGATTTTAATCTGGTTTTTGCATTTGGATCATCAGTATTATCTAGAAGCTATCTTTCTACAGCTGGCAATGCAACCCATGAGGTGTGCTTCCTTAAAAAATATTTTCAAATATTGTTTAAAACTGAAGTATTTGGGGATTATCTTGATGAGCCTTCAGTAACTGAGCAGAACTGCTCCTCCCAGTCCCACCTTGCCTGTTCCTGGGCCTGTGGATCTCAGCTGCTGCCTGACCACGGCACTAAGGTGAGGAGGGAGGGAGGTTTCTGCAACATCCTGACCATATCTGGACTTCCACCCCCTACTCACCTACATCCTGTTCTTGCTTGAGTGAGTGGAAAACCCTCCAAAACAAAACATTCATTCTGGTATTTGTTGTTAATTTAAAAAAAAAACAGAGGAAATTCTGAGTATTTTAAGTTCAAGATCAGAAATAAGCTTATTGAACACTTCCCAGTGAATGGAAATACCCCACCTGTGAATAGTTCTACCCAGTAAGCACTGAAACACTATGACTTACACTTCAGTGTGTTCCTCTAGAACTTTTTTCAACTGTCATGTCGTTCCTTAACCAAAAAAATGAACAAAAAAAAATAGAAATGAATTGTTCAATTTCTCAATGATGCCAAATACAGAAGGCTTAGATTATTTAACAAAATGTATTAAAATGGGAAAAGGTCACTTACAGGCAGTGATTAAAATCATTGTTAGTCATTATCACCACCAAAAGTGTAGAATTATGAAAGAGAGACATGAAATTCTTGTTTTTGATGTCATGGTTTATATCTTAGTTCCCTTCAGTGAACAGATCATTCAAAATTAAGAATTCTCTCTCTGAATCTTTCCAAGAAGCCATTACCAATGTGTTTATTCTGCACTTGAATATATTTGGGTCTAAGTGACAAGTTGATGGCTTTCAGCAGTTTAGCAACCTGGCATTTTCAATAACCTCAGCAGCTAACAAAGATGTAAAATATTGAAGATACATTGGGGAAGGCTGCAGCAATTTCAGTCAAATTCCAGTTTGATGGTTTATTAAGTCTCTGTGGTGTTAAAATAACTTGCCAATGTCAGAAAATAGAATGGCCTTGAGCACAGAGGGTGAGAGCCCAAACCTTGTGCTCAGCTCCATCTCTGTTCCACTCTCCCAGCCAAAATCACTGCAGTCCATCCACGACGGGTGCGTGGGCTGAGCTCGCTCTTAAAAGGAAAGAGGGCAAAGCAACTCAGCTTTTCTTCTCTAGGATCTGCATGCTTCAAACATGGTTTCTCATTAAAAATCCATCTCTTTTGGCCTCAGTTTAATCTCCTCAACCCAAGAACAAAATGCCATGCCATTACACTGAAAAGCATTCAATCATATTTATTCACTCTTTGAACAAATTTACAGATCAAGTAACTGCAATGAAAAAAAATAAATTACAGCAAAATTTGGATAATTTCAAGCTAAAAAACCTCTTACCTCAAAAAAACCATGTTAAAGGTGAAAGTATATTCAGACACTTGCTTTACATGCTGAAACACAGGCTCAAGAAATGAATCCATAAGGAAGTGTCAGCTAGTGTTTTTCAAAACCTTTCTATATAGTGACTTAAAGCACCTTAGCATTTAAGTCTTCCTTTTGGCCTAACACCTTCCATCCATTGTTTTTTGGGGTTTTTTTTGCTCCTATGGCTTTATGAATTTGTTTGGGGTTTTTTGTTGATTTGGTTATTTTTAAAATCAAATTAATTTTGGTTTTGTCATAGACACCAGCATAAAAGTCAAAAGAATTTAGGGGTAAGTACTGATTTTCCTAGATTGCTACGCTGAAAGCTACAAAACTTTATATTACACTGTTATGCTTACTTATCTTGAAAATACATTTCGGTCTAGTGGTCTATGTTGAGCAACATTCCAGATGAGGTAGATTGAAGGAATATCTATCATTATAATGACATCAATGTTGCAGAGGGAATGAATTCAACAAGGAATGCAATTACTCTTTTCCTCATGCTGTTCCTTAATCTCTTGAATTTCAGAGAGTGCTACTAGCTGACTTTGTATAACCTGAGTTTTTTCTCACTGAAATCCCTGAGGCTTTATTTTTATTTTGTCTCATTTATTAATTTTTATAATGTTGGGGTTTTCTTAGCCTTATTGGAGGTAAAAGGCATCTGCTAGTTCTGCTACATTTCTCCTCCCCTTTCTACCACAAACAAAAGGAGGATAAGAGACATGGAAAAAACTGTATTTGAGAGGCCCAGTGGACAATGGGGAAAGAACTGGATTTATTGATAAGGAGGGAATGCATAAGTGTATAAAAGATGCACATTTGTAGCTAAAAAGCATATGGCACTCATTCTACTTCTTGCAGAACAATATGTCCTAAAAATATAGCATTTATTTTCACTTTTTTGACTGAATGGAGTTTGAAGGCAGGGATGAACTTTAAAAGGTTAGTAGCTATAAAGTCTGCTCCTAGAAAGCCTGTCAGGAGATCTCATCCCAGTCTGCTAAGCCTGCCTGTGTCCATGACTCACATGTCTACACTTATCTGGAAGGAGTAAGAAATCCCTGAGCACTAACCATAAAGGGCTTCCATGGATCTTTTTCTCTCCATTCCATCATCTTCCTCCAGCACAATCAAGGTACCACTGTAACCACCCTTGCAGCATAGGGCAGAAACTAATGCTGAGAATACAGAGCAGAAAAATATCACAGTTGTCCAGAAAAAACTTGCTGAGCTTTGCTGGGTAAAGAACCCTCAAAACAAAACCATCAATGAATGAACAAAACAACAACAAAAACACCTGTCAAACAGTTTTCAAAAAGTCAAATCAGCACCTTGTTTTACATTGCTAAGTCTTAGAGGGGAAGCTCAAATCAGAGTCTCATCACCATAGAAAGAATAAAACATTTCTCTTAGAAAACGGGCCGAGGTTGTCATCCCCTCTTTCCCAAATCCATCAGTTTAGCAGAAAGGATGAGTCTTGAAGCCTTTGAATTAGCTGGGTTTCAGTGGTTTAATATTTGCCAATCAGTTTGACCACAGCTCCTTAAGAGTCATGCATCCATCCTGATATTTTTGCTGGACAGGCTCAGGACAACTTAGCTGCTAAAAATCAGGTGTCTTCAGGCCAATATGGCCCAAGTAGAATCACAGTCTGGTGAGACTCAGTACAGTTATCTGCTACTCCACAGAACAAGTTAAAAAAAAATCTATTTCTCATTTTAAACAAAGTGTAATTAACCCAAGAAGTCCATGAAGGCAAGGCATCTGATGACAGGCAACTGACGGGATAAAAAACTAAGCTTTTTTTATGAATATTCTGAACACCAGCTGGAAAGCAGAAACTTTTCATACACATTTCCAAATAAAAAAATACCCTCTTCAGTGGGATTTGACCAAGCCCCAGCTGATGGGCAGAAGCACGAGAAGCTCAGTCCATAAGTGCCCTCCAGAGAGTGCCCAGCCTAGGCACCCAAAGGGTTATCCACAAGCAGTCCATGCCCTGCCATCCCACCTGGCAGCACTCATGACCCATCCCACCTACTGCAAACAGAGCCAAATACTTCAGAGAAGTCACAGTGCTTGCTCAAAACAAAGCAAACAAACCCTGACAGTCTGGTGTGAGGCACAAACACAAGTGCAAGTGGCAAGTGACAGGGCAGAGCTGGCTGAAGCCAGGACAGGGAGCCCACAGTGCAGTCCCATGGAATTGCACACATGCTCATCTTGATGGGCTCAGATTTCGAGCAGAGGTGGGAGAACAGCCACTGTTAGTGATGCATCTTCTGTGCACCAGAGAAGGAGCCAGCGAGGTCAGAACTGGCCAGTGCCTCACAGGCCTCTTCACATCTACAGTCACCTGAGGTACAGGAGCAGCAATCAGCTTCCTCCTCTTTCACTGATAAAGCAGAGTCTACCTGTTTTCTTTTTCAGGATTAGTGCTCTCTGAAGTTTCTGTTAAAATTAAAGAATGAATTTCTTCTTCTATAATTAACCTGTCAAAAGTATTTATGGGATCATCCTTTGCAGAGCTCTGAAAGAGAGAAACAACAATTTTAACAGTATTTCCTTGTGACGAGTGTTGCTTTTTCAACCCAAAAAGACAGACCTCTGTTCCAAACATATACCCTGCATTATGGTGGAAAGCCAAGGTAGCTGGGCAACAAATTGTGCTTTTCAGAGCCATGGCTTAGGCCCGGCTGACAGAAGAGATGTCCTCTGGAGATGAGGAACTGAAGGTTGGTCCCCACCTTAAAGGTGCTTCCAACTACAGCCAAATGGTGAAGCTCAAGCAGGAGGATGGAGAACTGAGCACGTAAACACTTTGTACAGTTTTCGCTGAGCACACAGAGAGAATTACTTGGGGCAGTAACAAAACATTTGTGAAAGCACAACAAAGTTTAACAGCTACCACAGTTACAGCCCTTGTGGCCAAGAGTCCCACCTGGGAGAACATTCATGTCAAGGTTTGAATTAAGACTTGTCAGTGTACTTCTCTTAGGATTTTTATAAAGGGCTATGGAGAGAGATTTATTTAGAGAGAAGTTTCTTTATTGGTATTATGTTTATTTTCCCAAAAAAAATGCACACTGCAAGTCTTTCATCAACCAATGCCTGAAACAACTATAGCTGGTTTTGTTCTTTTGCCAACAAGAAGCTTTATATCTGATTGACTTCCTAGCTAACAGACTGATAAATGTGAGAGTGCTAAAAATGTTAGTTTCTGGAAGTCAAACACAAATAGCTTAATTCAGCATCATAAATACGATTAAGTAGCAGAAAAAGACATGCACATTCAGTAGAAGTCACTTAATGGAGTTGCAAAAGCAAAAATAAAAATCCTCAAACCAAAACCCACACAGCAAAAGAAGCCTGACAATCAGAAAACTGCCACCCAAAAAACACCAACCTGAAGCAAATTTAAGGGACTAGCAGTCTGCAGTAACAGAATAATGCAATTCTATTAGCCTAACTAGAAAAAGTACTTACAGTCGAGGGGGTGGGGAAACAAATCTAAGTTTTGGGAATTTTTTTCTGAACAATTCCTAGTATTGTAAAATACTTAAATCTTCATATGTTATACTTCCTTATACACATTTATTTATAAGACAGACATAGGGAAAAAAAAAACCTGCAAGCCTGGAGATCCCAGTTCAACAGATTTGTTGACCCAAGAGCTTCTTACTAACCTGGGAATCCTCATTCTGCTCTCCAAACATTCGCTTAAGAATTTCTCTAGGGTCCGGAATTGGTGGGAGAATTAATATCTTCAGCCTTCACGAAGTTAAAAAGAAAATGTTTAGATGAAAGATATATAAATTTAAAAATCATTTAAAAACCACAAAATCATTTAAAAATGTCAAAATCATGTTTGGGTAGTCAAGAAAATTTGTGGAGTCAACTTTGTCATCACTGGCCAGCCTTCCTTCTCTGTGCCACTCTACCCATTTCTTATTTTTCCTCCCCAAAACAGAAGGGGAACATTGACACAGACAGATTCTAAATAACTCCCATCTTGACAAAGACAGCAGCAAATGTAGGGAGATCAACATTTACCTTTTTAGATAGACTAGCAGAATTACTGTAGATACTGCTACTATTAATGGAATGGTAATTATTAGAACAAAATAGATTGTAGAGTCCTTCTTCTCACCTGGAAAACAGAAATTGTAGAGACTTAGGGATATTTTGAGAGGCTTTTTAAGAATAATGATAGCAAAATGGTAAATTATCCAATTTGTTGATAGACTCAGTGCTTTTTCAAGTAAACTAGCACTTTTTTGGCAAGGAGAGGCTTGTTTTCCAAAGATGGTATTATAATGTAGATGTGTTTGGCAAAGAAATGCAAATGAGCAAGGCTCAGGGCAGAAAAATTGGCTACACTGGACATTGCGTATCTACACAAATGGCACCACTATCAACAGCAGCACAGGCTGGGAGTGGTGCTGCTGCTGAAGGAGTAGAGCCCTTCTGCCCTCTTTTCACTCAAAATTAAATAGGTACATGAGGAGATGATCTTTGACTCCCATTTATTTAGCAGACAAAAAGTTATTAAATGCCTCACAGATGAAGAGTAAAGTGCAACACAATGCAGGGACAAGTCTCTCACCAATGCTCTTCTCCTCACTCCAGTCACTGTGGACATTGCTGTTGTAACACTCCCGCTTTGGTTTTGCTCTCACTTTGAAGGTGTACTTGCTGTTAGCATCAATGCCAGCAATTGACACAGAATTAGTTTCAGACTAAGGTAGAAAAGAAGAGGTAATTTGCTTTGTTCAATTACCAACATATTCTCAGTCACTTCCAAGACTATTTACATTTTGCAGCTAATATATTCTGAATGTTTTGATGGAAGACCTTTTTATGACTATGAAGCCTCATTAAAAATAGGACATAATGGCATTTAACAAGCACAGAGGGCCTAAATGCACATTCCAAAGCTAAGATTTAATCTCATTCACTGCTACATCAATCATGCAGCATTTGGCATCAATGATTAAACTAAGACTTAGCATTTGGAACAGTGCCTTTTAATTTTTTTTTCCTTCTTCTGAGAAACATCTGTAATTTACCCTGCCTTCCCTTCTTGTCAGGGCAGCATAACCAACCATACCAAAGTGTTCTGTGATGCCTCTACAAAGAGAACACACACTAGATAGGATCTAGCTGCTTTTATTTTTTATCCAAAAGACCAGTTTTCTGAGGAATATTGCTAGCATTCGAGTATGGGGTAGAATAAATCACTAAACACGCTCCACAGGAGAAGACTGCCACTCACTTTGAAATTTATCATGTTGTATTTACCATTCTGATCAAACAGTACAGTGTTTGGCTATAAATACAGCACGAGTCCATCCAGACACTGAACTCAATGCTTTTTATGTGCACACTAAAATCAGTGTATCTGAGGGTGCACACTTCTTTCTCCCCTCCATCCTCAGTGTTTATCCCCTTGCTTTTCTCTGTGAGAGTCTATGCTTGTGTGCACCAGCAGCTGATTTTTCTTTAGGGCAATCAGGTCACAGCATTCAAATCCAAAGCTGCCACATGACCACAGAGACCAATAGCAAGAGAAGCAAACACCAAAGCTCATATGCCTGAGAAGAAGACAGGCACCATCTCCTGATAGTTTAGTAAATCCCTGTTTATCAGGCTGGTCTCAGACATTAACAATCTTGCCCAAACAAATGATGGGAAGGATTCACAAGACTTGCATGAATTTTGATGTACAGCTTTTACTAACATAAACCTACAGTGTAAGAGAAAAATCTTACATTAACACAGCACTTCCAGCTCTGGCACCCGACCCAGTCACATGCAACACATGCAACTGCTCATTTTCAACCACAAATATTACAAAAGAGTCACAGAAAAAAAAAAAAAAGCAAAGAAAAAACTTACTGCAATGATCTGACCAATGTCCAAATCACCATTGCAATATTTAACTTCATAGAGTAAACAACTTTTTGGAAAAGTTTCTGATTCACTCCATTTTACGTCAATTCTATCATTAGTCTTTGTCAATGTCAATTGTCTTGGTGTGGCAGGTTTTACTGAAATGCAAAATGGAATAATTAGTTTAAAAGTATATTTCACCGCTTACAAAAATTGTTCAGTCCTGTATTGCAGAATATTACACTTACACCAGATTAAGAAGAGAAAGAGGAAGATAGCACCAGTAAGTAAAAAAAAAGAGTAAATCTAACTAAGGAATATAAGTTATAATAGAAAATCATCCCTCCCCCTTCCCCATAGATAACGACCCACAGAAGACAAACTCTTCAAATCAAAGGTCAGTAGAAGAAAGGAGCATCTAATCTCATTGTCTCATCTATGCTTTATGAGGTGAAGTTTCTCAAACACAATATACTACCAAACTTCTCATTTTAATTAGATCTTTATGATGTGGTGTTATACTTACCAAGGGTGGTAGGATTTTTACTTGCACACAGAGGCCTAACTTCTTCAGAATCATCTGTAACCAAAATACTTATTGTAGGATAAGTACTGGTGACTTTTGGGAAGGTAAGATTGAAAATGCATTCAAAGATTCCTTGGTCTACAGAGGAGTTGCTACACTTCATAGGGTTTTCCAATCCATCAAACCTAGAGGAATAAATTATTCTTGTAAACTTCAGAAGAAAAGGACAGCAAGGGCAAGGCTTGTTTATAAATGTGTGCCACAAATTCTAAAGACTGATATTGCCTTAAGGCTATGCTATAGCATATAAAAAAGTAAAGCTAAGCAAAGCAAGCAGCCTCTAATTTATCTCAAGCTTTAGAAAAAGTATTGTTTTTGTGAAGAGTGCCAAGGAGCAGAAAGAGAGGCAGGCTTGCTTTATATCAAAGAGAACAACTGCTGTCAACTTTGGTTCACATTTTCCACATGGGAGAAAAATTCCAAGGTGTAAAGAATATTTAGAAAATATACTAATTTGGACCACTTCTTGTCAGCAGAATTTCACCTCTGTGATAGAATGAGCTGATCAATCATCTTTAGCTCTGCCTCAAGTACCGTAGCTCTTAAGACAGTTGAGTTTTACCTATTTACCTGATTTGCTTTTAAAAATGTCAGTATTCCCTTCCAATAACAGAGAAGTTAGGAAGACAAACTTCTTCCTTGCTTCTCTTTGTGGCCCAAGTCCCAGTGAAAATACACTAGTAGCCTTTCCTCCCAGGAAAAACAAAACCAAAAACCCCACCTCACTGGCATTGTGGAAAATGTATCTTTCAGTCTAAAATTGAAGTGTTTTCTTAGTTTTTGGCTTTTAAATCTAAAAATTATTATTCTTTCAAAGCAGCATGAATTAAAACACATTGAAGTCACTGCAGCTACATCTTCCATTAAAATTAATGGCAGGTTGAAAATATATAGCTCAAATCTAAAGCATTATTCCAGTAAGTATCCCTGTACCCAGAAATTCAGATAATCAACCCTGCATTGGTCCTGTTCTTATAACAAAGAAAAAGCTTGAGCAGCAGTATAGACAGGGAACAAATAGTCCCCCCACATTTGATGAAAGAAGCAAGTTTTGTGCTGTTTGCTGCCCAAATGCCCTGAACTGAACAGCTGGCCTACAAGACTGCCACTGGAGAAGAACAACAACATCTTAATGCAATTAGCTCTAATAAGACAGAAAGTTGATTTAAAACTATGACATGGGGCTTTCTAAAAGAAAACCCCACTATTTCTACAGAAGCTAATGCAATCTGGCATTTCACAAGCCCCATCAAGGTGCAGAAGTATGCATAGATCAGCATGTACAGCTATCAATGCCAAGAGCTGGCTCACACAAGTCTGTTCCTTTGGAACAGACACCATTTATGGCTGTCTACGGGCCAGCAGGGATGATGATGATAAAAAGATGTTCTTCATAGCTTTAAGGGTGAATCAGTTATTTAAAACATCAAATTATTAATGCTTTCATACCATTTCCCAATGGTTTATGAACTGACACATACATTGTGAGTAATCCTAACTTAAGCATCCCAATTTGTTGGATTGCAACAAAAGCAACTAATACATTGGCCTAGCTTAGTTCTTAATTATTCCCTCTTTGAATCAAGTGCCAAAATAGAAAAATATGGAAAGCAATAGAAGCTGTGCTAATATGGGCTACAGAAGCAGACACAAAACAGTTATATCAACTTCCCAAAAAGTCTTGGCCATAGCAGCTTCTGACCCCTTCAGTGGTGAAGTTTTCTGTTGGATGGGACTGAGCAGTAACTTGGACACAATGCCCTGGGAACTTTAAAAGCACCAGGAAGCAGACAAGTGGAATGTGTCATGCAAAACTAAAGATTAGTCCTGGAGCACTTTAGAGCTGAGAATACAAATCTCCCACGAACCAGTAGAACAAAGTGTAGTTGGTGTCACTGCTTGCGTTCTCCCCACGACGCCAGGTACAAGCCATGTACTCCAAATTGTGCCAAACACAGCCCAAGTCAACAGCAGCAGTACCCAAAATACCTGCAAGGCAAGTTGGAAATGTTCTCTAAGATTTATTTTGTCCAAGTTTTCTCTGCTGTTTCCAGAAGTAAAACATTTCATTTTACATAACTGAAACTGGAAGGCAGAAATGGGTTGGTTACCTCTCAGACTACACTGCCTGTTCAGCCCAACAAACAAATTCCAGCTGTTTAGAGCTTGCAATGGCTGAAATCTCAGCAGAGTAACTTCTAGAGGCAAGCAAATCACAACAGCAAATCCCAGAGCTCACCATGGCTGAATTGCTACTTAAGAGTTACCAGATGCTAAGGACAAGATACTGAGTCAAGAAAATACTTATTTCTATTAATCTACAGGTACTTTAAAAATAAGTCAAAGTAGCTGGTAATTGCAGGGAAAACTATAACAAAACTAAATGCTTTTACAGCCATCAATATCAACCATAATTAAAGGCTGACTATTTTTAGCTTCTCCTGATACAGTATTAATTTCTTTGCATTTATAATATGGAAATACCTCTGAGTCATAAATATTGACATAAGCAACACTAGTTAAGTTGACTTTTTAATGGAGACCCATATACCTTTAGACATTAAAATTTAACATTTCGAAACTCAAGTCACATCAATACAAATGAGTACTTAGCAGCTGTGAATAGGTCAATGGATTGTCCAGGCAGAGGAATTGTGGAAGGAAGTCTTTCATATTCAATCTTGCATTTCTGCATGAGTTCTTTACACTGTATTACCATATTACATTGTATTGGAAACCTTTTCCTTGTAACAAGTAGCAAAATCTCCATGAACTAAAACTAAATGCATATGAAATGCAGATCTACTTTGAAAGTCCGAGCTTGCATTCTCCCTGAAGCAGCAACTAAGAGTATAGGGAGATGAAACAGGCTTTCCTATTCCAAGAAATATATAAAAATATTTCATCTGCAAACACACTTTTAAAAGCCCCAACCTGTTTCGTACATCCTGTGCTAATGATCTCCCTCCCTGAATTTCCAGAACCCTTCTGGCACACACACAGGCTCGATAAGGTCTCGGATTCTCCCAGCCACATGTGGTTTTCATCCACATCAAGTCATGCTCCTGGGTTAAGACAGACCTTTAGGCAAGAGGTTCATTTTATTGCTGTACATCCTAACTTCAAGCACTCAGCAAAATACATTACTCCTCAAAGTTTGCTTCCTAACAATTTTGCCGTGGACCCTTACTTCTGCATGGCAACAAAAAATACTTTTTCGCTATTAATTTTGCTATGATTTGTAGACCCCACTCATCTCTTGAAAAAGACAGAACCCTATTACAATTATTGAAGTAATTATTCAACAAGTTATTAAATTTACAATATTCCTCCCTCTTACATGGACAATCGTAAGGCTATTTTATGGGCTTCTGTTTATACAGAAAAATCATACAAAATAAACTGAATTAGATGTTAGTCATGAAGGCAGCAGCTTAGTGGAGTCAGAGCTATCTCTTATGCCACAATCACCGAAACCAAAGCAGCTTGTACTCCACTCCTGGGTTTAGATGCGGGGAAGTAAACCAAAACATTTGTCATACCATCTCAGACATTTGGGAATTCCTGCCAGTGTAAGGATATATTACAGCCCTTCAGAAAGACTACAGCTCAAAGCAGGCAGAAGAGAAATAACAGGAACCACGCCGTTGTTCTGGAAGAGCAGTTCAATTTTACAAGCTTGCCCAGAAGACTTCAAGCATCAGAAGACCCCAGCTGTGTTTAAAGGTGCTATAATCATTCTGTTTAAGCTCTATCAATAAGACAGCCTTTGTGTCTGGTATTTCTCGATGATGTATTTTATGATTTCTTGTTAAAAGAGCAGAGAAAAAGCCATGTCTCCTCAGGCCAAGAGGGGTCTGGCCACTGCTGGCATTACCTTTTGGCAGAAGGGAGGTCTCCACCCAGGGGCTGGGCTCACTGGTGTTGTCATTCTTGCATTCACTTCTCACTCTGAGGCGCATTTCCTCATTCAAGTGTGCATCCGTCACACGGAATCGGCTCTTACTCCATTCCTGGGTTTAGACGGGGGGAAGAAAACCAAAACATTTCTCATACCATCTCAGACACACGGGAATTCCTACCAGTGTAAGGGTATATCACAGCCCTTCAGAAAGACTACAGCTCAAAGCCAAAGGAAACCAGTGTCTGACGGTGTGGGAAGCCTCAGCATCACTTGGCTTTGCTGTTTCTTTCTCAGGTGAAGTCAGAACTCACAAAGAAGAACTACCCCTACCCCTGAGACCTACAGACATAAACAAAGGCTACATGGAGATCAAGAAATAAGTATAACAAGGGGGAAAATTATCCTAGAAAAAGTCTTCTGTCTCTCTTAAGTATCGGTGGTTACCATCTCTAGCAACAAATGGGAGAAAATTTCCATAAAAGAAAAGAAAGAAAAAAAAAATCCTAACCTCCAACAGACTCTGTGAGCAATAAGATGTGGCAAGATGTACAGTCTGTTTCATCCTGTCCTGTGAAACTGCTGACCCTCAGTTCTTTCATTGCTGATGACCTTAATATCTATTAGACCCTTCCACAAACTTAGTCAGCTCTTTAACCAAGGGGAGTTTCTACTTGTTGATTTGTTAATGAATCAAGCAAAACAGGTAAATAGGTTTCTGCTGCGTTAGCAGGTTCAACTGGCTCATCTAACATCCAATGAAGATTATTAGAGATCATTAGTGTCAAAATGAAACATCTCCCTTTTAGTAGTGACATTAAATCAGCTCAGCTGTTTGCAAAACCAGAGTCACAGAATCATAAAACACTTTGGGCTGGAAGAGAGCTTAAAGATTATCTGGTTCCAGCCCCCTCGCCGTGGGTTCCTGTGTTCTGCTAGAACAGGTTGCTCAATGCTCCATCCAAACTGGCCAAACCACATCCCCACTCATGTCCAGGATATCCTGGAGCTGCAGGAAAAAATGCAGTGGTTAGCATGAAGAGGTCAATGTAAGCATCAGGCTGTAAGACTGTAACAGGGCTCAACAACAAAGGACTGCTTCAAGAGACATCGTATCAACTGCAACCATATCTGAAATAGCAGCAATGCCTCCCCACAGCTGGCATCTACCAAAGGCTTCCAATTCCCAGAGACTGGAATAATGGATTTATTTTCTTACTGGCAATAAATTGTAAAAATACTTGTCCTACAGCCCATAGCAATGGACACCATGGCAATGCCCTGATCAAACAGCAGCTAATCCCCAGCAAGGAGCATATCTGGGCTGCAAACCATCAAACACAGAAAATGAAAGCCCAAAACAAAGTAGTTATATGACTTCTGTTCCAGACAACAAAAATGCACCATATTGTCTTCAAAACACAACCCTATCATAAATAATTGTAATTGCAGAGAGGGTAAATGGGGGAATTTAATTCTTGGCATTACCTGCAAAAGATGCAATGCTGTCAAATCACAGCTAAATCTGCATGTCTCTTTAAACTGAGTTCAAAATAAAGGAGAAAAGCCTTTGCAAATTCCCATTCAACCCTTAAGGATGTAGATCGCCCTGTATCTATTTTTTCTAGAAAGCTGCATGAGCAAAGACTGAAATGAGACTTTTCCCATTATTATTACATACTCCTGTGTTACCATCAGCACTCAGCTATCAGACAGCAACAGACAGATTTTTCTGATCTGAAGATCTCATATGCTGTTACGATTCATTTTTGAGGTTTTGATCCCCTGATAAGAATGAAATGCTATATTTAAATTGTATTTATACATGTGTATATGCTCTCCCACACGGAGTTTTAGAACACTAAGACATTTACTGGAACACAGAATTCACAGAGGTGATGTACTTACTCTTCTGTCCTCAGGGACCCCATTAATGACGATGTCACTGGAATACTCCAGGTTGCAGCTACTGCTGATGTTCTCTGGGGGGCTCCATGTCCAGTTCAGAGTACAGATATGGATAAATGAATAGTTCAAGTTGGATGGAGATGGAAGAATTTTTGCTCCTGGAAGAAAGGAGTTACCAGTGTAACAATCCTGTTGGCCCACACTTTACCATTAGTAATACTGGCAGACCTTTAACTCTCTGACAGAAAAGAACACAAATAACTACTCAGCTTTGCCAGCTCATGTTTTCTATCAGATAAAGTACTGCCCACTAAAGTGTTTCTATTATTCTTATAACCTCAACACATAAGCTATTTAAATATGCGCAAATTAACTGAAAAGTAATTTTTAAGAAATCATAGCCTGCAACAACGTAGTGGTTGTGGTACTCGAGCTTTTGCACATTGCGGGAAGATGAATCACATGCTGAAACTTTAGTAAAAACAGTACACACGTTTTGTGGAGCAATTAATACCGTGTTCTCCCCAGAAGTTATCCGTCAGCATAGTTTTAAAGAGAAATCCTTAAAAAGACAAAAGACATCTTGCAAGCAATAGCTGTATGTTAGAAGCACAATTTAAGCAAAGATTGCAAATGCAAGAATGTTAAAAAACATCAAGGAAACCACATAGCTTTCTCAATTACCTATTAAAAATATAATGCTATGTTCTGGCACAGTGAACAAAACCAGTGTGGGACAAGTAGTAATTTACTGCTGCCACACTTCAGTGGTACATTTTTTACCCCCACAAAAGCCAATGAGAAGCAGAGCACGGCCATGACTCAGAGAGGGTTGCAGTGATAAATCAATTTGTGCATTGACCCTTCTTTATCTCGTGCACTGAGTCAATGCCTACTCAAGACCCACCACAAAGCTTGAAGATCATATTAGAAAACAAAGAAGGGAAATACGACAGGAAATGACAAACTTCCAGGAAAAAGTAAAGTACATGTCAGACATCAATTCTAGAAAACAACACCAAGTGGGAATTCCCTAAGAACGTAAAAGTGAATTTTGTTTTTCTAAAGGGCTACTCTAATATGTACTATGAGCTGTTGAACCAGAAACCCAGTGAGACTGTTTCTCAGGGTGTCTCCAGGTATCATCACCGAGCCAACACCACTTGTTAGTCTGTGGACAGAGTATTCCGTTATTACTCAATAGTTTCATAAGCACCTCAAACAGATATCAGCTCGTGCTGCAGGTCTTGCTGTCCCAGAGAGCCAAGCTCAATCCATCCCAACATTCAAGAGAGCTCATAGGAAAAGGGCAGAATAATTCCATCAAAATCAGTTTTCCCATCCAGGTCACAGTGCAGCCCTGTTTCCTTCTGCTAGCACAAGGAAGAGGGAAGATAGAGAAGCAAAAGAGCTTCCCTGAGCAACAATTCTGCTCAAAGCATCCATGACACCATTTTCTTACATTGCCTGAAAGCCAGAGTAGCTAAATCTAGAAAGGAATTCATCAAACTTCTGGAGCTCTCTCAGACCTTTGCATAGTTCAAGGACAGGCAATGGTAGAGATTAGGCATCATTATAATCCATGTGTTTCAACAGATAATAAGAATAATTACAAAGATTCGCTGATTTACCTTGAATACTTAAAATTTTTGGGATTTCTGTTTGAGCAGAAAAGAGATATTTTTATTCTTGCAAAAATACAGTCTCCAGTGAGAAAACTGAACATAGCAAGAACATCTTTGCCTATTACCTCTTCCACTAACAAAAACATAGGATGGGCTTTAGGAACAGCCTTGCGACATTAAGTTTGCAAATACTGGGTCCTTTTGATCATATTAAAAAAAAAAGTTTTTCAACAAGAGTACACTGCTCCAAGCATTCCATCTTGTCATGATTTTACCTGCAATAGCCACAAACTATTAAAAAATGTCACCCCGGATTTCTACTTTGAAGTTACAAACATTTCCTTCTAAAAGGTTTGATTAGAAGCCATTGCACTTAAGTTTGTGGATTACTAGCCACACCAAGAAGTGCTAATATTTACAGTTTATAAATTAATAAATAAACTTCATTAACATAAAAAGTTTAAATCTTGTAGGTTTCCGAATAACCTACAGAATTCTGAAGCTTGTTTTAATGTTTTTAATTCAGCTTTTATTCATAGATTAAGCCAATCTCATACTTTTGTCTGTGTAGAATATAGAGTCTTATGCTCTCATTATTAAAATTTCTGTAGCAATTTTGCAGAACAACTCAATGAAAAACTACAAAATGTAGGCAAGCCATTATTTCACTCTTAACACACAAAACCACGGTGGTGCTTCGGAGAAAAGAACAGCAGTAGCCAGAAGAGATTATGTAAGACATAGAAAACATTATTTCTAACAGCCCTAATGAGGAATCATCAGCAAATCCTTTGCATCAAGTACCACGCGAGTGTTGTAAAGCAGCAAAAAACTCATCATATTTTATTTTTTCCTCGTGAATTTTCAGAAAGTTGATTTCATAGTGATAAACCGAATTGCAGACAGTTGAAAAATAACAATTCGTTAATGCCTGCAGCTGAGTTTTTGGATAACATAAGCAGAGAAAGAAAGCTTCAAACCCAGGTCCTTATGAAGCCCTCACAGACGCGCATGCATCTTTCCCAAAACTAAACATTCGTGCTTCCAAAATGGGGAATACTAAAGGAATTCCGAAGGCACAGGACGAGGGAGGCTCTGCACACCCACACCCGGCAGAGCCGCTCCCGCACCGCCGCAAGACACGGGCACCGGGAGGAGGACGAGGGGTCCTGATGGGGTTTTAAGGCAGAAACTGTCCCGGGAAACGAAGATGGGGTTTAAAACATTTCTGCCGACCCTGCCAAGAGGAGAGCAGATTTTCAGCATCCCCGCTGCCGGTAAGCGGCAGGGCAGTGCGCGCAGCCGGCGCTGCCTCGCACACGGCTGAGGAGCTTCGGAAGATTTCTGCTGCAAAATAAAAGCATTTCCCTTCCATCCATGCCCGCATTTCCCTTCCATCCGTGCCCGCATTTCCCTTCCATCCACGCCCGCGTGTGCGCGGAGCCACGGCCGAGCCGCGCACGACCAGAGCCCGGAGCGGAGCTCCAGCGCCGGCACCGCGGACCCGGAGCGCGGCCGGTCCCGGGTCCCGGGTCCCGCCGCCCCGTCCCGCTCCTTCCCGCTCCTACCTGCCGCCATCCCCGCGGCCACCGCCCAGCACACGGCCAGGAGGAGCGGGCAGGGCAGCGGGGCTGCTGCGGGCACAGCCATGGCTCGGCCGCCCCGGCGCGGCCCCTCGCTCCCACTTCCCGTCAAGGGGCCGGACCAGCCGGGAAGGGCGGGCGGGATGGGCCGGGCCGGCCCGCCCAGGTAATCCGAGCCGGGCGGGAGGGGCGGCCCGGCCCCGCCACCTGGGCAGCACCGCGGGGCTGTGCGGGATGGGAGCATCCCACGGCCCCGCACTGCCCTTGCACTGCCCTCCGCTTCCCGCCGCATGCTCAGCACAGAGACACTTCGCGGAATCAGTTCGATTGGAAAAGACTGAGATCATTGAGTCCCCTTCCTCTGGAGCCGTCGGTGCCTCCCCGAGCCCGGACTCGGCCGTGCCGCACAGCCCTGCGGGGACCGCACCCGCTCCGTGCCCGCCGCGGCCCCGCGCCCTCCGCGTCTCCTCGCATGGAGCTGCGGCGCGGCCACAGACCCACCAAAAGTTCATTCTGTGAGTCAAAGTCGTTTTCCTTTTACAACTGGTTCACAATTATCTGCTACAGCTATTGAGCCGTGCCCCAGACGGGGTAGGGTTCATATCCTCTCCCAGGAAAGCAGCTACGTTAGCACATCGCTGAGCAGTTCTCTTGATGTCGGAGCAGTTAATCAGCCCCTGGCAGAATGCCGCTTTTCAAAATCCCTCCTGAAAATTCAGCTAATTTCTACAGTTCTCATCTGTGCTAAAAATGCATATTGTTCTTTTTTTTTTTTTTTTCAGATCTGCCTTCCACAAACTTCCCCAAACTCCCTCTGCTTCAGCCCTTTCCAAATACAATATGGTCAATTTTGCTCTCACATTTTTTATGGGTGTGATGCAGCAAGTTTTCCAAATTTTTTCCAGAACTGGGAATAGGACCTAAGTGCTATTTTGATGAATTTCAGGAGAATAAAATATTTGGGACAAAACTTTTCCTTCTGAACCAGAATTTTGTGGTAGCTAGCAATCTTGGTCCTAGTTATCACCCAAATACAGGTATTCTAAAAATATTACAGATCCAGCAGGGAGGAAACTTGGCTGAGTTTCAAGGCAAACCAAAATTTGTTGGTAAAACTAACTTATTCCTAACCCAACAGAATGTTTCATTATTTACTCAGCTCCTCAAAGAGTTTTGCAAGAGTTCATCTGCTTTTTAGACACTCATTCTAGAAAAAGGGAAGTGGACCTTTTTATGACAGGGTGGGGAATATCCTGTGTTAATGTTGGGCTTTTTTTGCTTTTCTACCTTTTTGTTTCCCTGTGAAATAAGAGGGCTTCTAGTTGCCCTTAAAAAGTGCCCAAGGATCTGCAATTATAATCAAATAAACATGTAGTTTAAAGTTCCAGGATGTGGAACATTTAAGCTGTGTGACGGAGATCAGATTGTGCAATCAGAGCAAGCATGGACTATGCCTGCTAGTGAGGACATTTGTAGAGTAGAGCTGAGCCAAGCAACCCCTCTCTTGCTTTCAGTTTCCTTGCTGATGGTTTCTTTCCTTCCTTCTTTCTGTTTTGTCCACTCCTTCTCCCAGGAGAGCCAATGCCAAGCACACATGCAATTGTTCGCTGCTTTTGGCTGCCTGCCCATCAACGTTGTCTTCAGATGAAACGTTTTCCCCCTTCTCTCTCCCTTCTCCCTGGATGCTCGACTTGTTGTCATATTCCCATCCCAATTCACAACAATCAGAACTGCTGCCAGAGCCTTTGATCCCTGCCACCTCCAGAGACTTCCCATTTCTCAATCTCAGAGTTCTGTCCTGCAGCTTTCTGTTGCACCTCTCATGCTCATTTGTGCTCTTGTGAGCCAATGCACCTGTGCTGTGGAGATTGGCACTTGGATAGACACACCCGAGGAACCTTTCAAGTTATCTGTTGAACAAGTACTTAGGGTATGGCTTCAAGTTTGGTATAAACTGATTTACAATTATCTTACTGACCTGTCCTTGGCTGTGTGCTCCTGCCTTTTCCACCCATACAAGCAAAGCCAGTGATTGTGGGGCATGCAGTGGGTTTGCAGATGCAAGAAAACAAAAATCCAACAATTTTTTCCTGTGCATGTTCCCTAAATCAGATTAGGAAATTGTGCCAGTGCCTGGTGTGCCTGCATAATTACTAAGTCCAGCAACAGGCAATGATTATTAGCAGCACAGGGTCACAGGGAATGGTCCCTTTTGGGACCAGAAGTTGTTCCATACCAATGTTGAGATTTCTCCTTTCTGATTTTGCAGCAGCTTCTGTCAGTACTTTAGGTCTCAGCCAAAATAATTACAGGCTTTTCAGAAGATGGCTGGAGTCAGTTCAAAAAAAGACTCATAGAATACAGCTGAATCTGAGGCACAAAAATCAAAAAATGTGTTGAAAAAAACCCAATCTGACTCACTCGGCTCCTCACATCTTGACCTTTGTTGTGTTCTTTGTTCTGTGTTCTTTGGGACATCTATAATTTTGTGATACACATTCACAACAGACATGAACTCTGCAAACCCTGAACTGCTGCCCAGGCCGTGCTGGAAATGAGAAATTCTGCAGAATAAAACCCACCTCCTGTGAAGAGCACTTTTGGGTGGACATGGACCCAAGCATGTTTGTACAAATGTTATCTCCCACTCTAATAAACTCTATTACAAGCCCATGCATCAACTTTTCTGCTCACTATTCCCTAAGTATCAAGATCTATTTGATTTACCTACTTATTTGGTAAGGGAATAACTCCTTTATTCACCAAGGGAGGCAGGGCATAAACCTGGTTTTACAGCTTTTTGGCCAAGGCTTGCAAGAGCTCCATACAGAAGCCTCAGAAGACAAAGTAGAAAAAGCAGCTTGTTCTTTATCCTCTGATGAAGTAAATAACAATTATACCTGACTTACATTACATCACGTAAGAGCTGGTTCAGCTGCCTGGGCATGTACATTATTCTTACCACCTTGTAGGTTGAGCTATTTGAAGAAGAGCAACAATAAATACATCCCAAAGAGCAAAAGTCTGGGTTTGAAAATTGTAACTTCAGAACAGAGCAAAAACACAACCACAAACTCACTGGGTATTTTTGAGGAAAGTAGGGTGATCTGCTGGGATATTTCCTTACTTGTGATTCACATCTTGTTTCTATTGAAAAATTAGCATGTATGACTGTCCCTGTTTTCCTCATGAATCATATTTTTGGGATTTCTCTGATCTGGATGTTGCGGCACTCATGCTCCTTCACGATTTTTAAGTCAACATCTTCTATTTGTTGCTGAATAATTTAGTGTTCACCATTTCATTTGGTGTACTTCTGTGTTTGATTTATTTTGGTAATCTTCTTTAGAGGGTGCGTATGTGATAGCTCAGTGCACTAGGGTTTAGTCCCATGAATCTTACACTGGTATTAGCTCACCCTGTTCTGTGAAATGAAGGAAAAACTATTTTAAAAAACCACAAAAAACTAGGAAAAACATGTTTATTGAAAACATTTATTTTTCCTGTTTTTCTAGTCTTTTATTTTGACCTGGAATAAACTCTGAACTTGACTGCACTGTGACTTTTTTTCCCTGGGTTCTTGTGAAAATTATTCAAGAAAAAGGAAGTAAAAAAAGCAGTATAGGGCTGCGTCTCCCCCTCTCATCCACGGGAACAGATCCCCTGTGGAGCCCGGCCAGCTGGGCAGTGGGGGAGTTGGGCAGAGGGAAGGAGCTTCTCCTTGGATCCTGGGGGGCTTGGAGAAACTCCATGTGAGTCCAAAGACGAGCTGGTCCCACAAGTGAAGGAAAGAGGCGCTCTCCCTTGGGATTAGTTCCAAAGTTTAATGAGGGCCTGGAGAGATCCCAGGGCACATCTGACCTTGAAGGGCATCCAGAGCAAGACAGAGAATGTCCCTGCCCAGACCAGCCAGATATAGGGGGCCAGGGAAACCCGAGCAGCCAAAGGGGGAAGGACATGGAGTGGCTCTATGGGGGCCAGGCCTCAGAGTGACCACTGAGGAGGGGGTGGGGAGGAGTCCCAGCCAGGGTCCAGTTACCTGGTGACCCTGGGAGAAGGGTCTGGACAAAGGGGAAGGGTCACCAGGTGATGGACACATCACCTGGGAGGAGACAGGGGGATGGGTTGGGGTTTGATGGACATACAGGTACTGATGGGAAAGCTGGGATGAAGCCAACAGATACAAAGAGGGGATATGGAGGGACAAACCATTATGAGGGGATATACAGTGCAAACATAACTCTACAGTATAGTGTCAGAGTCCCGGACATCCTTCTGGATGCCCTGGCTGTCTCGAGACCCTGGCAGGGGGCTTGGGGACCTTGACAAGAAGTCAAAAACATTCTGTGGCTTCAATTTTAGCCTGTGGAAAAAACTGTCAATTTCATATGAGGAATTACAAGCCACAAGGGTTTGAGTAGTGTGATATTTGAATTAACATAGGGTGGAAAAGTAGAAATTTGGGGTTTTTTTAGACTGTAATTCAGGGGGTCAAGATGGAGGAATTTGGGTGTGTCCTAGCCTGCTTTTCCTTCATCTTGTCCTCCTGTCTTGGTGAGATGGTGACACTTTTCTACTTTTTGGTTTAAAGTAGAGACACACAGTCCAACATAGATGATAGATATTGACACGTTATTGCAAACAGACTATACGTAACTTTTGATATAAAGGGCAAACACCACCCGAGAGGGCAGGCAGGATGCCATGGCTGTCTGGCTGGATGGAGCTCGGAAGGTCAGAGAGAGAATGTTATAGCTATGGAAGAACAAACAGCCTTGAGAAACTGATCCGCAGCATTCCAGACTCCTTCTTTGGCTGCACGGGCTAGGAAGCAAAGACTTTTTATGATCTCAGGGTCACCTCAACCTTCTGAACCCCGAGAGAGACATCAGCAGTACAGGATGGCTGGTGTCAGGAAGCTCTTGAGCAGCTCTGTTCATCCTCTGTGTCCAGTACAGCAGTTAGAACTGAGGCAAATGGGAAGTGCTGTAATTTCACACAGAGAAGTTTAAACTGGTCCTAGAGGGCTAGTACAACACTCATAGGTACAATACACAGGATAAAAGCACTTCTGTTATGATTATGGAGCAGCAGGTGTTAGATTTAGAAGAGAGTAAATTACATCCAGCTGAAATACTATACGTATATCACAATTGGTTTGCCACTGCTTGGCACAAGCATATTATTTGAAGTACTGAGTCAAGGGGTTCAGTTAGAAAAGATCATATACTGTGATTAGAGCTTGACAAGGACACTCATTGATACCAGATGGGGATAACTGAAACAAACTTGGGAATGACAGGTGATGTACCAAGGTTTGTAAGAGTGCAGGAGTCATAAATATCACTGACTTCTGAGAAGAGGTTTGGACTGTGACCAGCAGATAAAAAATCCCTCCCAACTGGCCATGGGTGAAGAGTTCACCAGGAGGAAGACGTCTTTCTTCCTCCCACACACTCACTCCCTTATTTCAAAATCCCACCAACCCAATTAAGAGAACACAACTGCACAGCTGTAATGGATATTCAGCTGATAATAACATGAAGTTGGCAGGTAATGATTATGTATTATGTGTCCTTAGAAATATTCCTTATGTTCCTTAGAATTCCTTATATTCCTTAGAAACTGTGTGAATATGTAAAACCTTTTCTGTATAAATAGAGAGCAGGAGTCTGCAACTCTGTGCATGTCTTTGGAAAATATTCTGCATGGGTCTGGCACTGTAATAAGCACCCTTCTTTACAATTTTTACTTAGTTGGAGAGTCGATTTGTCCATGCTTCAGTACTACAGTCTGGTTGCATAAGAATTAGCTGTACACAGTGCTCCTCAACACAGTGAGAACCCCCTTTTCAGTCAGAGAACTCATCTCTGTGAACATCAGATCAACACATGCTACTCTCCTCAAGTGGGTAAACTGGGTAAGATGTAATTTCATTTCTATTAAATTTTTGAGCCCATAATTTCCACCTATGTTCTTCTCCAGTTCTTTTAGGCCAAGTTATTCAAATCATAATGTGGAATCCCTGGCATTTGGTATCTTTAGAAAGGGAAAACAAACATATTTTACCTACTTTAAGACAAAGGTATTATGTTATGTAAAGTCTTATTTGATATCAAAACACCATGTTGTGTATGTTCAAAGGTCTTCTGGAACAAAACCACATGTTACACACTGCAGGTATTCTCTCATCCATGACTTTTCATTTGCTGGCCTATCTCATGAAAAGTACTGATATCAGACAAAGATTACAACATCAAATAATATGTAAAAATATATCATTTTGTGCAGTAAGTTCTTCATTTCAGATTTTCTGGGGGAGGGGAAATGGAGCTCTGAAGTTATTTTTTCTTAAACTGATCCTTTCTAATTCCTCTACAGAGAAAAAAGCAGTAGGTCCAAGAGAGAAAATGTTTATACTTTGCTTACTTGGTAAATCTCTAAAAGCAAGTTCTTGTACATAAAATTTTGGCAGACCTTTGTTGCCTTGTATGTCCTATTTGTAAACTATCTGGATCTGACACATCCCATTATCCAAACCAATCCTGATACTTTGAATATCAAACTTCTCTTCATCCTCACAAATATTTCATCCTATTTTTTTTCCTTTTATGCAAAGTTACCAAGGCATCCATTCTGAAGACTTGATGTGTTACACAGCAGTTTTGCAGAAAAAATAATTAGAGGCACGCAAATAAAATATGTAATGTGCCCAAATTGAGGAATAGAAAGAGTGTGTACCAGGATGTCATTTGAAATATGTTCCACTAATTTTTCAAGACTAAAAAAATCCTGCCATTCCTTAGGCAATATAAGAAAATAAAAAAATGTTAATGAACAATAGACATTTCTATTCTTCTCAAACAGGTAGCAAATATGATGTACCCAATGTGAGCATCAGCTACATAAAACAGGCACACATACAGTACAATCTCCAAATATATCTGTGAGTTAAGATCTTTCAGCCATAAATAAGAAAAGATCTGGAGGATTTCTCTTAACAGGGACAATTAAGTAAGAGGAGGATAGATAGAGAAAATGTGATCATCATCTTGGCACTCCTATCTAAAAACAGCTGTAAAATAGTGGCTACTCCTAATCCTTTCTAAATGTGTGAATACACAAAGGAAAAGCAAGTTGGTTTGTTACCAGTCTTTTTATAACCAATATAATAAAGAGATTTTTCTGTAGAAAATCCAGAAAAAATATTTAGCAGGACAGAAGGCTAATCCTTAGGGCATATCATTTTTGCAATTCATTAAAACTGCAAATAAGTGTATCTTCTAAAATGCAGTGACTGCATATATTGTAATTGGACTGACATTAAGCACTTCTTTTTTGGCCAAATTACTGTGACAGCTTTCCAGTATTTGACAGTGAAATGGCAGAACAACTTCACTATCACCACCTTCAGAAGTTCAGACAAAAATTCATCCTGGACCATTAAAGATATCTGAAGATACAAGTAAGAATTCCACTGAAATTCCAGTAAAAGTAAGGAACAGAAATTGAAAATTCAGCCAACAATATTATCTCAGAATATTGAAGACATCAAAAAACATGCATAAGGATCTCCCTGGAAATCCAGGAAAGCTGTTAGGTTACCTGTAGTATTTGAAAGAGCTACAGTGCAAAAGCTTTTGAATGTCTGTATCTCATATATCTGCTGACTGTAGTCAAGATGTGCCTTTACTACTGATATTTAGAGGTCAATTAGCTTCAAAAGTATCTTGTACTGGATTAACTATTAATGAGATTCATACCTCTTAGTAAAGTAATTTGGAAAACTCTCACAGTATGCTTTTAAATATTGTTTGTTGAAAGAGAACAATGAGGAAGGTGCTAACCATATTTACACACACTAATTTCTCTTCCTCTTACTGAAAGTTTGTGCTAAATTTAGAGCCTGTTTGGCACAAAAGCACATAGAAGCAGAAATGTGGCTGGTTTGTTATAGGCACATCTGTATTTTGCTTGAAACAGCTTATGGGTGAATTTATGGATCACAACATTATTTTCTCGGAATACAAATAATTGTATGTATTTAGAATCATGCATAATAAACATTTTGAAATGTGGTCCAGTTACGATTTGAAGATAATTTTTGTCACAAAGATTTATAAGCTTAACATTTTATAGACACTACAGCCAAGCTAAACACCCAGCTGGAATCCTTTTATTATGGCATTTTGTTATATATCCTTAAAACTCCCACCCTTCCCATATGAAATACTGGAACCTTATGTACAATTGATAGGATTTTGAAAAACACAGATGTTAAAAATGTCACTGGATAAAAGAATTACTGAACTGTGTTCTTCCTGAATCTGAAGTGTGTTATTAAAAAATAAGCAGAAAATGTATGAAAGCTTTGGGAGGAAGGGGAAGAATGAATAAAAGAATTCTGGAAAGTACATTTTATCCAACCAGCTATCAGAAAATAACAATGAGCTGTCAGAGAACAAATCTGCTTAACAGGAGGGAACATGTATGTCTTGTGGTGCTACCAAATCCTTCAATTTTGTATAAGTTAATTTAATGTGCTGCAAGTTTTTAAACCACATCTCTCCAATTATTAGATTTTTTTTTCTGAAAGTTATTGAAGCACCTAATAATTTCCAACCCAATTTAAGCTATTCTCAGAGTTTATATCTGTGTGAGACCATGAGTGGCAAGCAGGAGAAAACTCGTATCAAATGAGAAATCTCTCAGGTGTGCTCTCAGTGAGTACAATCCATCCTCTCTTGCAGCTGTGAAAGTTTACCCAAAATTGGAATCAGCTACAGTAAGCTCAACTTTCATGGAGATTACTTTAGAAATATTTGCTCTGAGGATGTATGAAAATTATAATTTCTGACTTAGGTTTTATTACTCCAGACTAGGGCAAGTTTACTGTCATTGAGTGCAATAGGTGTATGTGGACCCCAAGTCACTTTTTAGAAGAGAAAGGTCTCTTACCAGTAAATACAATTTCTCCTTCATGTCCCCTGACCAACAAAGCTTTTAGCAGCAAATATGATATAATGCTAATTTCTATATACTCTACAGTCCTTCTATTTACAAAGTCGTTTTACATTTTATTATATTCCATTGTACAACTTTACACAGTATGTCTCATTTTGATTCATAGTTCAGCAATTCAACATCTATTCAGATAATTGCCTTTCCACATCCTGCTATTCATTTAGCTTAAAAAAAAATAGTATAAAACAAGCACAGTGGTGCAATGTCCAGGCACTTTCAATGTTGCTCAGCAAAATAAGCAAGCACCCTGTTTGAAAGCATGGCAACTTTTTTTGTGGAGAAAAAAAAAATGAAGCAAAACAAACCAAACCACCCTGCAATTCAAACTTTGCTCATCATGGATGGTTTCAAACTTCATTTGTACAGTTCCAAGAATTCCTGAGGAGGCTCTGTAAAATATGACTGATATGTTTATATGTCAGCAGTGGGTCTGAGTGAGCAGTAACTTCCATCACCAGAGGTTCCACTGATTGCACAGAAGACATGGAGGGAGTCCTGCATCCACGGTGAATGCATTGTGTCTTCATGATAGATCTAAACAAAGCAAAACAACCATAAATTCAGTACAGTTCATTATGATAATGAAGCTGTTTAAAAAGGTATGCAAAAGAGATATCCAACCTTGTCTTCAAAGCTGTTTCACAAAGGCAGCGTAACAAAGAAATGAGAAAGAAGAGCAGTTTAGTGATTTCTGTAGCATTAATACATACACCATTCTGTGTGTTACTGGATCACTTTTAGTTACAACTATGCACTGTAGGAAAGAAACAGTTCCCTAGATAACAATTTTTTATTATGTCTCAACAGTAACAGAATTCTAATAGGTTTTCTGTGAGCATGGGGAGTACATGCAGCTAAATCCCAAAGACACTCACTACCTCTGTGTCCAGGTTTTGTACTTTGCAGCCTGAAGGACACCCTGACAGCACAGGATCCAGCTGGACTGGCAGAGCTGACTGTGTATTTATTTTCACCATGTGGTTCACCAGTCAAGTTAGTTGAAATTGCAGTAGTGAAACTGAGATCACTTGCCATCATAAACAGCCTCTGGAAATCCAGGTTTCTGCCAGTCTCTGGAATTTCCTGGACCTGTTCAGCTGCAGTTTATAAATTTTTTGTGTTTACACTGTAGCTTAAAAGATCTGTAAATCGGTCACAGGCTGATCCAGTGACTGCCCATCTGCTCTTGCATCTCAAATGCTGCTTTAGGACACTGACATTACATAGAAAAGCATATGTTGTTTGCAGTGAGAACCCTAAGTTAATGCACTATACTTTTTACATTTAACTGAGTAATGTTGTAAAATAAGAAAACTTATTCCATTAGGTTGAATTTGTTAGATATTAGGTCATTTGATGGCATGAGAAGTTCAAGTCAGCTGTTGTACATCATGTTGCACAACTATGAAGAACAGTGTTCATAAATATGGTATTTTAAGCTGCCTTTTGAGCTATTATAAGAAGAAAATGAAAAGTATATCCTTCCCAGGGAGCCTTTCACTTGGACATTACAGTCACACTTTGCCCATTAAACAAAGACAACACAGCAGTGGATAAATCAATTGAGGTAGCAGGGGGTGTGTTTTAACAATGCTCCTTTGTGCTAAAATAATCTTAGCTATTGTACTTTGACTGTGCAGGACTGAGTGATTTGTTTTTGATTTGACTATTGCAAAATTCAAAAGCCACAAAAGTTTCAGCAGCTGCATGCAAATTAGATGTCTTGGCACTGGCAAACAGCTTAGAGTGAGCAGATGGCAGCTCAGCTCTTATGAACAAGCCTCTCTGAGCCAAGTTCAGTACTGGAGTATGCAGGCAGTGGCAATGAAAAAACAGTGTGGCAAATGTGCAAAATCAATAGTTTGCACACTACAACAATGGTGGCCACGAGCAGAATAGGAGGGGAATCTAACAAAAGCAACAGGGATGCAGCAGTGACTCCCAGATGGATCCACCTTTACGCTCCTACAACAAAATTCATCCTCATCATGAGACTGTTTCCCTGAACTGATATTGTGCTGTTCTGTAACAAGACTCTGATTCCCATAAGCATTGTTTTATTGTAAATTAACCTTATTACAAACAGCAGCCTGGTGCAGTTGTATTATTTTTCCACTTGCAGATTTTTAACTTAGTGTAACAACTAATCAACAAACTGTGGAAGTTGCCTATCCATTTTTAGTGAGTTAATATGTTACATATTTAATTCATAGTCACACAAAGACTGTATATTGACTAACTGGGAGATCCTGAAAGCGTTTTTCTAAATTTCAAGTTGTATGGACCACAATGCAGTCTGTACTGTTGATTTTATATCCTTGATGCTATAAATCTACCAGCTTTCTTTTGTCATAATAAAGGCAAAATTAAAGAGCAGAGGCATGGAAATTACTTCAGAAAGACAGTTCTCATCTAACTTCACAGCTTAATACTAAATAGAAGTACAACTGCTCTTTGAATCTCTCATCTCTCTGATGCTACTATTCAAATTTTCCTAGAAAGATCCAAGAAAACATAAAATCATAGATCAGATAAATTAGCATGAATTTTAACAGTGCATATAAATGGCATGCTGGCATTAGGCAAAAATGATAAGAAAACATATATAAGGAAAAGTAACATTTAATAAAACCCTCTAAGCTGGATATAACTGAGGACATGAAAATTCTGCCAGAGAACTTTGACCTCTGATAATTTTCAAATACGATGCAGAACGTGGCAGAGGATTTCTGATGACCACAGCAGGCAGTGGTGTGTCACTGAAGACTCCACCTTGCAGCACTCTGAATACCAACATCAGGCTGAGACTTTCAGTCAACAGAAAGCAGTTTTGGGAATCCACCAACTCTACTGCTCAATTTTCATGTTCGCTTGCTCGCCCGTTTAGCTACAGAACATGAGGAGTGATCCCATTTTCAGTTCCCAGCCAGATCTCAGCTTAGTCAGTTTTCAAGCACAGAGAGCCACCTCTGTGGGCTCCCAATGTGCAGTACATGCCTGCTCGTGGATGATGTCAGAAAGCTCTTTCACCATATCCTGAAAGTTTGATTTTAGCCCCTCATGGTACTCCACTTGATCCTCCTTAATGAGACGCTCGTTGAGCTCCAGAGCAATTCCACAGGCTTGGATAAACTTCCTGGGGAGGAAAGGAATGAACTTGGGGCATTACAATAGTCCAGTCTTCTATCAAAGAAAGCAACTGAACAGACAGGCAAATCTCATTATTTCCCACCCCCTTTTCTCCAGTGTTTGGGGCAAGACATTCCAGGGGTATCCCTGGCACAGTGAATCAGGGAATGAAGAGGGACTGCAGACAGGTATTGCCTTTCTGCTGGAGCTCCCTTGAGCCTGGATCCTCAGTAGGTGGGACAGCCAGTCCTGCAGGGCTGGCCAGAGCAGGGCTGTCAGAGCTCAGGCTCCTGACAGCAGAGACTGCCTCCAGAAGGAAATTCACTCCATGGGGAGCTGTAATGCTCTTTCTGAGGCCTGTTAGTCATTCTTTGCTTCATTTAACACACATATTTTCATTTTTTATAAAACTCAATAAAAATACATTCACAACTGAGATGGAGACTGTGTTTGCACTGCAAGGCTGGAAAGTAAAACCATGCATGGCATGTTTTCAGGAATTACTCCCTGATTGATGGGTTACTTGGTACACAAAGGAGAATGGGATTGGTCCAAATGCTGCTTTCCTCATACAATGAGAATGGAGAAATGGTGAAATGGGAGTCACCAGCACAGAGTAAAAAATGCAGGGGCTGGTGGACAGCTGGTTGCACTTGAGAGGTGCAGAAAGGGTGTGGCAAAGACCCATCATACTGAGGTGAAATAATAGTTGCCTAATCACATCTTTCAAGTGGGGGGTAAAACTTAACCCTAAGGGACAGAAATTGGAAAAACACCTGTGCAAGTCACAGTTTCAAAAATTAGCAACAGAAACAAGAACAGTTCTCTTCCACCATAAACTGGGAAAGGATTTGCTTTAAAATACGTCAAGTTCATTATTAGCTAGCAAAAAATCCCTCAGAAAAACTGGCAATCAATGCACAATATCAAAGACCCATGAACCCCTGGACTGTCAGATCTCTGGTTTTCAAACATACTTCATGTGATAATCTGAAAAACCCACACAGACTGTTGAAGCAAGTGCTCAAGCAGTTTGTTCCATGGAGAGCACAGCCCTGGACTTGGGAATATATATCTTGGTATATATAATCTTAATATATATAATTTCATTGGCTTTTTTCATACATTTGAGCCCCCACAACCCCAAGACACTTGGATCTTTATGAGACATATCTAAGCATCCAGCATCTGCTGAGTTTGGAGACAGACAAAAATATAATCAGAGCAGGTACCATCTGCTAGTTTTTATTACATTAGAAATCCTACCTGAACATTTCTTTTAACTCATTCACCTTCTTAGCAGGATATTTGCTGGACTGGCTGTCACTTAGGAAAGCCCTGGCATAGGCCAAAGGACCAGCATTAACCTAGAATGAAAGAAGAAATAACTTATGCTAGAATTCCTGCTGAGATAAAAAGAGATATCGAGTTTGTTTCCTCATATTTTACTCTTATTTGTGTGGAAAAGCAGCACAGTCTGAGTCCTAAGATCATTCATCCAGCTGAAGAATCCAGGCTCACAAAACAGCTTTTTGTGCCTGATCCTTACAGTACAATCTTCAAGACTTAAGTATATTTCAGCAGTTACTTATGGTTAATTAATGTGCAATTACACTTGGACTTGACACTGTAAACACCACAGGAGGAAATGTTTATTCCCACGAGCCAGCTGCGTGTGCAGCACTGAACGTGGCAGGGAGGCTGTGCTGGAGGCTGCAGCCCTGAAGCCCGGGTAGTTAATGATTTCTGGAAAGTAAATGTGTTGTGAGCATGCCTCACCCTGAGCTGTGCACGTCAATGCAATTCTGAACAGAAGCAAAGAGACTGACCTGCACAGAGACACAGCCCTGCAGTTTGAGCTGCAGCTGGATCATGTCAACATCGCCAGCAGAGCTGCAGAGTTTCTGCAGCTCTGCTGTCTTGTCCTTTATTTCATCAGTAGCGACGTCAATTGGCTTTAAATTAACCTGATGTTCATAATTGACCGGAATTCTCTTCTTAACGTATGGAAAGGAGTTCAAAGCTAGTAGAAACAGCAAAAGACATGTATAGATTGAAAAGTCATGCAGCACATAGGCATACTCTTCATAGAACATATACAAGCAGATTCTTGCCCCTGGGGATGTGAAATCCCAAACAAGGCTATAATTTACCAGGAAGACTTTTTAATCTGTAGAAACGTGCACATAAAAACACAGGGTAAATTCTCCCTCCCAACCAGAATATTCTGTCGCAATTCTGATTAAGCTGAGAGAATTTAACCCATTTCTGGAATATTTTCATGAGCTAGAACATTCTCTTAATAGTTACTGATACTGTCTCATATTCAGATATTTGTACTTACTAGTTAGAATGGTCCTTTTTTTACATTGTTCTTCCACACTGCCATGCTTTTTTCCAGATAAAGTGTAAGGAGTTTCAAAAACAAATCTATTGATATTATGATTTCTTTCAAATTCAGTTTTTCTTTCAGCCATTTCTTTGTCTTCAAAGTAGGGTTTCACATAAGTCACTTGAATATGAGCATACTTGGGATCAAGGTCTTTAATGTTGACCTATGAAATAAGAGGGTTACTCACAGAAGAAGCAAAGCTATAAGAAGTTATAAATTAGAATTAGCTAATCTATTCACTGGGATCTGATTTAAAATAATTCCCTGCTGATCTGGCCTCACTGTATGAAGGCCAATGACATGCCAAACACCCGTTTTGCCCTCAGCTGGCATGCCTAGACCATCTACCAGCACGTAAGACAAGGAGGTGTGGTAGAAGAAATGCATCACTTGGTGCCAAACAAGCTGTTCCTGCAGCAGGCAGCCACATCCCCTGATCCATCAGTGCAGTACAGGCCTGAGCTACTCAGTCTTTTTGATGACCCCAGTTTCCAGACTGTGATCCCGTGCTCAGGCAGTGCTGGGCCAGCCAAACCTGCAGGCTTGCACTAAACCAGCTTTGGGATCACCAGCACTGTCTTTGGTAACCCAGATAAATCCCACTGCAGCCTAAGGGTGTGCACAGCTGTTGCAGGGAGCATAAATAAGTATTCCATATGAGAAGAAAGGAGATAAGGCTGCAAGGCCCCAGGAGATCTTCTATTAGCCTTGCAGCATCAAAGCAACAAGAGGTAACTCTGCTTCCAGTCACTTGATGCTCTGTGCTGGTTTCTAATGCCTTCAGCAAGGCTCAGTGCAATGGGGATTGCAATTTCCATTCATAATTCACACCTGGGAGCCACAGCAGCACCAGCACTTGTCAAGCTGTGCACCATGTCCACACACAGGAGCATGGGGCAACTGGAAGCAAGGTGTTTGTAAGAGGGTGGAGGAGAGGGCTCATTCTCCCCCTCCCACTGGCAGAGGGAAGGGATGCTCTGTCATCTTCCTTCAGCTCCACAGAGCATGCAGTTTAACTCTACCTTATTAGAATCCTGGATAATCTTTACAGTCTCTGACCCAAATTTTTCTCCATAAAGTTTAAGAAGTCTGAAGGAGATCTCCGAGAGGCCTGTCAGTTTGGGCTCCTTATAGACGTATTCCTTCCCATCTTCTTCCTCAAAGAATGTCTGGCATTAACCACAAAAAAAAAAAACAAACCACAAAACAGTGAGGAATAGATAGCTGTGTTTCTTCATTTGGGAAACTTTTATCTTAGACTTGCTGCTTGTAAAGCAAGCTTCCACTAACATTTCAGAAAGCCAAGAAGTTTTGGAAGGCTACGCCTCACAAAGTCTCACTGAACTTTGCCTGTTTAAAGCTTCCTTTTAAAAATGTTCTAAAGAAAATAAAATTCTTCAACGAACACAAGCACAACGCATCATTACTTGAGTACAACCAGTGAGAAATCTAAACTATGTGGGAGATGGTTTGGCCAGCATTTGACTTTTTGGAAGGCTGAAAAGAGATAGGCAGGAGAAGAAAAACCACAAAAACAAGGTACAGAGAAAGAGCAGAAAGATACGTGAGTTGAGGAAGCTCTGACAGCAGAGCCACAGGAACAGTCTGAAATTAAGAAATTTGTATAGGCTGCAAGAGACTTTAAGCAATAAAAAAAAAAGAAATGGGTTTCCTGTGCTTTAATTCCTCTTGTAATCAGGGAAGTGGGATTTGGTGTATTTACGGTAAATGGAGACCAAAACACATCAAAGGCTGTGCTTGCATCACCAGTCTTACCCATAATGGAAACAGCATGGGAACTTCATCCTTTGGTGAGCTGTTCCAGTTAGAACTTGTGACACAGCGTTAAGCTATCTGTGTGTAGCTGGAATATAAAGCCAGAAAAGCTTCAAAGTGCAAAACTGGATCAAGTACTGCTTGTCACAGCTCAATTTTAAGGGCTGATCCAGTTATTTCCAACTTCCAGAAAACTAAGCTAGCAGTTGTTTCCTTTTAACTGTTGCTAACCTTATTTACTTTTTACATATCCAAAGTTACAGAGAAGATGAGGGTAAATATAAAACGCATGTTTGCTGCAGCAAAATTCACTGCTCTGATATGTTGTGACAGTGACATTCAGAGGTACAAACCCATTATGGTTTCAGGGGAATTCATCATCTCCTTTAAAATAAGGAATAAAGAAAGGCAAGGCTTATATAATTTACATGGTGTTTTCTAAAGAGGGGTCCTGCACCTCCCCTTGGTTATGAGTCCACAAGCAGAAGCAGGTTGTTCAGAGACAGAAAGGACATGAGGGTATCACACTTTATTAACTGCTATAGGTGGAGAAAAAAAAATGTAACCACAACTGCTTTTAAACTCAGAAGACTTCAATGAAATATGGTAAGATCATGTCGCTTCCTGGGACTCTGAGCCCCAGGTCTTATTCAGTTTCCAGCTACCTCAGCTAACACAGGTACTACCTATCTCTACATATGTGTAATAAACACTGATATTCTGCCTCCAGCTTCTCTCATAACCTTTTACTTTGCTAATACCCAGAAGCAAGCAGCATTTTCTTGTAGAAAAAAATGTCTGTTACTACTAGTGTTTATTTACTATGGTTATAGTTATATGCTGTTACTAGTTATATATACTATACACCCTAAATTATGTCTGTGTAAACCTACAATAACTATGATTACAAAAAAACCCTCAGCATTTTCTGAACCCACTAAGGCATTTCCTAACTGCTGAGTTGTTTTAAGAAAAGCTTACCAGCAGAATCATAAACTTTATAATAAATCAAGTGCTCTTGGAAACAGATACAAACCCTCATCCCCAGAGTGCAACACAAAAATACTCATGTGGCTGCACCAGAGGAGCTCCTCAGCTCCAGGTCTGACAGAGCAGCAGCTTTTGGGGCCAGGATGCCTGGTGAGAGGTAGCTGGCAAGCCAGTGTATATACTCACTTGTCCATAAAAGGCCACTCTGAAAAAGGTTCCAAGAAGCCTCTTCCTTGTGTGCATTACTTCCAATATCTTAGCATATGCTCCGTGGAGTGTTCTGTACAGCTGGGTGAGTTTCTGGAAATCAGATTTTAACATTATGAGGAAAGCAGGATTTTCCAAGCAGCACATTCTAGCTAATACCAGCAGCTTCTGAGATACCTGAACACAATTCTCTGCAGAACTGAAACCTTAATTTCTAAAGAGGTTGAACTCATGAAGTGTTGTCTGAAAAATGGTTTTAAGTAGATGCTCAGTGTCAGGTCTGCAGGGTGCCACAGACTGCCCCTGGAGAGAAGGCAGACTGCACTGTCAGTGTGATTCCAGACTGAGCCTTCACATGCAGAGCAGCTGGCAATATTTTACCCAGGAAGTCTTCCTTTGATTAAAAACAGCTTTACAATGACAAAAATGAACCCAAGTTCAGTTATATGGCTGGATGTTCTGTCATGGCAGAGGGAGGGAAAGGGGACCAGTATTAAGCTGAAGCACAGGTCACAGCACATACTGGGAAGGAGCAAGGCTGGGAGCAGCTTCCTTCCTTCCTCTCCACTTGCCACTGAAGTACCCACAGATCTAGTCCTTTCCTTGAACTGTTCTCATTCTAGTTTTAACCCTTAAAAACTGCAGGTCTCAAAAAGAATCCAGCTTCGATGAGCATATGGAATGACAATAGGGTTTTTTTGCAGGAAGGAAGGTGGTAATTATTCACTAAACATGAGTCACCCATGTCATTAGCTTTGATAATGACCTTTCAGATCATTGCTTTTACTAATTTCTTTAATAACCAACAATGAAACGCAGTGTGTGCTTTACTGACACCAATTCAGTAACTCATAACATCAAAACCAAAAAAGTTCCCTGTTTTTTATTTCGTAGCAGTCTCAAAAATTACCTGCTCTATGCAAACTAGTTCCAAGTACCCACCTCAAACTCACGCCGCTTTTCATAAATAGGAATGATCAGTTTGGAAACTTCAGAAATTGTTTCATAACGCTCTGCCTTCCACAGGCCATCTATACACTGCTCCAGCAGCTCCACCAGGACCTCCTATGACAGCAACAATGGGTGGTGTTACTAACACTCCAGCTTAGTAGATAAAACTGTTTTAACTTCAGATATTTCTATCAGATCTCAGAATAAGTAATTGCAGTTACGTAAGTTAAAACACTGTGTATTCCTGGCCTTTCTAAAGACATTCTAAATTTTGGGGAGGAGGAAGGGGAAGAAGAAGAAAGAGGACAAGTTATTTTTTAAAAGTTAATTAATTCTTCATAAACCATTAGCATAATAGCCAGCAAGTATGTCCTGGTTATTTAGTTACTCCCCCAGGAAAAGGCAAAAACTCTGTGAGAGTATGGCCATGACAGCACTGGGGGTCAGAGGTGTGTGACTAATAAACACATCCAAGGAACAAGTATTGGCTGTGATGCCAAGGATCCTCAAGCCTTGCTGAACGGGCAGCTGGGCTGCAGGGGCACCTTGCTCAGCCATGTGGCTGAACCAAGGCAGCTGCACAGGGATGGTGCTGAAGTCCTTGTGAGACTTCATGACTCATGGGTGGATCTGCCCACTTCCCCAGTGCCTTGCCAGGGTTTCTGGATTGTTCTGCTACCACAGTGACCTGCAGAACAGCCTAACTCCAGGGGGACCCCAAGATGACCTCTCTCTTGCACAGCTTGCCTTCATGTTGTCCCTTCTTGGAAACACCACACCCAGCTGTGCTGGCAATATTAGCATTTGCATATCACAGCAGGAAAAGGTGGTGGTGCAGCTTTTTCAGCCCCAGTGCTAGAAAAGCTCTTCATAGGAACCAAGAACTTACATCAGTTTTATCTGTCTGAATCATACACAGAAAATTCTCCAAAGCAGATTTCTCCTAGGAAATTGGAGTAGAACGGTCTTGTTCACAGATATCAGTGCACAACTGCAATTTGTTAGAGCTCATATGACTGAAGTCTAAAACTAAATCCTAGTCAGATCTCGAATGTCCTGTATCCACAGTACCTCACAGGACCTCACCTCACTGTAATGTACATCCATCATGCCACCATCTTCTTTCATTGCACCTTCTTCGTCAATGTTGGGAGTGATTTTCCTGAAGGCAGTGCATCCACTGGGAAACAGTTCTGCAGCAGACAAAAGCAAATAGATTAGTGGAATTATCTCAAATGTGTCATGCTGCTGTACTTTAACCTGAGCTGGCAAATCAATATCACTCAACAATTTCTCGCTGCCCCACTCAACCCTGGTGGGACAGGGAGGAAAATCAGGGAAAAGAAGTAAAACCCATGGGTTGAGATAAGAATTTAATAATTGAAAAAAAGTAAATTAAGGTAATAATAATGATGTAGAAGGAGATATAAACCTCAAGAAAATCAAGTGATGTACAACACAGCTGCTCATCACCTACTGACTAATGCCAAAACCATTTCCAGACTGGCCCCTTTCCAGGTAAATCCCCAAGCTAATACATTGGGCATGCCATTCTGAGATGTGAAATATCCCTTTGGCCATTTCAGGTCAGCTGCCCCAGCTATTCTACCTCCCAGGTTTTTGTGCAGCTCCTCGCTGGCACGGCATGAGACAGTGAAGAATTCCTTGGCTTAGAGTAAGTGCTACTGAGGAACAACCAAAGCAGCCATGTGTTGTCAACATTACTCTTACACTGAAGCCAAAACAGAGCACCAGCTACCAAGGAAGAAAAGTAACTCTTATCCCTATCCTGCTATTGCTGGAGAGCTGGGTGGTAAGCACACAGAACTGTACACTCCTAGCAAAGCAGCACAGTCAAGTACCCCAAAACTTTGGGTAGTTCAGCCTTTACTGAATCATTCCAGACTCTGTATATGTAAAGAGTGCCAGTGACAGAAATAACTTAGTGTTCAAACTTCATTTAAAATTCCTTTGCACTTGTTCCTCTTCCCTTTTAGGAGTTCTCCTTTACCACTACTTGTGGTAAGCAGCCTTTGTGTACAAATAAAACATTGTGAACTTTCAATACCCCTCTCTCTGCAGCCATGTGAAATGTGCATATATATCACAAGAACAAGTCCTGATTTTTCCCACTTTGCCAAGACGAAGTACAGAATTTGGAGGGACTCCAAGACCCCTGAGCAGGGCACTGAAGAACTTTCCAGCCAAGGCAGTGTATATAACCAGCTTTCATGCAGCCTCAACTTTCTGAAATGTTAAGGGTCCACTTCAACAATTACTCCCTTACATGGAAATGAGAAATGGAGTCAATATATCAACTGTGGAACAGGTATTTAAAAGAAAACCTTCAACGTGGTGTAACGTGAGAACACACAGCTCTGTCCTTCCTTCCTGTTTTGCACTAAGCCACAAAACTCTCCTTTTTTATGCTTGTTCTTTATATATGTGTATGGTTAGGCTACAGTCTCATTTCTTGACTGAATTTTGACTGCTTTATTCTACAGTTTTCTGTACTGCCTATAGTAATAATTCTGATGATCATATTGAGTCGGTTTTTAACACGGCCTTCCCCAGTGAGCACACTTCCTAATGTAAAATACAAGTGAACATTCAAACCAAGACATGATGTGTTGGCTCTTATTTCACTCAGCACCATGCTAGCACATCTGTCTAAGTAAACAGGTAGGAACAAGATTCATTTTTTAAAAACATCATCTTCTAGCTTTATACACTGCAAAATTTTTTTTTCCTTTTTAGCTTGTCTATAAAATAACCATTTACCAAATTGAGAGAGCCTTGTCTTTAGAAAGACTCTGACACCCCCAAACCCCACCATCACCTTCCTCCTGTCTCCCGAACAGCAGGCACTTACTCTTCCTGTGCAGGAACTCTGCAACGAGGGCTGCTACGTGAACGTAACACATGGCTGCCTGCAAAGCACAAAGGGAAATTATCAAAATGTCATCTGGAGATCTGTTCCACTGTGCACCATCAGTTGGTGCTTTCAACTGCACAAATCACCTCGGAGAAGTCTCCGTTCTTCACGTGTATCTTGGCCATGCTGTCCAGCCACGTCTTCCGGAGCTCGGGGGTACTTGCGTAAGACTTGGCCAAACTGTACTGGAGATCAACCAGCATTTCTGGGTCCTTCTCATGCTCTTTCATCTGAGCAGTAGCCATGAGCACTGTGCGGATTCTCTTTGTCAAATCTTTGACTTCGGAAGGAAAAGCTGTTGCCTGACACAAAACAAATTGAATTAGAAGCTAATACAGAAAACACAGGCTTTGTCAAGGAATGACCCCCTCAGCCAACATTTCACTTACCTGAAAACACTGAGCACACAGTAGATAAATCTAATTAACCCTTACTGAACTCACACTCACAGTGTACAGTGTTTCAGCTGCATTCAGAGGCATTTCAGTCATGACATGCACAGGGCCCATCTCCAGGTCGTGCCCAGGATGCCAGGCTGGCTGTTCCTGTGCTACAGTGAGGCTGCCACTTTGGCATCCTGAGGAGCTGCTGTGGGAGCAACACAGAAGTGCTCCATGCATGCAAATATCTCTGGATGAAACCACAAACCATGGTTCCAGTATTTTTTCATGTAATTCAACATCTGGTTTGTTAGGCTCTGATGTGGTCTCTCTTCAATTCCTAAAGCACTGAAGGCATTTGTAGAGCTTCCCACCACAGGAATGTAGTAGAGAAGCACGTGCTCTGATCTGATCCCCTGCTTAGAACTAGGCCAATGTTGAGTTAGACCAAGGCTTGTCCAGCCAAGTTCCACAATCTCAAAATAGAAAATCCACCTCCTTTCTAGGCCCTGCCCCAGGGCTGCACAGTGCTCTTGGGAAATATTTTTTTTCTTAAGCAAAACTGGAATTGTCCTTGCTGCAGCTTGCATACACTGCCTCTTGTCCTGCACTCCACACCTCTGAAAAGAGTCTGACTGTGTCTCTATAAACTGCCTGCTGTGGAAAGAAGCAGGCAGGCTCCCCCTCAGCTCTCTCTCCCCTCCATGATGAGCCTGGTTTATGCTCCCTCTCCTCAGATTCCTGTACCCCAGCTGCTACTGTGGCTGTGCATGGCATTCTCTCCAGTGTGTTGAAATGTCTCTTGTACTCTTGCACTGACACAAATACAAAAACTCGACATAATGATCATCTCATGATGCAAATTACAAGTAACGTATGGCTCAGTAAAACCCTTACCAACATCTGTGTACAGAAAAGAACTGAAGTTTTTGCCAGGTATAACCTAACCCTAGCCTATAAATTTGTTAGATCACAACTGAACACCTAATGGAAGCTCCCATTAAGTCTTTAGGTCATAGGATAACCGTGGAACTGTAAAAACACTTCCCATTTCCCCTCTCCTGCCTTGGCAGCTACTCTGTGTGAAATGGAGCATGTTGCAATTGCTCAGTGGATTGGGTACAAACCACTAATTCTAGCACAAAGACAGGCAATTATTTTCCAAAGAAATAAAACCATTAATCTCCATATAAGAGCTCTTAACATTACTGACACTCAGTTGAATGAAACTAAATCCTGCTGATTATTACTTTCAGGCAACAGAAATACCAGACCCTCCCTCGTCACTTCTCTCAAAGCTGGGAGTTCCTGGAAAGCTCTTTGGACAATCTTGCAAGAAGAATATGGCAAAGCACAACCTGAGCTGCTGGGCACCCTCCCCTTGGTGTGAGGCCTCACATTTGGAGCATGATCTGCCTGAGCAGCTGGTCCTATTGCTGCTGGCACCACACTTGTTTACTGAGCAGCCTACTACAAGCCTATAAATCACAGTTCCAGTCAATAGCCTAACCCTTTAAAAGAGTTTCCTGGAGTCTGTCCCCAGGCTTGCATCAATGGCTGATACACATCTCCAACTCACCTTCATGGGCCTGTCGCTGTTTGCAAAGTTGTTAATGATGAGCAAGGAGTCCTGAAATCTGGTCCCACCACTGAGGGCAACATCTGCAATTAACTGGCTCACTGCAATTATTATCTGTGGGACAAGATAGAGGCTTTATTTAAACAAGCCCTAATAAAAGGGTTTTATTAAGGTCACAGTAAATAAAATTATCACAGGAAAGCATCACATCTTTTCCACCACGCAAGCAGTGGCTGGCGTTGTGGCTCAGCTCTCACATCTCCCAAGGACAGACACTCCCCAGAGGACCAAACTGCTTTGCAGAACTAACAATCCAACTATTAAAATATGAATCCCTGTTTGGACATTAGCTACCTTCTTCTGTGATTCTTTACAACCCAGAGGGTATTCATCTGTCCCCCATGGTATCTACATTTGCTTCAAAAACTACCAATGCCAAAAAAGCAGCTCCAAGGAAATCCCTTCTCCTGCCTCAAGGACAGCTGTCCTTTCCACCCCATCCCAGCCAGCCTCTGGCACAGAGGAGTACTTGATGGCAATTTTCTCACCTAACGGTGCCTAGACCAGTCACTGGAAATAGGAATTAGGCAAAGCCTGGAAAGCAGGAGGATTTTTGTCCATATGGCAATGGCAGGCTCCTCTGCAGCTATGGGGTCACAGAGCTCTATTGCTGTAACTGTTCATTACATCTGAGGTGTCCTGCCTTTAGCTTTTCTCCAGCCACTGACCTGAAGATGTGTTCTCAGAAACGTTTTCCTTTTGGTGAACTCAAAATTATTTCTCATCAGGAGGTACAGAAGAGCAGAGGCTTCGTTCCTCGTGGAGGATACCTTGGAAGTGCAACACTTCAGGATCTCATAGCAGAGGGCAGCACACATGTTCACCCTTCCTTTGAAAAATGCTGAGGGAAACTTCACAAGAGACGTGCAAATATTAGAAAATACACCAGTAAATGGCATAGGGTTCAGATGGGTGGGGGGACAGGGCAACAAACTAAGCTCCAGCCTGGACAGCCTCAGCAAAACTTCTGCCAGATTTCTGAGCCTGAAAGCATTTGTGGGAATGAATTTGGGGCCTATTTTTAACCACATTTCCTAGAGCAATGTGATCTTTGCTGTCACGTTTCTTGGGGATGTGATTCCTTATGTCCAGCTAACCCTTTCCCTGACAACATCTGGGTTTATTGGCAAATTCTCACCAAATCGGACTGATAGAATTACATTCTTACAAAAGCCATAATCATAAGCAGTGGGGCAGAGAGGAGGGCTCCCACAGACATTCCCACCACAAGGTGCTATCATCTGGAACATCAGAAAATCCATTGGAGCCCAACTAGGAATACAGCCTCACTGTGAAATGTGACCTGCTCACTCATCTACTTCTACATGATCCCCCAAAAACATCTAAAATCATGCCTGCATGCCCTCAGGAATGCAAACAAGGAACTGGCTTGTCCCTCAGAGCTAAAATTCAGCCAGGGCCATCCAGGGAGCAGCAGGACCAAGCCAAGGCACAGTGCAAGTTCCCTCAGTCCAGCGGGGCGCAGGGACCTGCAGCAGGGAGAAGGGAACAGCAGCACCCTGGTGGCCTGTCTGTCCCCCCACCAAACACCTGAGCACAGCTGTCAGGGCAAGCTCAGCCTGCCTGGAGAGGGACACCTGCAGCAGAGCCCTGTCCCAGCGGGCAGCAGCCTCCTGGGGATGGCAGGGTGTGTTCCTCTGGCTGTGGTCACACGAGGTGGCTGGCAGGGAGGTGACACCACACTTGGCTCCCTTCCACCTCAGCCACAGCAGGCTGAGCACAGGGAAGCAGAACAAGGAAGAGCTTTGTGCTGGCACGCAGGGACCTGCTGGGGAGGGGAGATGCCAACACCTCCCGAAGCGGGGAGGCTGCTGGGGCATTGCACAGCAGCACTCTGCTCCTTCTGCTGCAGCTGGCAGCCAGACCCAAAGAATTTCCTGCCAAAAAGAGGCAACAAAGTAATTGGAAAGATGTGTTCAGTTTGTTCAAGACCCCATGGTCCTCATGGGGCATGGTCCATTAGCCACTTTTATCTGCCCCACTGCCTTCTGCTCATGGGAGATGACAGTAAATAGAATCAGTCAGAGGCTGGAGCTGTTACTGTGGCCCTCCACTCCTTGCATTAAGCATGTATGTTCCAGGAAAACTTGTAGGTACTGCCATGGCTAACACCACAGCGTGCTGGTGACAGGGCATAAAACAGGGATCTAGGACCTGTGGCCAGCAACATACTGGGATTGCACAAAGAAACCAGAATTAGGACACAAAGCACTTTTTATTCACTGCCTCTGGCCAAAAATTATCTTCAAAAAACAAAATGGGAGAAAGAAGCAAAGAGGCACACAAACATCATAATAACACAGGGCCACACAGATCATGCGTGCACCTGGGAAAGGAGCCCCAAGGAACTGCTGCCCACTGCAGGGCTGTGCTTCCCCAGAGCCAGGCAGGATTATGGTCAGCACTGGGCTTAGCCCAGAGCTGGCCCAGCTGTGTGACAGGGCATGCACAGACAGCACAGCCATGGCTGGCACCTCTCTCAGCAGGGACACCACCTGCCAGCAGAGGCTTCCCAGACACTTCCAATGTGCAGACACTGCTAGGGACAAAGCCCTTGCCTGGGAAGCTGCTGCAGGAGGAGCCCTGTGCACTCCCCACCAGCTCTGGAGGAAAACCTGTGCCCTTTTCACAGGGAACCCGTGTCCCTTCCTGGAGACCAAGCCCAAGCAGATGGCTGCTGGTGCCAGGTGCAGGGAAGCAGATCTGGGGTGAATGGCTGCTGCAGGTCTGGCCAGGTGCTGCCTGTGGTCCCCAGCTAGCTCAGAACACCGGGAGAGCACAAAACAGCCCCTGTGGTGATGCACAATGCAGGAGCCCATTTCTGATCCAGCCCAAATACAATGGACCAGAGCAGGGCTCAACCCAGCAGCCAGCTCCCAGAGAGGCCTCAAAGGGACAAGAGGGCAGGACAGACATGGGGACAGGCAGGTCTGAACTAGGAAGGTAGGTCTGAACTAGTTCTTAATGCACATTCCTCCTCTATGCATGTTTTCCATTATAACCTTTAATTTAAAGACCATTCCTAAGCATGCATATAGGTATTTATATATTTATTTATCTGTTATTGCCCTGAAAAGACAGATTCAGTCCTTAAGAAAACCTAGAGTGTGAAACAAGAACAATCTAGCTTCTGTTGGTTCTTACCAGCCAGTAAAACAGAGGAAGCTTTCTTGCCAAATTCCCAGAACACATGCATGCAACCAAAGATGCAAATAATCACAGAATTTTTGTTCTTTGCTCTCTTGCAACATTTTTTAAGTATTTTGCCTATCAAATAACTGGATTTAATGCAGAAGACAAATTTTGGGATGCAGAATACATCTCAAGAGTTTTTTCCCCTCCAGCAACCATTTGCTGTGACCACAAATAAGAGGGGGATTCTTTTCATTGCAATTATAGCTACAGAAGGCCATAGAAATGATAAATTTTCCATTCTAGCTGTGACAAAGGTATAACTCCCATTTGCTTTTCTGGAAGCACAGCTAGTAGAGCACAGCTAGTATTTGAAAACAAACTTGCAGGAAAACATTTAATCCTTGACTTGTCATGCAATGTAGTGACCACCTGCCTTGGCTACTATAGCCACTTCAGGCCTCAGAAGAACCCTTGAGAAGACTTAAAAGGAACTTTAGCACTTCTGTGGTTATGAAGCTGGCAAAGAAAACACTTCCTCCTTCTAGATACCATCTGCTGGGTTCCTATCTTGCTTTTACAGAAGCCATATATATCCTGTCATAGGGGAAATGTGAGAAAGCTGAAATCAATAATTTGTATCTTTAAAGACTGTGAATTTCATCTTTAGTGATGTGAAATTCAGGATGGATTTCCAACTTTGATTTTGGCATAAATCCAAGTAAACAATCCCACTGCCCCATCCTTGCAGCAGCCAAGCATGCAGCCTCCTTGCTGCCACTGATGTTTTGGAAAGCAAGTGTGGAACCCCTGAAGGGCTCCAGGCTTTGAAGGCTGACAGTGAGATCAAACTGAGCAGGTGTGCATGCTTGGCTTCACTTTTAAAAAAACCCACAGAAAATATGCCAGGGAGGCAAGGAATGTCTATTATTTGCTATAGGCACAAAACAAATATTTCTGGCTCAGCAAACTTTTGGTTATCAAGGGGCAGAGCAGGGTGTGTGCAGATCTGCAGCAGGATCTCCAGGCTAGGCAGATCACAGGCAAGCAGAAAAGTTAAAAGAAAGGCAGAGCAATAAACATGCACTGAACCCTGAAGAAAACCTGAGTGATTCCTGCCCCTGCCAGCTGTTGATCTAGCAGGCTTTAAGAACCCCATGGAAAAACACCTTGTAGGAGACCACGCAGACTGGAGCAGACAGGGAGCCAGCAAGACCTCTGCATTTCTGCTTCTCATGTGTTTGCTTAGCACAAGCCAAAATCCAGCTCTAGACTTAATATTAACTCTTGGCTTTGCTGTGGGGTACAGCAAAATGTACAAAGCACAGATTTTTTCCACCTTTGACAAGCAGTTTAGCAATCTCTTCTTTCAATCAGACTTTGTTCAGGAGCTTGTACAAAAGCTCCTTTGGAAGTTCCTCTTTGCTCCTTACCACTCAGACACTGTGCCCTGCCTGGCTGCAATCTGCCACATGGACTTTCCTTGTTAATGAAGTGTTGTGCTCAAGGGATCTGAGGTGTTTTAATTAATTTTGTATTTGTGATAACTGCATGGCTTGGGAGGAATAGTGTTCTCATGTACATCAGGTCTGGAAAAACGTCCTTTTGAGCAGTGGGCAGGTTTTGATAAGCACAAAGGGCAATGTCAGCACCAGTCACTGCTCTTTTGTGGTCAGCTGTGGCTTTGTCACTGCTTGAGCTCGGAGCATTAAACAGCCTCACAACCTGTCAGGGCTCAGAGAGCACAGAACGAGGTTCAGCACGAGTTATCATCCCTCCCAGCAGTGGGTGAGGAGCTGCCTGCCAGTGCATGCATTATTCAAGCAGTAGCACTGACAGCAGCACTGGCAGTCTGGGGCAAAGATTCAAGCACCAGCTGTTGGTCAGAACAGACACTAATCCTTGTGACCAAGGCACGTGTGGGAATTCCTCATGATTTCTCTTTTTGCTTCCTGATACCCAACAAATAACAAATTACTGGAGAACTTAACCTGGGCTGTGTTCTTAAATCAGTGAAGCTGTTTTCTAAAACACATCTCCAAAATATCAGCTTAAGAGCAATTTAACCATACTGGCCTCTCTACCATACTTGTAAGTTCTCTCACACCCTTGTCATATATTACCTACCTTGCTAATGAAAGCTCTCAGAGAGGCAAACACATGCTTAAGGGCTGCTTCTGACTGCCCATTTTTGAGAAAAGCCAGATGAATATCAAAAACCTTCTTCATAAGTGGATTGTGGCCATCGTTGCTTAAAAGCTGGGTCTGGAAAGCAACAGGAGAATTTACTTAGCAGAAATGTTGTGCCTGAAAATGACAGAGAAAATTTTGCATAATTAATCACACTAATTCTTAAGCCAGATAAGAAACAAGGCCTTTAGTGAAAATATCATCAATAAAATGTGACAATCACTAAAAACTTACAGTAGTTAGCAGAGGCTATTTTTGTAGCAGAGAAAAAAACCTAAAATATTTTATCACTTTTGAATCAATAATTCCAAAACCTAAGTCAATATTTTGTACAAATGTCAGTGGTTGCCTAATTATTTTAAATAAAACGCGTTGTTGCAAATGTAACTATCACACTGCGTTTTTTCCATTTCTTTTATTTTCTTGAAAATTGTCTTGTTTGCAGCCCAAAAGAGAGAAGGGGGAAGAAAAAAAAAACCAACAAAAGACTCATTTTCTCACTGGTTAGATTAGTAGCTGTAATTAGTAATTTCACTTCTCTTGTTTCCTGCAGAGTTTTTCCAGTTTGCACCTTATGGGGATATGGTAACATGGAATTACTGGGGTCATTGATACAGTTTGGTGTCAGACCAGGTGGGCTGTGCCCGCTGCCATCCCCTCAGGGCTGTGCAGAAGTCTGGGCATGACACAAGGATGTGGATGTCCTGTATTGACAGGAAATCAACAGCCCCCATCCCACTGCCAGTCCTCACAGCCCTTGGGCTGGCTCAGATTTCGACACTTTGCACAGACCTCGTGGTAAGTTCAAGATCCAAAGTTTTATGCTGAGCTCATTTCCTGTGGCAGTGGAACAGCACCAGCCCAGTTGCTGCAGTACAGGACCCACTCGTGTCTGGTGTGGCCATAAAAGTGAAGCCAAAGCCCACTAAAGGGGAAGGGAATCCAGTCTATCCTGTGGTGTGAAAATCACATTGTTTTGTGGCCCAGCAATATTCCAAAAGAGGCAGCTGAGAAAGTCAAGTAAGTTTTAAGTTGCATTGAAATCCTTCTGCTGTTACCAAACTCCTAAGGAGTAATTTAACATCTACCCCAGGATGGCTTTTTGGCTCTGCAATGGAAACAGAAGTTATGAATACCTTTCTCTTCATCTCCATGTAAAAGGAAAATCTTCATCGTGCTTGCTCTGAAACCCAGAGCTGTTCTGGTGACACTACACAAGACACGTTGCTACATGCAGGATTCCTCTGACTACACTTCAGGAAGAGCATTTCTGGAACAGCATTTTGCTGCCATCCTAGGGCTCTCTTCACCACAGAGGCCCTGGTTTTTGTAGATGGCAATGGCTGCCAAAAGCACAAATCCCAGGATGGAAGAGAAGACTTCTACCCACGGCTCTGGTCCTATCTGCACTGGTAACCACAGCTGGAGTGCCTCAGCCCCAGAGGTATTAATGTACAGTGATTCAAAGAAACCTGGGCCTTGCTTCTAGGTAACTTAGGGTACAAAAGACCGAGTGTTCCAAAATTGTAGGACATTCATTTCCCTTTTCTTTAGTCCTTCCTTTCTACACGATATACATTTCCTCTTATTCTATTTTTGTAACATCTACAGTCAAGGTATAACATCTATGGGATTTTCTCTGGCCTTGCAGTTTTGAAGAAATGGCAAGATGTTTATGAGTATAATTATTCTGAGACCCTGTGAAACACTCAGTGTTTTGGAAAATAAACAAGCTGCAAATTATTTGCTTTTGTAAAACCTTTCATATTCTTCCACTCTAGGAGAACAGATCACTAAAATCCACACACATACAAAAACACAGCACACTTTTCTACAACATTTTTCATTTCAGTGCTGACCTTGAAACTCTGAGTGAAAAAAGAGATGGTGTCCAGGACTGTCAGGCACACTTCTGTGGCAATATTGCCCTCCAGTAATGCCTGGTGCACAATATCTGCTTCTGAGGTGCCTGCATCTGTGGACAGAGAGAAAATTAGGAGGAAACAGTGTTCAACACTCCAGCTCCCAAAAAAGCTAAGTGCTGATACAGATAAGATTCTCCCTTTGCACTTTGCGTTTGGGAGATGATGCAAGAATAGCAAGAAGCTGAATTTGCCAACTCCATTCAGAGAAGCTGTCTCAGCCTGATGCCACACCAGAAGAACAGTACCTGTATTGCCCCTTAATACCACTGTCTTTAAAGCCAGACAGAGCATGAGGTGCCCAAGCTGTCTCCAGAGAGGGAAGATGGCAAAGTGCTCCAACGGGACAAAATGCACCCACATGGAGAGGCTCAGAGCAGATCCCAGCACAGAACTCTGTGCAGTGCAGCTCTCCTGCTTGTCCTGCTCTCTACCCAAACCAAGGCATCACCTGCCCACACACTCAGCCAAGGAGCTGAGCTGAGACAGGCAAGAGCAGAAAGCCACACAAGTCCCAGGGGTGATTTTTAAGGGGCTGGCTTGAATGCCACCCTCACCCATCTAGGAATGTTGCAGGGAGGCCTGGTGACCACTGCAATTCTGTAGAATTTGAGTAACCCGAAGCAACCAGCAGCAAGTGGAAAATGGCCACACGCAGTTTTCCCCAGGCTGGCACGTGGCCTGGGCCCTGCTGGCTCTGCTGCCACACGTACTGTGGTTGAGGGTGAAGGAGCTCTCCAAGCTGCCCAGGTGCTGGAGCCGTGCCCCGGCTCTGCTGCGGAGCGCCGGCATGGTCTGGGATTTCCTCTCGGCTGCCGTGTGCTTGGATAGCCAGGCATCCTGCACCCTGCAAGGGGGAGCAAAGACAGGGCTGGGGCAGCAGCAGCAGCCACACTGCTACAGGACTGCACAAGGATGGAGACCTCTTTCTCCAGCACACCAATGTGGGACAGTCCCAGTGGGACTGACCACACTGCACCCATCCTGCTCCAGAAGGGCCTAGGGCTAACACAAGAGCAGGGATGATGCTCAAGATGCAGGGATGCAGCTCAGGAAGCAGGGATGCCACTCAGGAAGCAGGGATGCAGCTCAGGACTCTTGTCTCACCTGCAGCTGGCTGGGGGGGACACTGCCAACCTGCGCTCGCCTGAGCCTGGGGGTCTCATGCAGGAGCTGGAGGGGAGGGAAGGGGCAGGGTGCTGAGATGAGGGGCCCCTGCTCAGGGCACGGCGCTGAGCAGAGCCCCGGAGCCGCTGGGGTTTGCCCAGTGGGTGTGCACCAGCCCTTCCCACCTCTGCTGGGGCAGGGAGCACGGGCATGATCCCCACACCCCAGCACCAGATGGAAGGATGCAGTACCTGGCAATATTTCTCTTCCCCACGTATCTGAAGTGAAACAAACACACCCTAGGAAGAAAACGAAATATGTATCTGTTACAGATCCTGCAGATCAGGAACGGTCCAGAACATTTAAAACCCACGCTGTTCTTGCCTGCAGCCACACTTCTCTGTGCACAAGGGCTTGGGTCTGTGTTTATAAGTCACTTGACCTCACACTCTTGGTTTCAAAATTCTGTGGCACAACCCTATATTCTCACCCACCTGTTCTCCCAAATTTGCTGCCAAGTGGAGGCTGTGGCAGTGACAGGGGAAGCTGAGCCCACAGGTGGGTGGGACACACCCCAGACAGAGCACTGGGCACTGACACTAAACCATGCTTCCGTAATATACACTTGCTTCTCCTCAGAGGGAGGAAGGGCATGTCATTCCAACCTGGCCAGACACCCCAGTGCTGCACAGGACAGTGTGTGCAATGTGGTCTCCTCCTTAGCCATTCTGACCACACAGAGGGGCAGTGTTTGAATAGCAGCCTCATGTTACTCACTCCAGAAGCACGAGGACATTGATCAGCTCCTGGGGGGAGAATTTGTTCCAGTAAGCTAAAAGAGTATCTGAAAGAAAATGAAGAACAGTGCACTGAGATTTCAAAAAACTCAATGGGGGGACCTCAGAGACCAAAACTGATGGTCCCTTGTGTTTCTCGCTGCCCTCAGTGAGCAGGAGGCACCAACCTTCAGAGATCATCTTCACAATGTACAGGTAGCACATCAGAAGTGTCCGGATCTCGAACTGGTCCAGCCGGCTGCAGTGGGACACGCTGCTCCTCATGGAGCTCCTGCGGATCTGCTGGGACACAGCTGTGACACAGAGGGCTCCTGGGCCGTGCACAGAGGCTGTGCAGCATGGGCACAGCAAACCTGGCACACACCAGGTGTGCTGGCACCCCTCCTGCCCCCCACATGTGCACCCCACAGCACCATGCCTTGGAAACAGCTCCTCCAGTGATGAGCAGCCTGGAAATCCTGGGCACATCACCAAACACCCAAACACTTCTCTGCCCAGAGAAAAAATGTCTGGGCAGTGAATGACAGGTTATCCAGCAGCCTGCTTTCATTTCCCCTATTCTCTGCAGCAGCTAAGCTCCTTGACATTTTTAAAGCCAGTTCCTAAAAAATTCACTGCCTGTCACTATTTAAAGCAAAAATCTAACTTTTTGTTAAAGGCATACACTTAAAAAAAAATTCAGTTATTAAAAAGGACATTTCATCTTAAGAACTTTCTCCTCCCCTTGATTTTTGGAAGTGTTTCAATTTTCCTCCTACTTAGTGACTCAGGCAAAGTATGTGAAATCCTGCTGATGAGTCAATTTACGTGGGAAAGGCTTAAACATTGTGTGGGGGAAAGTATGACTTCTAAAGTTATACCAATTTTATTTTCCACTCTCTGTGTTTGCCTGGGCTGTATCCTTTGATAAATGGCTCTAGTGAAGCCCTAGGCTTCTCCTAAAACTTTGCCTCACATGTTTGGAGAGGGATCCACAGATCTTATTTGCTGTTTATTCTGGGATAAGCTGTGGATGTGAGTCATAATAAAGCAGAAATAAACAATCATGTTAGAGTTGGAGACATGGTACTATGGCTAGATATTGCTATTGACCATGCCAAACTATCAAGTCAGCACACAATTCACTCCAGGGGAACGAGGCAATGAGCAGAGTCTGCCTCTGCAGAGCACTGCTGAAGCTGTGCTCCTCTGTGTGGCACTGCTTTTACATGGCTTTGTGGATATTGCACTCCCTAACAGAAAGATTACTTTCAACAACTGAAAAATGTTCAAGTGCATTTAAGAGGAGGATGTCTGGCCATGAGGGAAGAGCTGGGCTGGAAGCCACACCATCTCCTGCAAACCCCACCAGCAGTGCTGGAGCACACACTCAGGGCTTTGCTGGACAGTCAAGTACTCAGCTGTGCTTGGTCCTGGAGCCCTGTGATTTATGGAGGAGAGCTTGCAAGGCCTCACCTCTTCTAGGCACGTCAGCACACAGCCATGAGCCCAGATAATCTTTGCCTTGCTTCTTACAAGGGCCAACATTTTTGAAGATGCATCAATGACTCACACCAACCAAAATATCTGTGAAGTGCCTTGAGGAAAACCAGAGGTTGGTTTGCACAAATACCTGTGTGCAATCTGCCAAGAAGAGGAGTACTGAATACCTCCTGTCTGAACAGTGGGGTCAGAGGTCTTTGTGGCATGACCACAGTCACCTCCTGCAAGTTTGAGCCTGTGGTTACTCACCTGGACTGGTTTTCCTGCAAACACTTTATTTTAAGTCAGTGGTCACTGGCAATCTCACACCATGGTGTTTTGCTTCTCAGGCATTTGGAAACCAATTCCCAGCACCAGGCACTGGGGTCCAGCCAGGCTCAAGCCACCCACACACAGGGAGCACATCTGAGTATGGACAGATGTACCACAGGAGCAGAGATGTTCCACACAGATTTTGCAAGTAATTTGTCAGCCATTCTATTTTTGGCTCAACGATGTTTGAAGAGAGACAAGCATACCAGACTTGTGACTCTGACCTTTGTTAAACATCAACCTCTTTGTTTCCAGAGGTATCTAGAAGCTGGCTCTGGAGAGTGTTACCATGGGGAACTCCTTTTCCCTCCCCCTTATTTATACATAACACAGCCTGCAGGCTGAGTGCTGCTCTTCCCAACCCCTGGTACATTACATTTTCACTCTGATCCGGGGAACTTGTTGCTCCCTCTGAGTTCAGGGATCCTTTTGAGTCCTCTCGCTTTATTGTATGGCCATTTGGAAGGGCTGCTCCACAGGCTGAAAAAAAAAACCCAGACCCCACAGTTAAGCCCTTCGCACTTGTCAGCACAGGTGGGGCTTGCCAAAGCCCCATGGCAAAAGCTGGAAAATGAAAATCTGGAAAGGACAGTTAGGGTGACAGCACATCTGGGAAAAAACATTCAGAGTCTGTGAGGTATTTAGGAGATGACTGTTTCAGGTTTTGGGTAATGGGTTTTGGGTGCTTCAGGATGGTAAAAGCTGTATAAAAATAAATGGGAAATTTAGAATTTAGAAAAATTAATTTACCTGGATCTTTGTCTGCAATCAGGCTGGATCTGCTTGAGGGGGATGGAAAACTGCATATGAATTCATCCCTGGATGCCTGTAAAGCAATATAAGGTTTTGTGACCAATCAAAGATAACACCTATTCTCTTACAGAAGGGAACAATGCAATACAAAATGGAAGATTAGAGCAGGTTTTAAAAACAACACAGATGAAAACAAAAATTTCCTTACTTCTATAACAAGGAGACAAAGGACTTGTGGAGGAGTACAGAGAATAGCAGAACATATTAAATAAGCCATAGTAGTGTGTTTTCCTTTTTGTTTTTCATAATTTGAGTTGAAATTTTGAATTGTTTTTCCCAGATGTCCTATTTCTTATTCTTTTGCCCCAGCAAGGAGGAAAGCCTAGCCTGCAAAGCAAAGGCCACTTGAGAGCCCCAGACACAACTCTTGGGAAGATGGGCAACTCCCCAGAACAGCTGCTGGAGTCCCAGGCCAAGTCCTGCTCAAGCTTGTTGCTCTTGGAGGGACTCAACTCCCCTCAAGCACTGCACAACCTGTCCAAAAACATGTCAGACATGGAGGCATCCCAGCTTTACTCACAGGGCTGGAGGCAGGGCAGGAGGTCAGTGCCTCGTGGCTGGCCAGGCGCTGCAGGTTCTCCAGGAGCACCCCGAACAGCGGCAGGTACAGCTGGGCAATTTTTGCCTGCTGGTTCTGAAAGCAGGTACAGAGAAAAATCCCAGTAAGAGCCCAGGTTCCCAATGGAGTGAAAAAAGGGGAACTCTTGAGCCAAAACATGTCACATATATATATGCATCTGTATTTACACACTGTATGTGGTGTTCAAGAACATGAGCTGGTTTGGCTTCTCATCTCCACTTCTAGAGCTGCCAGAGAGGTATTACACTTCCAGCAACAAGCCTGGGCCACTCAGGGGTTTTGGAAGCTAAATAACACTCCCAGTTACACAGGATGTGTGAAAAACTAAGTCCTGGATTTCCTAACTCTTTAACTGGCACTTGACTTGCATATTTTGATTTTTAAGTGCAACACCCAGGAGTAATGTCAAAGAAACATTTGCACCATGCCTGGTGCTGGCTATTGCTTCCAGTCAGAAATTCTCCATAGCAAATGCTTCTAATGAAAACGTTTGTAGGAACAGAATAATTTGTATTAACTGGTACAGATCAAAAATTATTGGGTTGACATTGTCTAAATGGAGGACTCTTACATTCAATTCTTTTTTGTTAAACATAATCATTCTGGATTTGGCTGTTAAAAAAAACATTAAGGCTTGCAAATTGAGTAGAACCATTTAAATAAGAAAGAAATAAATTTTTTTCTTCTGATTCAGTATGACAAAAGAGAAAAGAAATCTCGAAAACCCTCATGGGTTGGCCAAACCTTCTCTCAGCTGTTGATGGAGCTGGGGTCTCCTTGGCTGGAGCAAGGGTGTGCCAGCACATGCTCAGCCTGTCCTGCCCATGGTGTGATTTTTTTTTTGCTTTGGAGTCTCTGGACACCAGCTGAGCATCCTGCCCTGGCTCTGGGCAGTTTTCTGGTCACACTGCCCTGAGCACAACAGATACACCAATATCCTGTGGGACAGCAGTAAGAGAGGGGGAGTTTCTGAGGAGTCAGGGGAGTCCTGCACACTGAGGGAGCACACAGCTCCTGAGTTAGTCATGGACCCTCACTGCAGAGAAAAGCAAGCCCACCTCCAGGGCCTTCAAAGAGGCAGAGAAGGGAGGGAAGGGGAGCTGGCTCTGGGCCCATGAGAGCCCCTGGCACATTTGGGGCACTCTCCCACCCTTCATGCCAGGAAGCCATCCATGTTCCCGATAACACTCAGGAATGCAGCACACTAGGAGCAATGTGAGGACCAAAACTCTGAAGAGAGGGATGTTTTCAGGCTAGAGCAAGGACAGACAGACTCTGCACAGATAGCTGGGCACTTTGGAGGGTACATGGGTCAGCAGAGAGGAGCACCAAGATAAAACACACCCATTTCCAGCCTCTTTCAGCATCATCACGTGCTGAGCCTCTGACCAAAGAAAACTGAGATCCACCCAGAGGAAATCCAGCACCTCATGAGAATCAAGATCCTCTCCTCTGAGTCACTAATCAGTAAAACATGCAGCTGACTCGTAACAGAGATCAGTTCTGTTTCCTGATTATAGCGTATTAATACAGGACATGAATTTAGGCCCAACACCAGACCATCACTGATGTCCTAATTTTGCTGAATAACTCTTGATTACTGACTCTCTCAAGTTCCTTAATGGTTTAGAGGTAATTACCTGATGAGTCAGCATGACCAAGAGGGCTGCAGTTATTTCCTAGACGGTTTCTGAGCTATTAGTGTTATTCCATAACTGTCAGTTATTCACAATGGTTCCCTAAAAAGCAACTAGAATATCTCTGCTGCACCCTGCAATATCCAAAACTCTGGTATGCGATTCTTTTCTTAAAATTCAACAACATTAAGTTGAAAAGCCAACAAAACAGGCCTGACCTTGTGCTGGTATCTGTTGTCAAAGGCATGCTTGATCAGGAGATTTTTTAAGACGGAGATGGCTGTATATCTGATATCGTAATTGTCCTGCAAGGCAACAGAGGCTTCTCTAAGAAGCATCCCCACGAGGAAGTGATGCCTGCAATACTCATCAGTTAAACTGTACTCAAGATTTGTATCTGAAAGAAACAATAAGGCAATGGTTAAGGGAAATGTTCCAAGAGTTTGTTCAGAGCAAGATATAACAGTCATGTAAGCCACAAAGTCCTCTAACAGTGTTCACCGCCCTCCTACAGCGCACTGATCTTTGAATAAAGCTGAACTGGCCACACAGAGTTCTCCACCAGTGACCCAAATCATATCAAAGAACTTGGTGTCTTCCAGTTCAGGCTCTTCATTAATTTCAGCCCTCACTGCTTCAGCAGCACCTCAAGGAAGGATTTCTGCCATGTGATGCTCTGCAAAGCTTCTCTCTCTGATGAGCAATTTGTAAGTCAGAGATGGCTGAAATGGGGAAAGACAGCACAACTTACTGCCTGGGTAGCTTTGCTCCTGACTGGGGCTTGTCCTGTAAATCCCAACCACCCAGGCAGCAGGGATACCAGCCTCCAGCAAGCAGCTGTGAGGGTGGAATGGGCAGTGGAAATGGTGGGTTTACCTGGGCACCCTGCCCTAGCAGTGCTGCTCTGCAGCTCGTTCCACACCCTCCACCAACCTGTGCTCCTTCTCTCAAGGTCAGAGAGCAGAGCAAAAGCAAGCAGTGCTGCTGGGATGAGGGATGCAGATGAGGACATGGCCAAGTGACCAGTCTGCATCCCAGCCTGCACAGCTGGGCAGCTGTGTGGGCCAGGGAGCCAGGCTAGGGTCCAGGCTGCTGCTTGCCAGAAGCAGATATTGAACACAGCTCCTCAGAAGCTGCACTGACTGCCAAGAGAAAGCCAGCTCAGCACCTCATCCCCTTGCTTAACCTAACCTGTACCCTGCACCTCACACAGACTCAGGCAGATTCTGTGATCAAAGCAGAGGCTGCTACCAGGGTAAGGCATCACTTCTGCTGAGGAACCTGGAGAGAGCAGCAGGGACGAGACAGACACACTGACTGGTGCAGGGTGCACGTGCACTGGGGCTGCTGTGAACAGCCTTGTCCTGACACCATTACATCTGCCAGGCCATTTACCAAATTAGAACCACCTCAGGGATAATCCCAAAGCTCTGTGTTCTTCCCCCAAAAGTACAAATGCCATGTGCTTAGTTCAGACTTTTTTTTTCCAAACCCCATAGGTATAAAAGTTCTTCTGTGGTAAGGCAGGGTGCATTCAGCTTTGAAAATCCCAGACAAAGGGTTCCAACAGCTCTGTAGCTGTGAAAGATATTTTTAAATTCATTGATTCAAAAGCAGCATTTGCTGGATTGTGAAACTCTGATTCAGAAGAAAGAAAAAGCAATCTGGAACATTACCTAGCTTTCACTGTTAGTCATGTTAGCAAATGCTTAATTGTCACTATTACATTAGTTGGATGCAAGCTAATTGATTGGAAAGTGCATACTTAATTCAGCATTAGAGGAGTTGACCATTCCAGTTGGACCCACCTACTGAAGTGAACAGTTCCACAGCAAATGAAAAAAATTCTAATTATGTGTAAAAAGAAAAGGCACAAATAAAAAGACAGCAAAAATAAAAGAGGAACAAGTAATGCTCTAAATCTTGGAGAAACAGGACAGTATGTCATATTTTAATATTATTTGTGAAGCCTTTGATTAACTCCCAGCTTCTGTCAATCCCTTGGGTTATTTCCCATCACAACATTACAAAACTAACCATGTGCTGCTGGCCATGAGGCCAAGCTCTGGCTGATGTCCCCATGGGAGGCAGCAGGGACAGACCAACAACCAGCCCTGCATCAGCTGGGAGGTTTCAGAGTTGCTGCTCCGAGATGCAAAACTCCAACTCAACAGGATGTGGTTGCTCTGCCAGCCTGCCCATCTGCTGAAGCGGCAGAAACTCCCTCTGTCCACCTCCCTGAGGGCTATTCCTTCTTTTCCTAGAAACAGGGGAGCAGTAGGGGTTTGGCATCCCGTCCCTGCATCCACACAGGCTGACTAGGTCAGACAGCAGCAGGGTCTCTCCTGAGCCCTGTAACCACAGGTCTGTCCATAAAGCCAGACAAGTTTGCAGTGAAGGTGATCCCCACATGGCTCTACCATGGCAGGCAGGGCTGAGGCACCACTGCAAAGGCACCTCTGCTACCTGAGCACTGGCTGCTCTACTGCCCAGAGCTGTATGTGAACCTCAGCTGGTAGGTCCAGTCACAATAGAACACAGCAGAAAAGAGGAGATGCCCCTACAGCTTTTCAATTTAACCATCACAAAGGCAAAGGTGGATGTTAAGAAGAGCATCCTTATGTTACCATGCCACTAACAAGCATCAGGGAGGCACTGTGGATGTGTTTTTCTTGGCTGTTTCTAGCAATACTCTTTGTTAAACAATGCCAGGCAAGTAGCCAAACTGAAGTAAGAGATTAGCAGCAGGTCCAGAAAGCTCTGAGGGGTCAGATATTTACTAAAATAAGGGATATTTCATTTACTTCTGCTTCTGCCACCTGTATTTGTGTGGAACCACTTTGGGACTTGTATGGCTTCACCATGAGGCACAACCAAACATCCCCTTTCATCCACCAGAATAAATCATACAATTATAAATCCACAGGGCTTTTACATGGGGAATCCCAAACCTCCTCTCCAGTACTTGTACTGGCCAGGCTATGGCACCCAAGCCTGGCAATCTTTACTGCAGTTCTGTAGCACAGATGAGCCATTAGGACTCGGAGGGAATGAGCACTCCTGGGGGCTGCTGGAGGCTGCCCTGCCAGCAGTGCCAGAGCTCCAGCCACCCACACCTGCACCCAGCCTCAGCTCAGCCCCTTGTAAGCCCCTTCCACCCCGTGCTGAGCAGCTGCAGGACCAGAGAGGACACGGGGTGACAGTGAAAGCAGTGTGGCTCTGTGGGGTACAAACACCCTCGGCGTGCACCGAGGACTGGCACGGGCTCCAGCTCTGCTGGCTGCCCTCAAGTTTGAGAACAAGCTCAAACACACTGTGCACTGCTGTGCTCTTGTTCAATTGAAAGCAGAAGGTGACCTGGATCCCCTTCTGGTGGCCACAGGGAGAGCTGGCAGCAGGGTAGTGAGTTCAACCTCTTCTCCTGCATCCCCATTCCCTACAGGACCCCCAACGGGACACCCACTCTGACACTCCTGAGAACAAAGGATTGCATTGTACAATTTGCCTGTTTACTGAAACACAGGCAGTTGTCTTCCAGATATTGCTGGTCCCATGTAAACTTAAATATAGGAAATACCAAAAAGACTGACTGCATGCCATTCTGGAACAAAATAATATAAACCTGACAGAAAAATCATCTTGTCCTGAGGTTAATGTCCTAACCAGGACATACACTTCCTTGACACCAAACCAAAGTTCATCTAGTCAGAAGCCCTCAGGACTAATAAATTATAGCTCTTTAGCCAATCTCTTAAAAAAGAACATACCTTGAACTCTTTGCAGCTTGGGTTTGGAAAATGTCATTGGTAAATTCAGAGGAATGTAGTGCTCATGATTGCAAATAGTTTGAAGAAATTCAAACTTGTATTCAACCAGCAGCTGAGATAAAAAAAGACAAACACAAACTATGTTTTTAGTTTGGCCCATTTTCTTCCAGTTCAATGTACTTGTTGCACAAGGATTGAAGAATATAATAAATAGCATCTGGTGAAACTCACTAATAACTGGCAAATTCTTGTGTTGTTCTGCCTAAGCGTCAATGCGTACAGGTTACTTGGGACTTGTCTTTTTAATCCAGGTTATTAACCACTCTTTCCTGTCATTCTGCCTCCTTACATTACTTTAAAGAACATCTGGCTACAGGCTCTTAGCCCAGACAAAAAGGTCTCTGCCTCTAAAAGACTCTGCAGGAACAGAGTCTAAAAGGTATCCAAGAGTTGTATAAAATAATCACTACAAAGTTTTGACTGATGTAGATATGTATAGCTGCAAACCACTACTGCTTACCTTAGGGTCTTTTGGGCTGAATCCAGAAATGTAATCATTTATCAAGTTAAAAACAAATCCTCTGTCCATAAAGGTCAAACAACGCTGGAGAAAAAATAGCAACATGTGACCAACCATTAAAAGTAAAAACAATCATCCTAAATGTCCTTCATACTACTGTCTTGCCAGCAGCCAGATTTCATCCTCTGTGTTGCTGCTGACTTTCCAAAACATACGTGATCCTTTTTCTCTGAAATAATTTGGATGACTTTACTTAAGTCTCCAGTGGACAACAAAAATATTTAAAATGAGAGTATATATATTTCAGGTTCCAAACAGTTGCTAAGAATGCCTGAAAACCCTCAGACACATACAGAGTTACTGTCTCTTTGAAAACAGAAGGTTTCTTTCCTAGGACAGCTTATCCTCTCGAGAGTTTTTACAACTGAAAAAACCAAAGACAAGATAAATTAAGACCACATTTGTTTGCTTGTAGCCATATTTCTCATTGCCAATCTCTCTTTTTTTTTTTTTTTTTTTTTCCCAATCAAATCCTGGGAGAAGGAAAGAAACTGCTGACCTTCAGGAAGTTAGCCAAGCTAAAGTTGACATTTCTGGACTCTTCGGGGATCTCATTATAGCGGATGGTGACGTGAGGAATGATGGCGAGCAGCAGCGAGTGCAGGGCGTGCTGGTAGGACTCGGGGAACCTCTGGCCTCTGGGCAGCTGAAACCAAGAGCACGTCCCAGCTCAGTGCAAGCCAGCAGCTGGGGACAACTGAGCACAGGCACGAGTTCTTTAGCATTTGTTTTTGTTGCCTCCTAATAAAGCAGTGACCAGAGAAAGTATTGGCTGCAACTGCAGTAGGTAGTAACAGAAAAGGAGGCTGGACAAGCCATAAGGACTTCTGGGATTTTTAAATTACAACTGAGAGTGAAAGGAAGGAAAAGGGAAAAGTAAAGTGAAAAATAAAGTTAAGCTGTTCAGCTTGGCAGTGTTTTTTTTTTAAATAGAGAGTCACATAGCTTTTCAGAAAAGCTTTTGGAGGAGTTTGTGACAGCTCTGTAATGCAGCATTGACAAAATTCATTTTTACCTTGATTTTGTTTTCTTCCAGTAAGTACATTGCCATGGACTTTGCCAGTGCTTCAAAGAAGAACCATGAGTACTAGAATGAACAAAGAATACTATTACTTTTCTCAGCAGGACTGAACATGACTGATAGTCCCCGAGTATGTGGGGAAGCACCTGTGTGGGAGGGAAAGCTCACATCCAAAAGGCTTTTTGTAAGTACAGCTGTGCTTACACAGTTGGCTTGGAATAGATGCCACTGCTACCCAGGTATGTCCTGCCAGTCTTAGGGTGGGAATAGATTTAGCCCCTCTGCACCCCAATGCACCCTGCCAAAAACCAGCAGAGTTTGGGGTGCAAGCCCTGCAAAGGCCCAGAGAGGCAAAAACTCAGTTTGCCTCCATGAGTCACCCTTCAGGTGTGGCTTAAGGAAAATAGGTAAAACTGGCAAAATGAACAGCCTTTTGCTGTCTCCTGCCATGGGCCTAAACAGAGGTTCCCTGCAAGAATTCATCTCTGTTTTACACGGAGAACCTCAAGGAGGTGGATGCAATGTTGGCCTGGCAGCTTTGCCCCTGCAGTGGGTTTACATGGGGGTGAGTGTTGGGCTTTACACCAGACCCCCTTTTCCTCCCCTCAACCCTTGGCAGCCAAGCACTGCCACTGCTTCACCTTGAGGAGTTTATTGATGGCGAGAAAATCCGCTGACTGCTTCAAGATGGTGGCCATGGAAAGCACCAGGATTTCATGGGTCATCTTCGCCTGCTTGGCACTGGGTTTCTCAGCTCGGAAGACGTACTGAGGCGAGAAGAGCAGGGTCAGTGCAGCCTGCCCCGCACGGGGCCTCAGGGGCCGCCCCTCACACTGACCTTTATGAAGGAGCGCAGGTAGTGGTCCAGGCCTTCCTCATGGCACTTGGACACGATGTGCAGCAGAACCCTGGGGGCAAACGTGGTTTGTGTTCAGCACACCACACAAGAGCAAGTTCCTCTACCTCACAAAAGCTGGCACACACGTATCCCATCCCGACTGACCCCAAAAGCCTCACCACTGGCATGGCCTGATTTGCAGAGCACCAGTTCTTACATGCCAGCATCCCCCACACAGCTCCTGCACCACCTTGCACAAAGCACTCAGATGAGGTGCCCCAAGCCCCTTCTCCACTTCTGTGCTGGCCCAGGAATTGCCCAGACAAGCTGACTTTTAGCACTCAGGACTCCTTGAACAAGGAGGTGAGACAGAACATTGTCCATCATTGTTACAATCTGATACCTCCCTGCCTCCCCAGGATTTATTAATTCTGGAAGCTTTCTTTTTTATTTTACTTTATTTACATCATATGCTCCTTGTTACATGCACTGGATTATTTTGGGCCATTGCCTTGCAGTGTGGGAAGGTCAAGCAGATGCTGGAGAACATGCCAGCCCTCTGGACTCACTCCCAGGCGGCTGATCAAGGCAGCAAGAGCCTGGTTTCCCCAGCCACTACTGGGGATTTACATTCCACTCCCAGCCAAAGGGAACAACAAGCTATTGCATGTTCTCACAGACCCCACAGGCCAAACCACAAGGAGGAGTTCACAAGTCCCTTATCAGATAAAGTGGGTTTTAAATTCCACTATGAAAATCTGATGACAAAAAGAGATGTCATTAAACAGAAAGATACTGACAAACTGGAAAGCATCAGGAAAAACTTTAGTAAAAATCTCTGGAAATGAAGGTGGGAGCTGGTCACCCAACAGGTACCTGTGGTCACCTGTTGCCCTGTCCTTGCCTTCTGGTGCTTCAAACAGAGTGGAATTACAATGCTCCACAAAGGAGCAGTTCTCATGACCCAGTATCTGGGCATCATATAGTGCAGGGCTGTGACTGCAACAGGCACCACATCCCTGGGGACTGGGGTCAGCCCCCAGCCCCCAGTTCCATGGCAGCAGGATGCTCCTGGTACATGGAGGCACGCTCTGTATGGGACCAGAGGGGGGTGACATCCAGCAGCCCCCTGTGCACGGCAGCACCACGGGAGGAAGGTGCATGTTCTGCATGTTTCAGTGCATCTCTGGGTTCCAGGGATGTCGCTGCAGGTGCCAGGCAGGGCAGGTGCTTTGGCTGGAGCTCCCTGCAGTGCTGCCCGGGCTGGTGCTGCCCTCTCGGGGCCGCCAGAGCCCGGAGACTGCACAGCTGGAGCTGCAGCACAGCTGGAGCTGCAGCACAGCTGGAGCTGCCACACCAGCCCCAGGGCACCAGGAGCAGTCCTGGCACCAGGGACTGGAGTGCTGGGATCAGACCAGGGCACTGCTCCCCACATCTGCTGCCTGCAGCTGGGACACACCTGGGCACTCTGCAGCCGTTTGATAGGACAACTCAGCTCCCAGAGCCACCAAACCCTTTCTCTTTTGAGAAACAAACCAGGAGTATCTTTGAAGTGCCACGTTTTTCCTCACACCACTCCCAGGAGAAGAGCCCCACAATGCCGCCATGCCACCCACATGATCCAGGGGAAGACAGCAGAGGGGACAGCCAGTGCTGTCACTTAGCACCCTGTCGTGGGAAACCAGACCCTGCTTTGCACTGCCCTTTGTGGCCTTGCATTTGTCCCTGGATGGTTCACCCAACACTCACATGGTGCAGTTGACAGCTACTTCATCCTCCTGCGTCACGTTTGTGAGGACTCTAAATAGTTGCATAAGAATTACAGGTAGAAACTGAATCATTACTTGGATCTCCATCGCGTGCAAACACTAAAACAAATGTTCAGAACACAGACACTTTTAGTTCAACATGTTGCAGATGTTAAACATTTACAGTCCACAGGCATTTCTGTGGCAATGGGACAGGGTTAGCAAAGGCTTCAGGGTGGGGAAATGCTTCAGCCCACTGGAGGACAGGGCAACCTGGACCCACAGCAGGACCTGCTGCCTCCTTCCAGCTGACAGATCCCCGCTGCAAACCTCCAGGGAGCAACATAAATCATTTATGGCAGGTATTAATCCTCCTCTCAGATTGTCCAGGCAGCTGTGACTTCATTAGAGGTCACAAGCTAGTATTTGATTTGAAAAGCCCAGAATTTAAGGCTGAAGGTTTGCTCTCAAGTCTTCTCATCACTTGTGACGGTTTTTTGAAGTCCCATTTCCACAAATGCCTTTGGAGCATGAAAAACTGCGGCCCAATGACTTTCAGAGAGACTTTTCTTTTCAAAGAGCAGAGCTTGCTATTGAAAATGGAGCTTAAAGCACTTAGTGAAGATCAGAATGGTCTTGTGCATACATTCTCCACCAGACTCACAGAGCTCTAGTGCCTGAAGCTCAAGATATGAGTCTAGGAAAGATAGCATGCTTCATTTTCAGATTTCAAACCTGGAAATATAACAGAAGGTTTTAAATGTAGCTATTTAAATTACTGAAAATTTTATTGATGTGGTGGTGGTTAAAAGTCCCCCAGTTGGGGTTAGCACATACCTATCTCCCTGTCTGAAGGCTGCAGTGAAGGTGCTGGGGCTTGGCAGGAGTGGGACCTGGCAAAATGCTCACAACAAATTCTGTGATTTTAGTCCTTGGCTTCAAAACCTGCTATTATTTCTATTTCTTAAAATATTTATACCTTATGTGACAAACATTAAGTAACCCTGTGGTGATACATCCCCACCACAAGAAGTGGAGCTGTTGCTACAGCACCACTCTCAAAAACAGGCAGTCATGGAAGGAAACAAGGACAGTAAATAGCCAAGAATAATATTCCTGCAGAAGCCCTTGCTGGACCTGCTCCAAAGCCCTTACTCATGCTGCAGTGATTACCAAAAAGCTGGGTCTAGGTCATAGGTCACCTCTGCTCAAATTTAACTGGCTGATAATCTCACGTATCTTTTTCAGCCTGGAAAAAACCTCCTTTTGAATGAGCTTTCAGAAAATAAGGAATTGTGCCACAGTTTAAAGGGCTGAATCAAACCTAGAGCAGCAAGGGAGGAGTGTGTGAGTCCACCCAGAGACAGCTTTGCCATGAGCATGGCAGAGCAATGCTGACTGCTTGTTTTATCCCTTGTGGAAGGCAGAGGGAAGCAGCACACAGAAAATCGTCTGACAAGATAAAATGAATGTAGGGACATGAAAAAAACATTTCATTTAAATACTAGCCCATCTGATAGGATAATGCAAAATTAAGAGTACTGCACAATGCACTGGCCCCAGCAAGGGTGTGTTCCCACAGGGCAGGGTGCTAGGTATTTGCTGACAGTCTGTAAAAACACAAATGAAGCCCAGTGACAGGCAGGGTTCACCTTTAGGTATTTAACAAGCTCTCCTGGCACTTCCTTAGCTCCCGCCTGAACCAGCTGGCAGTAGTGGAAGAATTTGTGCAAGTGCATGTCCTGGAAAAGACAAACAAATTCAGTTTAGCAGCCTCAACTTCTGTCAGCCCCTACTTTGTTGCTTGCACTTGGAAATCTGGTGACTTACCTGCAGCAGTGGGACATGTCCCCAGCAAACCCCATGTCCCTGCTGCCATCTCCCAGGACTGCTCACTGTTCCAGCATTACCCATCCACTGCTCAGCCCCTGGCTCCCAACTAACCTCAATATTAAGCACAAAACTTCCAGCAGTGTTAAAATTCTCCTGTGGAGAATTTTTTGTACTACCCTGAGCTCCAATCCCCAACCAACACAAGCCTGGAGAAACAGAAGCCCTCCCAAGAGCTGCAACTCACAGAAACTGCCTCACCACCTGCATCACCAGCCTCCTACTGTCCATCTGGGGCAGACTCTTCTTCCCATTACTCTCCCTCCTCCTCCAAGGTTAGATTTAATTATTGGGTTATTTAACTCTGAAAAGCATCTGGAAATGTAATTTGGGAGGAAGCACAACTATGCTCCTCTCAGTGCTATGCAGAATCATTAAATCTCCAAAAACAGAATTAGATGCTGAAAGCCATTTGCTCTGAATGTAAATGTAGCAGATGGCATCCAGCCAAGGGTATTCCCCCAGGAGCAGTGCTGACAGGACTGCTAGAGACTGGACAGTCCCTAGAGAATGTGCTGGGGATCTTTGCTACACATCACGTGAAACTTCGGGAAGTCCACCACTGCCATAAGACAGCAGAACACACTAGGACTAGGTAGAACAGCCTGAACTGCTTTCCAAGGGAAACCAAGACTTTTTCCTTGTGTCTGCTGCTGTCAGAGAACTTTTTCTTTTTCTTTTTTTTTTTTTTTTTAAAGTTAATAGAAAGACTAATACTAGTTTGGACTCAACGATCTTAGAGGTCTTTTCAATATTAATGATTCTACAGTTTGGGGAAACATCTCACATCCACCAGTTCTCTTTTGCATCATTGAAGCAGGTCATTTGTTGAAATGTTTCCTTGCTCCTGCCAGTTATAGTGCAACTGGCCAAGGAAACATCAGCCTCTCCCTAGGCTCATTCAGCCACACAATTATCTCATCCCATCCAGCCAAGGAGCAGATCCCAGCCATGTTGCTTCAGAAGTGTCTTAGTGCTGCTTTGCAGACCAGGTACCAGGGCCCTCTTTCCCACACCACCTATGGCTTAGCTGTATTAGACACAATAATCTCTTCCTTTGCATTTGTGCTGGAAGTTTTTAAAGTTTGACTTACCTGGGTGTAAATGGTAGAGTCCAAATGGATTCTGATTTTAAACAGTGGCTTTGCTCCATCCACCCACTTTGCATCCACGCTGGGCTGCTGTGAACAGACAACATCCAAGTGCTTGGTTTCAGACTGTGGTGGGAAGGTGGCTCAGAAGGTACCGACAGGGGTGGAAGGAGGGCTCCACCCCCAGCACAAACACCACCTTCCCCATGAAAACATGCACACAGAGGCTTACAGGCTCTTCTCCTGCTCTGTGTCATCTGCAACAGCCCAGCCTGCTACAGAAATACCCTCTGCAACCAGCATACCCACAGAAAGTGGAATTAAAGGGGTCTTGTCTCCCACCTCTAAGAATTTTAAGCTTTGGGGGTGCTATGCAGTAAAGATCTTTACAGCTGAGCAAAGCACCAACGGAAACCCAGAATCTACAGTGATAACAAAAGCTCTGCTTTCCTCTAACCTTTCCATCCAAGCCCATTTTGGATGGCATCCTACCTTCCGTGAGTCGGTGTCTGCGAGCCCCAGGTAGGCGGGGGGGAGGGTGGAGGACACGGGCAGCTGCCGCTCCAGGGGCACGACGCGCCCGTCCTTCAGCAGCGGCACCCAGGCGAACCCCACTGCGGAGGCAACCACGGCAGCAGGGTCAGCAGCACACGCTGGGACATGCTCAGCTCAGAAAGAGCTCTGGCTCACCCCAGGAAGTCCAAACCTGCAGCTGTGCAAGTGGCTTCAGCAAGGGATCAACCACATCAGTGTCATTAAAGCACCTTTCAGCTGCTGAGCAAAATTTGGGCACAGCACAACCAGGCGTGGGTGTGAGGGGCAGGAACAGTCCATGAGCCACGTCTGCGACCGTGGGGAGGGTCCTTTGAGGACTGGATGAAGGGAGAGGCTTCCCAACCAGAGGGAGCCAGGTGTGCACATGCCTAGTGTTGGTAATATCAACCCCTCAAACCCTGATCTCACAGCAAGTTTTTATTGGTGACTTGCCTGACAACAGCAAATTTGCGCAAGTCAAGTCATAGGAAAATACAGATATGCATATATATGCATATGTGTATGTTCTTATGACTTGACTTGCACATATGTAAGCCAAGGAACATATGCAAGTCAAGGAACATACAGAAAGAGATGTCAGACTGCAGCAAAAATTTGAGCTTTAATATAAACTAAAAATACGGAGTTTATTCCATTTTTGACCTGATGTATTAGGCTGCTTGTAGAAAAGAAAAATCATACAGGCTGATATGTTAATCACTTTTGTTTTCATGTCCCTACATTTGTGTTATCTTGGCCTTTTACACTCCAACAGAAGTAATTTAAGCATTGAACATACCTTGAGTTTCAACGGTGTCTTGTTTTTTCGATGTTGCCTTTGTATTAATTTCACAGCTGACATGATAGAAGGTGAAAAGCAAATGATGCTTTTGATGGAGGTGAATTGGAAGCTCAATTTTAATCTAAAATGATACCATGATAGATCAGACTGTATTTTTAGTTGTGGAGTAATATTTTAGTTCTACTTCATTTCACAAATGTTATGTTGTATGCAGTTACACAAGACACATTCTTACCCATCTTAAATAACTCCTAACATTTTCATCACATTTGCAACATTACTTATTAATGGGAGTGGGTGATTGGAGCGCACAAAGCGTGACAGTAAAGACAGCAGAAAACAAACTGACATTAAAAATTGACAAAGGCTCTGGCTTTGCTGGCCCTTCTGCAAAGGGCTGGTGATTATCTTTACACATATTTCACCCAGCCCTGGAAAAAGAGGTATCCTGAAGGGCCCCTTGGCACTGCAGCATCCAGGAAAATCTGCTGTTTCCCACGGGTTGCTTTTACCTCATCATAGAACTCCGGGCTCTGGTTGTGATGCAGCACAGCAGCGTAGGCGCTTGTGGTCAGCAGAGGGCCCCCGGGTTTGCCATAGATGCACTGCAAACACAAATGAAGAGCCGAATTCAGGCTCCTGCCACCCTAAATCAGCTGGACAAATTAAACCAGTGACCATGGAAATTCAGTGCTTTCCTCCTGCCCTGCTCAGCTTTGCTGGTATAGAATACCAGCAGTGGCCAAACAGCAGCCCTGTTAAAAGGTGACATTAACTCACCTTTAATGGCTTGGCATCAGCTTCATCTGAATCTCTGAACTCAACACAGACAGCAATATTCCTTGCCTGAAATGGGGGAGAACAGGAGCATGAGCAGCAGCATCACCCCGGCCCAGACCAAGCCTGGCTGCAGGTCACTCCCCTGGTCACTCCCCTGGTCACTCCCCTGGTCACTCCCCAGGTCACTCACCTTTGCAAACACCTTCTGGTTCTCATACTTCAAGTGCAAGGGGTAGACATAGAGGTGGTTTTTGTAGACAGTGAAGGGGTAACAGTATTTTGCAACTTCTGGGACAAGCTCCTCCACTTCAACTGCAATGTCCTCACAGCCCTTCTCAAAAGGTTTTATAGGAATGTAAGAAGCTGTGAAACAATCTGTAAGAGAATAAGAACAGAAAAAAATAGATGTACTAGAAAAGCCTTTTGCACAGGAGATTAGCCTACATAACCTGGGACAGGAGCTGCCAAAAGCCCATGGAATGACAGTGAACACAGCACAAGTCCTTTCTTTGCTTCAGTTTCTTTAAATGCAAGGTAAAGAATCACACTGACCGTGTTTGTAAAGCCCTACAAAGTTATGGGTCAAAAATGTCATATGAGATTGGTGCAAAAACAGGCAGCTGGCTTCCTTCAGATTTAGGATGTGATGGCCAAAATGTAAAGAGTATCAAACCCTCAGGTGAATCTCTGCACTTCGACCACACCTCCTCCAAAGAATGCTTCAGAAAGACCTACAAGTCAGCGGTTGTGCTGAATTATTAATTTCTGATGGCAGCCCTGAGATACTCTTGTTAATGCAACAGCAAAATCCCCCCTAGAAGCATTAACTCCTGAGGCTCAAGCCATCAGCACTTCTGTTAAGATCCAAGATCCTTACTTGTGAATTCCAGTGGGATGTCTTTGATGATGATATTTAACTGGGCTGGAATGACCTGCAGTTTTGTCTTCTCTGGTCTGTTAGGAAGAAAGGAACAAGAGTGTGAACCTTGAAAGCTCAGGTGCTGAGCACACCAACAGCATTTTTTACTACCCTCCAACTATTTTAGAAATTGTAATCTCATGCTTACATTTAACTGCTTAAAAATGTGTGTTAAAATGCCTGCCCAATCCCTGCACCATTCTCTCACACTTACTTCTTGTACTCAGCTAAAAGCTTCAGCATATCTTCATTTGAGAGTTTGCCACTGTCTTGCTTGTACAGGGGTGAGAATTTTCCATCAGCATCAAGAGTGCCCTGGGAGTCTTTGAAAACTGGCCTGCAGAAACAAAGAGGTGTATTTTCTAAATGTTGGTAAATATACAGACACTGAGGTCTTTGACACATCCGAAAGGCAGTTCATCAGGCAAGAGGTTCACTGGCCTGTGACTGCCCCCAGTACCACAGACCTGACTGTTCTCCCACCTCACATGGTGCTTAGACCCCACCCAGGCTGCAGCTTCACATGAAATCACATGGGACATCATTACCCGTTCCCCTTTCTCCAGCCAGCTCAGTCCATTTCCAAGCCTGGTCCACAATCACACTCTTCCATTCTCTCCCACTAACACCAAGTGCTAAAGCGCCTTCCCACTTGCACATGGGGTCAGAGCACAGAAATCCTCCCAGGAAAGGAGTGCACGTAAAAACCAGTTTGGGGACATGCATCAGCCTCCTCCTGGAGTCAGAGCAGGAGACTGGACCCTGCCCTGGATGAATACCAGCATCTCTGCCCTTGAAAATAATGGATGTCTGTGTATAATAAGAACATTAAAGCATCTGCACTCTGCTTCTGTGCAAGTACTTTCCTCTGAGACCCACAGAGGAAATGTTCCAGGGATACAGAGCAACACAGCTCCCTGCACCAACCCTCTCAGCTCCTTGGCATCCAAAGGCAGCTCTTTACCCAGCAAGAACAAACCTGGAGCCAGTCTAAGTCAATGCCCACCCAGAGCCCACCATTACGGGGAGGGTCCACCTGGAAGAGGGCTGAGTGCTCCCAGGGTCCAGCTGCATCCCAAAATCACCATCTCAAAGATGAGCAGCCAGCACCACAGGAACACCCAGATCAAGAATACATATTGCAAGCACTATACCCCCAAACTCCACTCCACTGTGACAGCTTTCTGTGCTCCCATGTCATTCCCAGCACCAAAGTGCAATTTAGCACTAGGAGGCAGTAGATGAGCTTGCCTTCCTCTGAGATTTAAGAGTATTAGCACAGACATACTTATCAGTCCCAGTAAAAAAGGAGGAAGGGAATGGGATCACTATCTCCAGACATTCCCAAGAGTATTAATTAAAGCAGAGTTTAAGATAGAAAACAAACCCCATCTGATTGCCACTGCCGGGCTGGGAAGTCCTCTGCTCTGATCCTGTCCCTGGCAATGGCTGGTGCCAGGAGGGAATTTCTTCAGTGATTCCCCTGGTACATGGGACAGTGTATTTTGTCCCCAGGAATGTTCTGCCCTGACAGCAGTAGCTGCAGGTCAGTGGGAAGGTCACTGCCTTCCCAGCCCTAGCACTGTTTAGTTTTTAATTTTTTGTTTCTAATTCTAGATAGAGCATTTCAGGCCAATCCCAGTTCTTTCTTGGGAGTTGGAGCCAAACTCTGCCCCCAGCTGAACCTCACTGACTTCAGTCACTTGGCCCTTTTCCCAGCTGTGTCCCAGGTCACTGTCAGCAGCAGCAGCAGCTCCAGCTGTGGGCAGAGCCCAGCCCAAGGTCCAGCCCAGCCCCAGGCACTGACCTGGCAGCCCAGCCAAAGGGCATCCGGTACTGCCCCAGACGGCTGCACACCTGCTTGGCCACCTTATGGACCTTCTGGGCAGTCTGCAAAATAGGAGAGAGGCAGGTCAGAGTGTGCCAGGGCTCTGTGCTGCCCCAGAACAGCGGGAAGGGCGCTGCAGCCTCCAGGGAGGAGCATCTCTCTGTCTGCTGCAGGCAGACACAGCTCAGACATCCCTGTCTGTCACTTCACACCACCCACCGCTGTTACTCTGCAAAGCAGCAGCACACGCTGTGGGCAGTCATGTTAAACCTCCTTGGGACTGAACTGTCAGGGTGTTAGTGCTCTATTTGCCAAAAGATACTAGTGTATTTTCCAAAACTGACTGCAATTGGTTCATTCTATACAGACTTACAAAGCATGCCAAGGGAATGCCATCATTACCAGGTATTTTATAATTGACTTTTCAGGAACTGCTCTTGACTGGCTGCAACAAGGCAGCATCAACTCCACATGATGCAGAAACTGAAGCTGGTGGCAAACAGTAGGGCCTCTACCTTGGATGTCAGGAAAAATTTTGTCACTCAAAGGGTTGTCAAGCATTGGAACAGGCTGCCCAGAGAAGTGGTAGAGGTGTTTAAAACACACGTGGATGTGGTGCTTAGGGACACAGTTTAGTGATGGAGTTGACAGTGCTGAGTTAATGGTTGGACTTAACAACCTTATAGGGTTTTTCTGAGATAAAGGAATAGATGATTCTATGCAGACACTTCTTTCTGGGGATGAAGTGTCCCACTTTTTCCTGTCAGCCCAGTTCAGGCTTTGGCTTGCTGAAGTGTAATGGAGAAAGGTCTGGCCCCAAATGCTTGCCCCTTTCTAATCCTCTGCCTCTTTCCAGAGGAAGGAATCAAGTCTCCCAGGACACCCCAACTGATGCCAGCCTGGGAACAGTGCAAACAGATTGGACAAAGCCTGTATTTGCCAGCAAGAAACTAAGGAGCATGTGCTAAGGAACACGTTTCAGCCCACTCTGCTCCCTGCAGCAGCAGACAGCATCACTCAGCTGACACACCCATGGCCCCAGCCAGTACCTTCCCAGGGTCTGAGTTTTTCATGTAGGGCTCTGCACAGTGGGCAATGCTGCCCTGCAGCACCTTCTCCACTCGGGCCACCAGGAAGATCTCGGTGTGCGGGTTGGTCACGGAGAACACCCCCTGCAACAGAGAGGCAGCAGCTGTCACACAGCAGGACCCCAGACTGCACCACGGGCTCTGGCCTGCTCATCCCACTGCCCCTTCCCACACCCCACACACACCCTGCCCTGAGCATGGCCACAGGGGCTCACCAGGCTTGGGCATGGCCAGGTCTTGGCAAACTCTCCCTGGCGCTTTGCCGGTCACTGCGAGCCCTGTAAGCACTGCATGGCAACTTCCACACTGACCAAAACTCAAGAGAAAAGCTGGCTTCTAGTTACCACACAGTGGACAACACCACACTTCAGAGTCACTGAAAAGCCTCAGCAGTGACACAGAGTGAGGAGAAGTGAGAACTGACCCGTTTGATGTCGCGCAGGCAGGACTCAGGGACCCCGTGCACCAGGCTCTGGCCAGGACAGTGTCCCTGGCTGCCCTCTGCCCTGGGCTCAGAGCTATCCTGCAGCATGTCCCGGACACAGGGAGGGTTCAGGTCCACGTGGAAGTCAGCAGAAATCTTGCAATTACTTTTCAGGTCAAATAATGCCAAGCTTAGGAAAAAGGGCTCAACCTGGAAATGGTATTGAAAACGTGTGTCATAAAAAATGCACGGCACAGGCTCAAGAGTATCAACATGCATGGCCTTCCCTGACAAGGAAACTGGGAACCTTCTGCTCCTGTTTGTTTGGTACACCAGCATTTTACAGAATTGTGACACACAATTAATCTTTATTTGCTTTGTAAATATACAGATCCATTTTTTCCTGCATCTTCTTGCATTTTGATCTAGTCAGTTTGATCAAAGCTGTATGAAATATAAAGAATGAAATCCATATGTTTTTTATGTAAGTGGTAAACTATGAAGTCAGGAAGAAAAGATGAGCTTAATTTATCAGAGCTGTTTATCATTTTGCAGTAAGAAATCAGCTTAAGAGTGTTCGTGATCAACTACTAAAGATCACTATATTTATTCTCCAAAGTCCAGCAGCTCTGGATGAATCAACTGTGACACTCAAAATGTTCCTCAGATGTTATCCCACAAGGAAAGTTAGTTCTCCCAGCCAGGAGCTCAAATACAAGGCTGACACTGCTGAGGAAATGCATGTGCAAAATCTACTGACCTTGACAGCACCAGGCAAGTGGCAATAATCCATGTTATTTCTAATTCAAACATTCTAGTAGGTGGGCATCCATGGAAAGATAAAAATGCAGGCCTGAAGATAAAACTGCAGCATGTCCAAGACATTCCAGCATGACTTGGAGGCATTACATCAATGCTGAAATGTGCTGATTAGGTCTCACTCTGGACCTGATTAAGGATGGATAACAAGAATCTTTGCTATTAGCAATGCATCCATCTGCTGGGAGTTACTGAGCCTGGTGTCTCAGAGCTGCGAGCTGCCAGTATGAAACCATCACAAAAAAGCCTTTGTGGTTCTACCAGGCATCAGACAGGGCAGCATCAGCAGAGATGGGGCAGTGCTGGTGCCTCCTGCACCCCTGCAGAAAGGGCTGACTCCAACCACAGCAAGCTCAGGATGTGAGAGCAGGGATTTGTTTTGGGAGGAAAGACTGGAGGAGACTGCTGTGTTCAGCCCAGCAGAACAAGGGCTGAGGTGAGATGTGATAGCTGCCTACAGACATCAGAGGCTCAGGAAATAAAAGGGTTTTTAGTTTAAGGCACAACTTTGGCACAATAGCAAATGCATATAATAAAGTGACTGTGAATAAATTTTCCCCTTGTTATTAGGGGAAACAAAGCACAGCCACGAGTGGTTTGGAGATGGAGCCCTTTACCAACAGGACTTTCACAGGGATGCAGAATTTGGCAGACACAGCCCCCATTCCCCGTGCCCCTGAACCACGGGCTTCCCACCAGGCTCAGTTTCTGGCAGGCTGAGGCACGTCAGCACAGAGCCTGTCCCCAAACACGTTTTTGGAGTCTGGGCCAGCAGTCACCGCCTGTCCAGGTCCCACTGGTGTTCATGGCAAAATGGGATCATTTTAACCCCACAGATTAATTTGTCAAGGTATTTTCTTGCTGGTGAGAGGCAAACAGACAAAGCAGGACAGGCTGGAGTTCCCCTTACGTTGGTGGGTCCTTCTTCTGCCCTGTCACTCAGCTGAGCAAGGAGGTTGAGGGAGAAGTCCTGGCAGCAAACCACGAAGCGCCTGCTGCACTTCTCCTCAAAAGGCTTCACATCTGGCTCCATCCCTGAGAAATCGAGTCTCTAGACAGCAAACAAACAAATCTGGTCTCATTAAAAAAGAAAACAACCCCCTGAATAATGTTAAGGGATCACATTACTGCCAATACTATCTTCATCAATTTTTTAAAAGTGATCTGAAAGGTATAACACGTTCACAAATTAGTGCAATTTGATGATGTTACACAAAAGTATTCAAGACATGAATTCAGGGGTATGTATCAATTTTTAGCAACCTGTTTTGTAGAGCACAGCAAACTAAACCTCAGAATTATTTCAGTTCCTTCCTGCTTTGTTGTAACCCAGGGGATCTTCTCAAACACCACTTAGAGCTTGGGCAAGAAAGCAGAACATAAGACAACATTACAATCAGAAAAGTGTCTTCCACCATGAAGGTAAGGCTAGGTTAGAGATGGCTCCTGTGCCTGAAACAGAGAGAAGGCACACGTGGGATTGTAAACATTTCAAAGTGGAAGGCACGTCCAGCTGCACAGCAGTAGCTGGTATGGCTAGAAACAGCAGAGAGTGTCTGGCTGGGAAATCCAAAGAGGCTCCATTATCATCACCTCCTCCCTAACCCAGAACAGCCACACCTGGTCTGTGCCTCCACATCCACCCTCCTCAAAGAGCAGGCACACTTGCAACCAAAGACCCTCAGCCTTTGACACACCCATTGTGCTGGGCACTGGGGACAGATCTACCAAACGCCTCTAAACACCAGCAGGGATTTTTGCTTCTCTTATTTTCTCTTCATGAGGAAAGTACATTGCAGGTATAAGTTCCTGCTCCCAGTTTCCTTAGCACAAGGCATACAAATATCCATGTACCAGCACTGACTGGAGCAAAGACTCTGAATGCCTGGTGTTACAGCAGATCCAACTGATCCACACCAGAATGAAGTGCTCTGGGTATAGAAAGAGGGCACTGAATTCAGCCTAACCATTTGATTAGGTAAAAGAAGTTATCTCAGATGCTCCACACTGAGTAATGTTTCCATTTTCATTACCTGACTAGAACATAGGAAGCTTCTTAGAGCTTCTCTTAAAAAAAAAAAAAAGCCTCCTGGATGCTTATCTTCCTTCTGTTAAAGACTCTAAAGAATAACCAAGAGAAAAGCTCATTTGGTACAACTAAACCTTTTAAAGACTAATTACATTTCCTTGTTAAACCAGAATGTTCTATTTTACGGGTGTGAACACGCCAAACCAGAAGGAGAACCAGAAACCATGACGTACCCTGGAACAGTTCTCTAAAACTCTGTTAGCAATTGCAGCTCATTCCACTGAAATCCCACACCTGGACCCTGGCAGAGAATTCAAATTCAAAGCCAAGAAGAAAACAGGCCAATGGACAATGACCCCCTGCTCCAGTGCACCAGACAAGCCAGGGTGTTTTTTTCAGTTTGTCTCTCCCTACATTTGAAAACTCCCTGAAGACTGAGGCTCTCCTGTAAACCCCTGCCATGGCCTTTCCACCACTGCTTCCTGCACCAGATGTGCTGAGCCCAAGCAGCACTGCAGCTACCCATGCAAAACCTCTTTTACTGCTTCTTCTTGCAAGCATGAGAAGCTCTCAGAGCCCCAGAGAAAATCTGGTTTGAAATCCAGCAACATCCAGATGCATCACACAAATGCCAGCAAAGCTGGAGGGAGGCCGTGTGTGGGGCTGCTGCAACTCTTCCCTGTACTTGAGCTGTCTCCTGAGCACTGACATCTCATTCTGCTCTCACTGACAGGGATATGGGCTGCACTTCTGTTCTGCACTGGAAAACATGCTGCTCCTGCAGGAAAACCCTGCGGCCATGCAAGGGGACAAGGCAGGCGACACAGTGAACAAAACCTCACACCGGAAAATGTGGGAAGGTTTACCTGGACTTCTGGGTCAAAAGAAAAGATGTTTTGTCTTCCGTCATTTCTGCTCAGTTTGTTTAGTTGATCCGTTTCTCTTCCATACTAGGACAAAGGAAGGCATTGATTTAGTGCCTGGCCACACAGAGGCAAACACTCTTTACTGGGAAAGAACTGACACAAAACAAAATAACTATTTTTCAGGTTGCCTCTGTGATACATGAGCCGATGCAAAGCACTGACATGGTGCAAGGACAGTGCAGAGATGTGGCTGTGCTGAAGGAAAAAGCAGGCAGAAGCAGGCAAGCACATTTGGAGGTGAGGAACAAGCAGCCTCAAACCATGGGTGAGACAGACAGGTGGGATAACAGAGACCCCACCAGGACTTGGTGCCTGCCCAGCTCCCCCAGAGCTGGAGACACAGAAAGCAGAAAATTCCTCTCCCAGATAAGCTGCACAGAAGTAGCTGTGGGTGGGGAGAGTGATCCTGCAAACACAATACCTTCATCAGCTCTGGATGCATGCTTCTCTCCAGGCTCTCCAGGATGTTCTCTGACTTTCCCTGCGTGCTTGATTCATCATCTGCAAGGACACAAGAAACAGATGTTCAAAACAACTGCAGGAGCAGCACTCTGCCAGAAAGCATCCTGCAGTATTTGCTAACAATAGCACAGAAACAGTTACAGAGACTTTTCCATTCCTTGGGAGTAAGATTTTTCCATGCATTACCAGTATCAAAGTGTCCTATTACAGTTTGCTAGGTCTGTCCAAAGCAGAACTTCACAGAGCCAATTTTCCAGGAGCCTTGAAACTTTGCCATGGATTTCCCTTCCAGAAGAAGGGTCACATTTCCCTCCACTTTTATTCCTCAGACTATCATTTGTGTTATACTAAGCCCCTTTGCATAATACTGTGTGTCAGCCACAATTCTTGCTTTAAATACAGTACAGCATGCACTTCTCCAGGCACACTGCGGGAGAAGGGAGGTGTTTGTTTACAAACTGACCTTGCACAGATTCCACAGCATCTTTCTTCTCTTGCACCAAACTCTCAGTATTGCTTTGAATGATCTTCCTCAGAGTTACCAGCCATTCCTCCATCTCCTGCTCAGTTTCAGCTGCCAGATAGTGGCTGTACTTGTCTATTGTCTTCAGCTCAAATGCATAGCGGCGCATCTTGGGACACTGAACAACAAAAAGAGATTTATATTACATTTTCCTCAACAACCCAACACAGTACCTGCCACACAGCTCCTCTCTGGGAAAGCATCCTGAGCTGAAATATCACAAAACACAAGGCAGGCACCCTCCTGCAATCTGGCTGCAATCACAGTGTGCTTTGTGGCTTGAGCAGTGCACAGGTCCATGGCCAAGTGAAGGAAAGCCAGACTGGAGCACAGACATTGCACCAGGGAGCAGGACCAAGCTCCTTCTGATGTCACCAGACCTTTAATATTTACCCAGAGAAACCAGGAACTGGATTTGTCTGACATGGTAAGTAATGCTGCACTCCAGAACACTTAGAGGCATCTATCTTTAAAAAGCAAGTGGTACATTGCAGCTTTTTGAAGCTGTGCTGGCCTTTAAACAGCATTTTCCAACCAGAAGCCAAGGCAAATCTGATGCAACTTGGGAAGTACATCCCACAGATCACTGAGGTGTGTGCATTACTGCTTTTACTGTGTTCAGAAAGATAAATGGAAACTCACAGCTCTGACTCATCCATGCTGAAGGAAACCACTGGGGTAATTTAAGCCACGCTCAGTGCTTGCAGCTTCTGCAGAGACAGCAAGGGCAGAAGGCAGAGCAGCAATCCACTGCTGCACCTCACTCTAGCACAGCTCAGCAAACCCAGGATGGAGACCTGCACAAATTACCTGCTCCTAAAACCTTATGACCCCTGAGTAGGTCCTGAATTCCAAAGGACTACGTGCTTGCATGGATTATCAAGACATAGCTTAAGAAACAAGAAACAGGAGCAAGCAGCAATTAGAGGAGGAAGGTGCCCCAGATAAAGTAATATAATTTATTTACTGGCCTGTTGATCAGTTTAGCTGACCAGCTTTGGGCTAGTTTGCAATTCCATGCCTTCAGACCTCGAGAGAGCAGGTCTGTCTAGAGCCAGCAATCCATAAGTCCATGCAGAGCCACACAGAAAGGACACCTACCTGAACCACATCATTGCAGGCATCCAAGAAAATGCAGCCTTTGGATTCTTTTGAAATTTTCTCATCTTTGTAGGAATTCAGAATATAGGAGCCATCTGTGAGCTGTGACAAGTAAAAATACCTCCTCTTGAATACCTGTAAAAATACAAATTCTTGTTCAGGCAAGTATTCACTCTGCTGTACATCACAAACCATGGCCACGGTATCCACATCTGCCCTCCCTGCTATTGAGAAAAGACTATAACACAAAACACTGCAACCCTGGAGTGCTGCAGATTCACCCATTTGAATATGGTTTGCTTTTACAAAGAGAGATTTCCATCATCTTCTTTAATTTTAATGCCCTTGTTGCTGTTGTTGCCCATCTAAAGCAATGCCCCAGGGCATCCAGCTCATCTCTCAGCTGTCTCCAGCCTCATTTATCTTTACAATCTGTGCAATACTGCACAGTAAATTCAGATGAGCAAAGTACTTGAAGATCCATCCCACCCTAAAGCAGGTATTTCCAGAGCCTTTTCATACAGACTTCAGTTAGACTTATAAAGCAATTGTCTGGAAGACTTAGGAACAGACATGTGGAAATTCCTAGCACCCAAATGCAAGCCAAAGGACAATGCAATCCATTCAACCACTTGGGTTTTTTGTGGCTTTGGGTTTGAGTTTTTTATTACAAACTTACTTTCATGAACTGGCTTGGCTTAGTGTCCAATTCTTACATCAAAAACCAGTAATTTCAGAATAAGTGTTCCTCTGTTTGTACTACTGATTTTTCATAGAGAAAAAAAAAAAGCTCTCCAGTATTTCTGAACACCTTTCTTCATGCCTGTAATCCAAAAGATACTGGACTATAATTCAGGAGAACATTTTGGCAGCAATTGTGGTAGCACCATATGCTGTAAGGAGCAGGGTGCATTTCACAGTTGCTGGGTATCTGTGTTAGGAGAATCATGAAGGAAGCCAGCCCAAGCAGCACTGCAAGTATTTCTACTGTTCTGTCTACCTGGAAGATCTGTGAATCAACACAGCATTTTTCATCCCACATGACAGATTACAAGTAATTTCCTGTTTCTATCATGACTGACACTAGCACATGTTCAACAAACCCACTGCAGAGGACTGGGAGGGAACATCATGCCCTGAACCACAACCCATCCCTTCTGAGAGGTAACCTCTGGCCTCATTTGGATGACTAATTAGCTGTGGAGATGCACCACGGGCTGCTGAGCTTTAAGTTTTATAAGATTTAACTAAACCTTTAGTTCAACAGAGCATAGAGATACATGGAAAGCCAAGGATGTGAAGCATTAATCCAGCCTAAACACTGATTTAGCACTTCACTGAAGCAATCTCAGGAATTTTGGCAGTGGATGCTACAGAAACCCATGACAGATCTCTGTCTAGATATTACAGGCTTGATATCCCTTGTGGTTATGGGATTTCATGCTAAACAGTTTGTATTTGCTGAACTCTGTTCAAAAACAAATGCAGAATCAAACAGCAAATACTATTCCTGTGATCTTCCCCCCGTGCAAGTACTGCTGTCAGAAATCACTGTCAGAAGATGATGATCACTTGAAATTTATACTATAAACCTGTGAGCAGAGGGAACATCCCCTCTGATCAGCTACAGGTGCTGCTGGTGAGCACTGAGACTGCAGAGATCTGGGGAATGCATTTGGGCAGAGGGGACAGAAGGACAATCCTGATGCCGTGGCTGTAACATGGGCCACCAACACACTGCAAACCAGAGAGGGAGAGCTGAGCCAAACCAGGGCAGCTCTCAGCAGAGGAAAGGGTGCTCTGAAATAAAGGGAGGCAGCTGCAGCCTGATGAGTTTGCTTGTGGCTCAGCTCTCCACAGAGCACACTCTGCACACGCTTAGCAACAGTGTGAGACACCAACAGCCCACAAAGAACCAGCACTGACAAGAGGGACCCATCCCAGCAGCCTCTCAAGTGGTGGTAAGGCTGAAGGGGCCAAAGTCCTCCCCTTTTTCACATGTGCCTCAGAGGTGTTGTGTAAGACACAGCTCAGAGAACAGCTACTGATTCTCAGTACTTTGATATCAGAGTTTCACTGGAGACCCTGGATCTTATTAATTGAACTGAAGCCAGTGTAGGTCAGGTCTGAGGTGCAGGGCACCAGAGGCTCAGCCTAGAACTGACCCAACTGACTACTTTGAGCACAAGTGATACCACCTCCAGAAGTTTCAGGGGAAAATGTTGCTTTAAGCTTGCTTGGAAAAGCAGAGGATCAGAACATCCTTTTCTGTCTATCACCTTCAAGCCCATTTTAAAACCCAATTTAAAATTAGCCCTATGAACAGCCCTGTTCCACTTCCCCTGAAAGCATAACTCATTGAATCAAACCTTGGAACAGTTTGGCTTTTTGATATTTTTAAAATATATCCTTACAAAGCAGCCTTGCTGCAGCCATCCCTCAGCTGTAGCATTGAGCTAAACTCCCTAACAATCCCTGGGTGCTGTACAAGGCAGCTGCATGGTGGGACTGCAGACAGGCTCACTGCCACAGCAGAAACCTGTGGTGGAGCTACCAAAAATCTCTGCACAATCTAAGCAATGTCACACTGGATTATGAAGAGCAGAGAACAGGAGACAAGGCAGCTGCTGCCTTTAGGTCAGTAATGCTACATCTCTGCAGCGATATCACCCCTGCCTTAAAAGCAAAGATTTATCATTTTATTTTAAAGCTGACCTCTACATGTTTCCAAGCAGCAAGGAAACGATCAGTTCAGAAAGCTGTCTTTGCAGGGCAGCTGTTTCCTCTCCTGGGCCTCAGATGCTCATCCAGAAATCAATCTTGCTTTCCTAGAACATGCTTCACCTTTTTGGTTCGCTTGCCTGTCGTGGTCCAACATGATTAGTCTTACACGCTAGGGAGGGGAGGTTCAGAAACTGTTTCCAGACTGGGTTTTCCAGTCCACCATGATCAGTCTTACACGGTGGGGAGGGGAGGGTCAGAAACTGTTTCCAGACTGGGTTTTCCAGTCCACCATGGGATACAAGGGGGCAGATGCCCATCCAAACCCAAACCCAAACCCAGCCACTGCTCCTGGGAGCTTTGGAGATGTGGCTTGAACTTCATCTCACGCCTCATTCGTGAGTGCCTGCACCAGACCCACCTTCATGGTAACAGTGATGGTGCTGTTGACATTTGCTTTGTGCAGCCAGCCCTGCTTTATCACACCACCCTTCTGGGAGCACAGGGAAGAGGAATCCTGAAAGACAGCAAGCAATCATAAAAAGAGGAGGTGAGGCAAACTGATTCCCACAGGAAATTCCCCTTGGACAAAGGGATTTGTCCACCCTGGAAAGCAATACCATTTTAACTACAGCAATACAGTGACATGTAAAATGCATGTGCAACAGGTACAGCTATGCATACAGTGTACACCAAAACACCAAAAAAAAAAAAAAAAAAGAATCAGGGATATTCCTTTCAAATAAAAAGGTAAAACAGGCTAGATTGGGTCACCTTTAAAGAAAAAAAAAAAAAAAAAAAAGACTACATCTATTCTGATAGAGCTGCACAGTGATTTTGCAACAAGGCAATAGAGGCCTTCTGGTTCTTATGCAGTATTTCAATACTTGGGGAAGATGGAAATTTTCAAGATGGTCTGTTTAGGAAGTTGCAAAATGCAGAACTCTGAACGTTTCCTGTCATTTCCTTTTGCCATTCTCACATTTTAAATTTCAGCAAAAACCACCAAACCCCAGCAAAATAACTGAAATATAACTGGCTGATTTCACATTTACCAAACCACAGTTTCAAGGGACCCAACCAGGCTGCTCTTGGCACACCAGATGGGGTTTCCATCTGCTCCTGTCCCATGGTCCCAGAAAGAAAGAATGGCTCTCCATTCATACCTAACCATGACCTCCAGTGGGGAGGGAAATGAGAGCCCAAAGTGATGAAAAAATCTCACCCTGGGACTCCCAGTGACTCAGCAGCAGAGGCAGCCCCAGCCTGCCCTGCTGAGCCAGGAAAGATGCAGGGCTCTGCTTTACAGAGCCTGCTGCATCCAAAGGGCCAGGGCTTCACTCTTCTCATGTCAAACTTCCAGAGTAAATGTTCTGATGCTTTATTTCCCTGGACAAAACAACCCATGACTTCTCCTTTATAATGGTTCACCTTTTTTCATCAAGAGATTTCTTCTACTTGAATTTCCATTACACAATTCTAATGCAAATGCTCTGTCGGGAAACAGTAAGAAAATCCTTTAGATACGGCCATGCCAAAAGATATAAACCTCAAAACATCTGTGGGAGCACTTGGAATACTCTTCCACAACAAACCTCAGTAACTTCTCTTGTTTGAGTATTTGTGACACTGGCCAGAAGAAGAAAGGTCTCCAAATTTTGATAGCGTATTTTTGTCCTTTTGCTTTTTTGGAAGCATGCTGATAACAGTGCACAGCAATGTCTCCAGCCCAGAGCAGACATTTTTTAAGAGGCAGCACCTCAAGTTACTGATGTAATGCAAACTAACAACATAACAAAAAAAAGATTAAGGCCAAACTTTACCAAACATTTCCATTTATAAAAAAAGCCAATGCAGTCCAGACCTGAGGTGTGCTAGGACACATCCTGATAATTTGAGAAATGTGTATGAAATAGCACCTCCAAATCTTTAGCTCTGCAACAAAGTTCTCCTTTCTTCTGTAATTTCTCAGCAGCAACATACTGGTGCCATGGGAATTTTAAACATCTGGGCTAAACCCTTCCCTTTGTAAACAAAAACTTCCTAATATCACCTGCATGGATTAATCTCCATGTGGTACTTGAAACAGAAAAACACTGCCCATCCCTTCTGTAGCAAATGTGATATGCTTGGGCAGGAAACATGGCATCTGCACCATCCAAAATAACCACCAGGTCTGAGATGTCCCTGCTGGCAGAACCCCAGCTCACCCCCACAGAGGAGCTCCAGGGCTGCAATTCCCAGCTGAGCACAAAGATGCCACTTCCAGAGGAAGCAAACGCCTCCCAGCACTGGCACAGGATGTGCAGAGCAGGACTGACACACTCTCAGCAGGGTGGGTCGAAGTCACTGATGAAAAATTGCAAGTTATGTGGTAAACCACAAAACTTTCTAAGAGGAGAAGCCCAGAATCCACAGTGTAGTGGAAAAACAGACTGCCCAGTTTTAGTTCTGGACATGAAGAGTTTTCCTTAGTAACTACTTGGCTTCCTTTTTTTCCTCTTCCTGTGATGCTCTGTTTCAAGGGAAAAAAACATGATAATCTTCCAGATAACTTAGGAGACCCTTGGCTCCAAGAGAAGATCTTGTCATACTTCGAAATAAACTACTGCCTCACTTTTGATCCCATTTTCACAGCAGAAAGCAACCCACCAGAAAACTGTTCCTAGGAACTGAATTCTGGCTTTGCCTTGTGAAATTAACTTCTTAATGTATTCCCACTTTTTTAAAAGGAATACATTAAAAAAAATCAAAAAAACCAAAAAACCAACCTTCTTACCTCATCCTTTTCAAAGTCTTCATCAATTTCAAACACATGGCTTGGAATCTTGTCTGGCCTAAAGGACTTGCTGAAATCACAACACATTTTCATGTTTAATGAGTGGAACATGAGGGTTGTATGAGCCAGCACATGATGCTGGATACAGAAGCAAGAGCCAAAGTGCAGGCTACAGAGAACAGAAGATAAATTGCAAGAGACCTACAGCTCCTTGCAGCTGGGGAAAGCTAAGTTCTGAGTGCATTTCATGGAAATTAGGCACAAGCAGTCTGTAATTAGCTTTCTCTTGTTAGCTCTTGTATTCTGCAGAGTCTTTGCTGACTTGCATTTATGGAACAAAGAGAGAGCACTCTGGTTTATCTTCCATCTTTACCAAAAAAGAAGCAAGATCAGACTACAAGATTATTTTAAAATTTTAACATTATTTGATCAACAGTATGACTCCATTGCTGCCTCACATCCCCTCAAGACCCTCAGAACACATCCACTACATCCAATTAAGAACAAAAAGCCTTTAACAAGCTTCCAGCACATGAGCAGCCTGGACAGGGGTCCAGACATGCCCAGAGTGTGGGCAGTGAGCAGAGCAGGCACACGACACAGAAAATAATGCAGCAGAAATCCGAGATGGATGTGCCTATCTGAAAAACCCAATTATCCCTGGAGCTGGAAGCACTGGCACAGCCCAGAGTTTCCCAGCACATAACTCCCCAGCACTGCCAGCAGCAGCAGCAATAACACATCACCCTCTCTGTGCTGGGGCACGAGGAGAATCTGCTTGGCCTGTGTGAGGCACAGGGAACATCAGCCCAGCGGGACAATGAGGCTCCTGCAGGCACTGCCAACACTATTTATCCTGCCTTGGGTCTGGCTGCAGTCTGTCCCTGTCCTACATGGAGGGAGTGTCACACCCTGGCAGGTGGGATGTGCAGCCCTGACCCACAGCACTGTGGGCACCCCCCTGACGGAGCTGAGGGGCAATGGCCTGACAACACAAACCCCTGGCTTAACCTGCAGGGTGAGATGGCCCTGCAGGGTGAGATGGCCCTGCAGGGTGAGATGGCCCTGCAGGGTGAGATGGCTCTGCAGGGTGAGATGGCTCTGCAGGGTGAGATGGCTCTGCAGGGTGAGATGGCCCTGCAGGGTGAGATGGGTCTGCAGGGTGAGATGGCTCTGCAGGGTGAGATGGCCCTGCAGGGTGAGATGGCTCTGCGGGGTGAGATGGCTCTGCAGGGTGAGATGGCTCTGCGGGGTGAGATGGGTCTGCAGGGTGAGATGGCTCTGCAGGGTGAGATGGCTCTGCAGGGTGAGATGGCTCTGCAGGGTGAGATGGCTCTGCGGGGTGAGATGGCTCTGCGGGGTGAGATGGGTCTGCAGGGTGAGATGGCCCTGCAGGGTGAGATGGCTCTGCGGGGTGAGATGGGTCTGCAGGGTGGGATGGCTCTGCAGGGTGAGATGGCCCTGCAGGGTGAGATGGCCCTGCAGGAGAGGCTGCTCGTGGGACAGGCATCAGGGAAAGGGCACACTGCTCCTGCTGAGGCCTGTGATCACACATCTGCATTACAAGGGAGTGTGACACTTACCATGGCAACATCCGAAAGTCTCCCGAGTATTCCTCATACTTGTAGTTTACCACGAGCCAGTCGGAGCTGTAGGTTTTAATGCACTGAAAGGAAAACAATACAGCTCTTAGAAACTACAGCAAGCCAAGCAAAGCCCAGCACCAGTCTGAGAGCTTACACACTGCAGGGTGAGGTAAGCACCAGAAGGAAGGGCATGGGCAAGGCTGCTTCACTTGCTTCATGTAGCAATGCAGAATTTCATAAGGAACCTTTTCAGCACAGAGACAAAAATCACACAGCATCTGGCCTGCCACACAGCTACAGATTTTGGATTTACATCACATTTACATCCAAAGCTCTAAAAAAGGAGCAGTGATTTGGGAGGAGACTGTTTTCCAAAAGTTTTCTGTCCTCAGAAACACAGCGCGTCTAACTCGACACGACCATCGCTTTTTGTTCCACTGCACTGGAAGGGAATGGTCCTGGAGAGCAGCACTTCACAACAAACCCACAGCACTCCAGATGCTCCAGGGAGATTGTGGCTCCCCTCCTTGTCAGGCAGGTGGTGCAAAGCCACACTCCTTGGCTGTGTCCAAAAGCCACTGCAAAGACACTGTGACATGAGAACTCTGCTGTGCAGCAGATCGGGCAGTGCTGCCACCAAGGAAAAGCCAAGAGAGCCGCAATGCTGCGGATCAGCAGCTACAGCTGAGCATCCTGTCCAAGGGCTAGCGAGTGCTGAATGCAGGTGCCACATGGGCTCTGCCCCTACCTCTTTGACAAAGAGACTCTGAGCTTTCTTTAGAGCATCTTCTGGCACTGTTGACTGGACAGTTCTTCTCTGCCGGCCGATGACCGAGATCTGCAGGAAAAAGGAGAACACTTCTTCAGCACAAACTCCATCTGCAGGGCTTGACAGTCACTTCAAATAAATGTGGTGGGCCTAAGCCACCAGTTGGTCATTTTGGTTTTATGTGTCAGTAATGCAGCCAAAATTAACATGTGGTTAATGGTGGAAGTTTTCCAAGGTAAGCAGGATGGGAGACGAGTGAGCCTCAAACATGGGAAACAGCCAGAGCAAACTCACAGACACATCTTCAATTGGAAATATCAGGAGGTCCCGGAGGGGATCACTGTAGATCTGAACTCTGCGCTGAAGGATCACGTTCTCGTAGTCCAAGGGTTCCACCACTTTCGTTTTTTCCTGCAGGAAAAACAGATTATAAAAAATATTACATACGGGTAACATCTAAAATAACCAGTAACTAACATCTTGTGCTTAATTTCAAACTCTGTGACCACTGGACTGCCCATTACTCAGCACTCTGATGCTCCTGTGCTGCAGGTCACCACTGCTGAACATGTTTTGCAGAGAGGAAAATGAGGAGTTAAGTTTGAAGCAATAAGCTACAGGAAGAAATGAAGCACTGTGCTGCTCTGTCTCAGCACAGTCTCTAATTTCCTAATGGAGCAAGAAAGCCTGGACAGGCCATAACTTTAACAGCTGCAAGATCCAGCATCTCTACGTTTGAGCAGCTCATCTGTACAGCTTGGAAGTGACACAGGAAGGCTCCTGCGCTGGCTCTGCTCAGCTCAGGGCTGGTTTTGCTTGAGGAGTGGATGAGAGCTGTGCTCCCCTAGGAATGATGAGAGCAAGGCTGCAGGTACAACTGCCAAAGCAGGAATCTCAGCCCATGGAAGGAAGAACAGCATCCCTCTGGAAAGGCAGGAAAGCCCTCTCCATAAATCACACCCCAGACACAGCCAAAGGCTAGAGCCCAGTTTTAGTTTCACTCACATTTCAGGGAAGCAAGAGGAACTTCTCCAAAAATCCCTGGAGTCACAAGCAAAAACTATTAGGAGAGTTTCATTACATTCCTTATTGTACCAAGTCTGTCTGTCTAACAAGTCCAGAAAATAGAACTTAGTAAAATTAGAAAAACAACTTCTGAGGCAGGCAAATTACATCTCAGCTGCCCAGCCTGACTTCAGTTTTCATGAGCAAGAGTCAGGCTCTCACCACTGCATTGTGAAAATCAAACTTCACACCAAAAGCCAACCAATGACTGTATAGGAGTGGTTCTAATAAAACAAGAACCAAATTTTGACCCATCAAAACTTGTCTTGTTTTGAACCTCGACCAAAATCCTGATTCTTGGCCCTGCCACAGACAGTGTTTATGATGCCACGTGCCTCTGGACGTGACATCCTTGCAGGACAACATGCTTGGGCTCTCCACTCTCAGAAGAGGAACATCAGATGCTTCTCCACGGGCAGCAAGCATTACCCTCCAGGAAAATGCAGGGAGGAAAATGCTCACCATGACCAGTTAAAGATGGGAGTTAAAGATGAGACCAGTACAAGGCCTCTTGATGAACACAGTACAACCTGCAGCTTAAAAAAATGAGTGCCAAATGAAGACTGAAAGCTCAGCATTATATAACACCACTGGATGAACAGCCACACCACCTTGTTTGAGATTCCAAACAACTCAATATTTTCTGTGACATGTGAGATAAGCAAGGAAGTCAAGAGTGCTCTTCCATAACCAAAGGTCCTGTGTCTCTTCTGTGCCTTTGGCTGCTTTGGCTCCTGGGATGATTTAATGAAACACCCCCTGCCTCAGACAGTTTTGCACCTAAAATGTCTCCTTTCCATGCTGCAGAAATCCAGCAGGAATTAGCTCAGTTATCTGAAAAAGTTCCCTTCTTAATCACTCTCTGAAAACTTTGCTTTACTGCTTGCACAGTCCTGAAAGGAACCTCACACTGCTCAGATTACCAGTGAGAAAGACAAAGGTCAGTCAGCAGAGAGCCCAGGCTTGGGTGCCAGAGCATCCAGGGGCTGCTGCCTGCTCCCTCAGCCAGGGGGGATTTGGGAATGGGGTGACAAAATCTGCCAGTCCCACTGCACACACAGAACTTCTACATCCAAGACCTGAGCTGTACAGGGATTTAATAAGAAAAGAAAGAGTCCACCAGAAAAACAGGAATCTGAAAAACCCAACAGGTAGACAGAGAAAAAGAACTCATTTACTCTCAGTCAGTCCCATGCTCATTAAATGCTTAATAGAATTTGGTTAATCATCTGAAACACAGGTCTTATTTCAGGATAGCACTGTGCACTTCTGAAAGTCTGTTGAGCTTTGCAAATTAATGTGAATTAACAGGACATCCATTTGCAGGTCTGGGATCCCAAAGCTTGTCCTTCCCATGAGAGCAGGCAGAGCCCCCCAGAGCAGGCACACAGCTCTGCCAGCCCCTCTGATTCACTGCAGCAATCCTGGCAGAACTCAGCAGCCTTGGTGGGTTACAGCAGTGCCATGACCCTGAGAACTCGCACCAGGCTCCCTCTCACCTGCCCTGCAGCAGCTGTAACACTAAATTAGAGTCCCTCTGTGAGCCTTCCATATCTCTCTGGGAATGCACACCTTCCAAGCACACAGTATTTTTAGTTTTTTTTGTTTTGCAACATGGTCCTGAAACTAGGACTGTGTTTCTAAAGCTGTCCTTTTAAAAAGTTGGGGCTTTGATGACATTCCTTTTCTAGTTCTGATACCTCTGATGACCAGCAAGACAAAGTTCTGGCAGTCATCCTCATGGGATTCAATGACAACTGAAGGGTAAGAGCTGAAAAGGATCCCAGATCCTCACATGAGATGTCTGAAAATTCATAGAGCACTGCCTACAACAAATGCAAAAAAAATACATAAAACTTACTGCAGCCCTTCTAGTCTGGTGGATGTAATGATATTGGGAAAAATGTGTGGAGCAGGCTGTGATCAATATCTGACAAACCAGTGCCAGGCCTGTGACACGCATCTGATGCCTGAGGGATGGAGGGATGTGCACTGGCACCCAGAAGGGTTCTGCAGCACCCAGAGAGGCATTTCTCCTCTGGAAGTGTTAGAAATACATTCCCCAGGGCTCCCCAAGGTGTGCAAATCCCCTGTCTCAGCACACAGCAGCCCTCCATCCCCCGCAGCTCAGCGTTGCACTGACCGTGCTCACACCCAGCACATCACCCTGTGTCTGCCATGTCTCTAAAGCAAATCCAAAAGATGTAGGTCAAGCTGTTTGTTAGCAAAGCAGCTGCTGAAGGAAGGATGTGGCCTGGCTCCTGCCTGCCATGGAGGAAACAAACTCCTCCCTGCACCCCAAACTGCGCAGGCTGCCCAGCGGGCCAGGCAAGCTCGTGTCCTGCAAACAGACCCATGGAGTAAGGAGGGAGCCATCCCAAATATTTGTTGCCCTTTTGACCCTTTGAGTCCATACACTCCCATCAGTTCAGAAATGCTGGAGATAAAGCTTTAAATGCTGGAAATGGGATTTCAAAGTCTTAGCTTCCCTGAAGGTGGACGTATCCAGCCCACACCACCCCAGGCTCAGACCACACTGCCCAGCACTGTCACAACAGCAGATGGCACCCACCGAAGTCATTACAAAAGCAGAGCAAAAACTATTACACTAAAGTAATTAGAGTCTTAGAAACCACAAATTCCTCCACAGGGGAAGCCAATACCCAAGTACAAAGAAATGCTGCCAGTCCAGCAACAAAATCAATCCATTTCTGCAGGAAAAAACGTGCAGTGCTGCCAAAGGCATCCTGCCCTGTAACACACACAGCAGCTCTTCACCCAGGGCAGGCAGACACTGCACTGTGATGCTCCTGGGCCCCTCTGAGCTCCTGAGAACACAGCAGGGACAGGCTGGGCTGAGCTGCCCTGTCCTGTGGTTCCTGTGGATGCAGCACCAAGCACACCCAGCAGCAGCATCCAGCCCAAAGCACTGCAGCTCACTGTGCTGGGATAAAAAAACAAGTGAAATACCTCAGAGAAAAACAAGCATGACTTTAAACAAAGATAACATGAGAGCAGTGCACCCTCCCAGATAAGCCCACTCATTTCTCTATAAAAAACCTCAGGTTTAAGCTCCCCACACCAGCCTGTTCCCAAAAACACACATTGCCCTTGCTGTCCTCTGCTGCTGCCCAGCACGGGGCTGTGTGTGCTGTGCTGGAGCCCCATCCACGCTGGGTCACGAGGCTGCACTTGGACAGCAGCACTGGCAGAACAACAGCCTTCTATTGGAGTATTGACTCCCCACCACCAGCGAGTTGGCTGGCATTTTAACAGGAAATTCAGAGAAATTACTTCAACAGAAACATGCCCACAAACACCAACACAAGGCTCTGCCTCTGGCCAAGCACGAGCACTAAGAGCACAGAATGAGGGAAAACCCAAGTAAGGTCCTTGTCCTCAGTGCCCTGCTTGTCCCACTGCCCTCTGCCAGCCTGAGCCCAAACCTTCCCCAAGACAGAAACCACCAGAGAGAGAGCACAGGAAAGGTTTAGCAAGGGAATTATCCATTAACAAACAGGAGGATACTTTAAGTCAGATTAAATTGTCACCTTTCTGCATCCATTTTGCAAAGCGTATAAAATTCTGTTTATTTGCTTTATAAACAAAGGCTCACAATGACAGCTTGCTCATGAGTATAGGAAAGAACATTTCTATTTTAAAGTTTTAGTGCCTGAAAACCAGCAGCCACCTGTCTTCCAGTGTTCTGTATTTGAACACCACAGAAACACACCACCTTTTTGTTATATATGATTAATGTTCTTCTGAGATCCATTTCTCCCAGAACTACAACAGATAAAACACAAGTGATGTGAACATACAGAATGAAAAATGTTTCCTTTGGGGATTTTTTTTAAAGCAGAAGCCAAAGGAAAACTATGAGAAAGCTTTTTTATTTTCAGCCCTATCAGTTCAGCCCTCATTTAAAACAATATCCAGAGAAGAAAGCAACAAGCCAGGCTGGTTTGGCTCCAGTGTAACCAATTTTCTGGTCCCTCTGCAGTGACACAAGTCCTCAGCAGCTGCCAGCGCAAGGCGGAAGCCAAGCCCAGCACTGGAGCTGCACCACACTTGACTTTCACTTCTCTGGTCCCAACGGTCACCAGAGACACAGAGAGACACAGAGAGACACAGAGAGACACAGAGAGACACAGAGAGACACAGAGAGACACAGAGAGACACAGAGAGACACAGAGAGACACAGAGAGACACAGAGAGACACAGAGAGACACAGAGAGACACAGAGAAACACAGAGAAACACAGAGAAACACAGAGAAACACAGAGAGACACAGAGAGACACAGAGAAACACAGAGAAACACAGAGAAACACAGAGAAACACAGAGAAACACAGAGAAACACAGAGAGAGAAACACAGAGAAACACAGAGAAACACAGAGAGACACAGAGAAACACAGAGAGACACAGAGAAACACAGAGAGACACAGAGAAACACTCACACCCTGTCCTGCAACACTTCCTCTGCGCCTTCCACTGAAAAACCTGCACGTTCAGCAGCCCCCAGCACGGGGCTGTTCCCCACATCCTCAGAAATGCAGCTCTACCCAGTGTGTGCATCCACATTTCAAAGCAGCAAGAGAGGCACAAATGAGATGAGTTTTTAAAGTGCTGGTTGTTTAGAGCAGCTGAAGAGGAGGAGGAAGAGGACAGATCACATGTATGTATATAAACTGTATTATCTCAGACTATACAACTGCTTCCCAAAATTCAGCGACCATTTTATACTATTTGCTGCCTCATCTTTTGCAACGCTGTAGTGCACTTATGTGGAAAGCCAGGCAAAAGCCCACATTTTAAACTAAATAAACTAAATACAAAGGGCCAAGTAGGTGAAATACACAGAAAATGAGAGGAAAAGTCAATTTGGAGAATTGAAAGCTAAAAGAGGGGGAAATGGAGGTGGCACAACTACCCTTGGGACACACTCGTCACAGCTAAAATCACATCACTTCTGAGACTGGCAACACTCCAGGGCAGAGAGACCACTCCCCACTACAATGCACAACTGGAAATGTCAGGATACTTGGAAAACAGCAGAGAGAAGTCCCCATTTTTTTATTTTACTGAAGAAACCCGACTGTACATGAGAGAATTCAAATGATGCCTGGGAACTGAGCAAACTCACTTGGCAAACCATATGGGCATATGGAAATGAGCAATTTCTATACACAGAAAAGCTTTTCTACAGCTAAGGATTCAAAGATCAGGTCAGGGAAAACTCAAATTGTGTGGCCTTTAAGAGCTTTTTTCTTTTAGTATCACATTTGTGTCTCCTCACATTTCCACCCCCAGTTCCTGCACTGCCATCTGATCCCATTTACACTCTCACTCAAGCTTGCAGAAAGGCTACAGAGCTCAATTTACAAACGCTCAGATTCACAGAGAACTCATCACTGCAGACTGCTGGGTATAAGAAAGAATATTGAAAACCCATAAACTCTGGGCTTGGCCATGCAGTGTTTATGGAACTGCCATAAACCTCTGCAAAGCCAGATTAAAGCCTGTGCCCCGATGACTTCGGATTCAAAACTCCAGGAGAAGAGAAGAGGTGGGAACAGAGACCAGGGGAGGAAGGGCAGGCAGGGAGGCTGTGAGTCAGCAGAGATGGCAGCAGCCACAACACAGCCCAGCCCTGCCCATGCCAAGAGGTTTGTGGGCTTCTCAGCAAAGACACATTTTGGGAAGAAATCAGCAGGGAGGCAACGAGGCAGCTCTCAGCAGGTGATGTGTCCACAAGCCTGCTGCAAACCCAGCACTCAGCTGGATGTAGGTATGTTACCTTTAAGGTAAAACCTTAAGGGTGAAAAGCAGTCCATAAAGCTGGGTATGAGCAGGCCAAAATTATTTTTACACTGGCCAGAAAGAAGGAAGTTTAAAAACAAGAAAAATGTCCAGACAGGAATCCTGGCTCTGCTGAAAACACCAAAATCCTGAGACACCACAGCTACACCTGGGACAGGTGAGAGGGATGGGCTGTAAGGTGGGCATGCAAACACACAGAGCATCTTGTGAAAAGGCAAGGGAGGAAAACCTCACCAGAAGCAGGAGGAGCAGGGGAAGCACAGAGAGGGAAGGGTCTCAGGAGCTGGCCCAAGGTGATGCAGGGGAGGGTGGAGTGGGGGATGGGGGTTTTACCCTTCTGGGGATGGATCTGTGCAGGGGCCACATCATGGGAAGCAAGAATTGTGCCAAGGCTGGGCTGTGCAGCTGTGAGAGGCAGGAGATGGGGTCAGGGAGGCCAAGAGGGGCTGGCAGAGGAGGGGAGCACTGCAGCCAGGAGAGGAGCCCCACGGACAGTCGGGAAGGGAAGAAGGAATTGGTGAGGAGAAGGAGCCTGGCAGGGAGGGATCAGGTGCTAACACAGCTCAGAGCAAAGCTCTGCACAGCCCTCCACGGGCAGCAGGACAGCAACCCCCTGAAGAGCAGCACATCACTGCCAAGGCTCTCCTTAGACAGGGAGATGATGGGGTCCACACTCCCATCTCCATCCTCTCCGAGCGGAGTGGGCTGTGCTCCAGCTCCCCACGCAGAGCCAGCAGCACCAGCCTGCCTGCCCCACTCCTCTGGCACTGCACATCCCAGCAGCTCTCAGGGAAACAAAAAGCCATGTCGTGGGCAAGGGGAGGATGAGTGCACAGTCCTGGCACCCTGCAAGAAAAACAGCAGCAGTGGAAATGACTCACTCTTTCCATCCCAAAGCTCGAATCAAAAGCCAGCCCCATCTCCTGTGCTTCCCTCCACCCCACCCAAGTTCTGTGCCACAGCATTTCACCGACCCACAGCCCTCCCCTCCTGCATCAGTGGCCCTGGGTGGCACCAGGACCTGGGTTCTGGGTATTTTGTAAGGTGGAAGTCTCCTTTTTCAATGTAATGCCCACTTCCCAGTGAAAAAGCAAGTGCCTACAGTCACACTGCTGTTCCTTAGAGTGACAGATTATTGGTGTGAGACACCAGCTTGGAGAAGGCTTGAAGAAACAGTCAAAAAGTTGATGTCACTGTAGACATGAAAACATTTATTTGTCATTATTAGGCCTGTCAAATAAAATGAATTCAGGCCTTGAAGTGTCTTCAAGTTGGTTTAGAAATACAGGAAGCCAGAATAATCAGCATATGACTCTTCATTTTCCTTCCACTTACTCAGAAGTGGACTCCACAGTTCACAGCCTTTAGCAGATCCTCTCTGAAGCAGAGGTCTGCAGCCACGAGGGGCAGGAACACTGTTTTTTCCTGAAAGCTTGAGATTCTTGCATAATCACTTAAGCAAACAGGCCTCAGAAAACAGCTGCACTGCGGTGAAGCAGTGAGAGTTCACAGCCCCAGTGTGAGTGGCCCAGCCTAGAAGGCAGTGCTGCCACTCCAGCCCAGCTGCACTTCACCTCCACACATCACTCTGAAAAGGATGCCCTGAACAAGTGCAGAGTAGCAGAAGAGCTGGGGTGTGACCCATGTCTGGCATGAGCACATACCCGAGGTGATCCAGCTGCTCCTGCACAGGGCAGTGCATTAGGACAAGCATGTGAGACTGATTTCAGTACCCTGGTCCCTGTGCCTGACCCTCCTGAGGATCACCAGCTGCTGCTGTGTGACAGTGGCAGCTCAGACACTCTGCCATGGAGTCTCCAGCCCCTGAAGTCCGTGAGTCCCTGCCTGCACAGAGACATCCTGCTCAAATCCAGCCCTTCTCCTCGAGGAGCAGAGGGAGGGACCAGGGCAGCTCTACATCAGCCAAACGTCACCTGCATCCAGCTGAGCATCTGCTGCAGAGCATGAGAGACGTGCAAACACGTCACAGCTTTGATTTTCTCCTTCAAAAATAATAGAGCAAATAGAAATTGGCAAAATGGTACAGGTTTCATTGGGACAGCTGAATTTCTGCCAGATATGACTTCTCAAAGCATTCTGTAAAACAGGCATGCTAAAAAAGGAAAATAGTAATTACTATGACAATAATACATGTTATTTATTTAGGTTCTTAACTGAACATCCCAAAGTGCTTTTCGGATGTCACTTGTATTTCATAATTTATTTATGTAGTATCAGTTTTATATTTAGCATCCAAATCTAGAATAGCCAGCTCCAGAACATCTTAAAGCAATTAATGGCACATAAGCAGAACCCCTCCCTTTCCTGTCTGTCTCAAACTCTTGTTTTTCGCTCCGGCAGCCGCTCGCACGCAGGGCTGAGCCAAGAGCACAGCTGTGCCCAGGATTGGGAACACTCCCACCCCAGTGGGGCAGGACAGAGCCAGGAGCAGGGCAGGAGCCGTGTCCAGGCCCAAAGGAGCAGCCCAGGCAGCCACAGGGCAGTTCTGTTCTCCTCAGAGAACACCCCAGCAGTGCAGCCGTGCCAGGGGTGGTTTCAGCAGCTCAGGAAGTTGTCTCAGCCTCATCTCTGCTCCGTTTTCGGGCTGCAGGCATTGATACAGGTGCAAAGGGGCTGTAAAGTTTGACTCTGTTCCCCCCAGCAGATACAGGGAAGGCTGTGGATGGGTTCTGCAAGGGATGGACTCTTCAAGGCTTCAACCCACCCACAGCCAAAATGCTGCTGTCAACAGAAGCACCTCAAAGCTTCCCCAGATAAAGACATCCATACAACTGCAACATCATGCAGCAGGACAAGGGAGAGTTTAGGGCTCTCCAGGCAGAGGGAAAACCTCTCTGAGTCCAGTGCAACCCTCCTGGAACTCAGAAGTGCCATGGAAAGCAGTTCTCTGCTGGAAGCTGGGTTTGCCTCTCTCAACACCAGCTCTGTGGGCATTCAGCCCACTGTGGCCAGCACCACCATCTCCCTCCAAGAGATGGAGACTCCCTTTCCCTCCCCTGACCACGACCTTTCTCCCTGCCCCTGTCACAAATGCAGCTCCTGCCAAGCCTCTCACGTCCCTGTGTCCCCCATCCCGTTCTGGCTGGCACAACAGCTCCAGCTCATCCCACGTCCCCAGGGGCCACACAGAGCCTGTGCCTGGCAGGCTGGCAGAGCCCTGGCAGACATGGGCCCTGCCCTTCTGAGCCCTGGCTCCCTCCAGACCTCGGGGCCCACATGCCAGGCTCCTGAGCACTGCCAAAATGCAGCTCCACGTGTGGCTGCCATGGCTCCCCAGAGCAATGCCTGGCACTCTGACACCACTGCTGCACAGGGGAGGTGCCATCTGCCTGGCTTGTCCCTTGCAGTGTCCTTGCCCAGGGACAGAGAGGCCAGGCTGCAGTGGGGATGGCACCCAGCACGGAGCCAGGGGCAGGATGAGGGAGGGGGATGCTGTGGACCAGCAGAGTCTTCTTCCAGATGCAACCTCTCGCCAGGAACAGTCCTGTGACAGGAGATATTAATAGGGGAGAGAAGAAACTGCTTTTCAGCGAGAGAGAGGGGTGAGAAAGGGGTCAGGAACAAGCAGCCCTGACCCCATTAGAGAAGCAGCAGGAGGCAGGGAAAAACTGTCAAGATAAGTCAGGGCTGTGTTGAAGGAAAGAGGAGCCATCAAGGGAGAGCTTTGATTTATACTTTTAAGGGAATGAAAGAGATGGAAGACAGGGAAACATATTCCAGCGTTTTAAGGTAACAGCAATGGCCACAAAGGTATAAGAAACTACTTTTTCTTCCTTGCACAAAGCAGGAGTGAGGAGGCCAATATACCAGGGATGCTGAAGCACATGTGTTCCTCATGTCTGGCTGCTGCTCAGCTGCTGTGTGTGACTGTGACTTGCATTCTCAGGCCACAGAAATGTCAAAAGCTTTGTGCAATTTTACACCATTAGAGACAATAAATCAGCATGGAGAGGGCTAAGTGAAATGATGAAAGAGCTGCTCAGCTGCATATAGAAAATGATGCTACACTACACACTACAGCAGGTAGTCCTGGTTCAAATGCTCCTGGTGCTGGGGGAGATACCTGCAAATATCTCCAGACACCAGAACAGGATGAAACAAAGCCCCAGGAGCCATCCCCTCACTGGATTCTGAGAGCAGAAATCCCAGCTGCAGTGCTGGCAATGGCTGCAGGCACCACCACCAACCATCTGCTCCAGGCGTTTCACTGCACTGACAGAGGCGGGTTGGGGCAGGTGCTGTCAGTGCAGGGACACCTGCATTTTCATGACATTGTCCTCAGCACAGAACAAACCACTCTCAGCCTTGCCCAGCGAGTGCTAAAACTCCAGCTAGGAAAACGTGGTAAGGGATAAACACATGTAAGGGCTGGGTGCTTCGTTCTCCTCCCAGAGCTTTCTTATAACAGGCAGGTGGATGCAACCATTTAAATGATGCCTTGGGAAGGATAAGATTTTGCACCCATCAAAAGCTTGTCATTGCCTCCAAAAACCTTGAGAACTGGACAGACTGACTGCAGCTCATCCTGTAACAGTCATGCCTCAGCTCACAGGCACTCACAGAAGAGCCAGGCATTGCTCCATCTCTTAAGGACTGGGTATCAGTAGGAGGTATCCCAGAGATTTGTCCCCACATAGCTGCAGAGGGTACTTGGAGCCTTGCTCCTCTCCATGCCTTTCATCCACTCCATAACCGTGTGTGCTCAGGCAGGGGCAAACCCCACACCCAGCCATTTCCCTGGCACACATTGCCCAGGCCAGCCCTGGGCTGAATCCAGCCCCTCACGGCACAGGAGCCCTGATTCAGGAAACCATGTGATTAATTTTAAGAATGCTTTTAAGTGTTTTCTTGAATAAGCCCCTGTGAACAACATTCTCTGCACAAACACTTGCACAGGAGTCACCAGGGCTGGCTCTGGACAGGCAAATCCTGCCCTGGTTAAACCAACAGCAAAACTCCCGCCCACTTCGGCAGGGGCAGAATTTCCTCCCATGCCTCATATATGTCTGTTTTTCTATGTAAATTGTGCAAACACAGCATGCTGACTACCCCCGGGGGAACACGCATATATTCTGTCTCTCTTGAGTGCCAAGATCACTACAAACGCTGCATATAAACAGGCTTCACATTGATCAAAGTGAATTTAGCTTATTAAAAGGGGATTCTGTGCAGAAAGCTGATTTCCTCTGCATGAGCATAAATCAAGACACTAGTAATATAGTTTAAGCTGAAAAAAAAAAAAAAACCACAGAAAGAACAAAATGCTTTTTTGCCTCCAGTCAAAACCTCCTTAATATTAGCATGAAGGAGCTTTGTATCTCCTTTTTGTGTCTGACTGAAATGGAGCCACCCATAGGAGCCCAGCCCAGCCCAGCCAGGATCAAACAAAACCCATCTCCTCCTGGCAAGCTGCCCACCCATCCACAGGGAGCTTTCAGGGAGCACATCCCCCAGCACCACATAAGACAGGGAGCAGACACTTGCCCTGAACACCTCGGGATGGCAAAGATCCACGCAGTTATTTGTAAGCAGAGGTTCTCCCACACTGCCACTGCTGAGTGCCACCAAGCTGTGCCCTGGGGGTACCCAGAGATGCTCCCCTGGCCTGGCTGACCCAGTGTGGGATAATCTTTTGCAGCTGCTCCTTCTCAGATATGACAGTCTGGCTCTGCACCCTTTCTAAAATCTTCATGGCAAAGCAGTAAACGCATCTCCAGTTAAAGTGCATAGAAATGATGTAAAGAAAATCAGAGCAATTGTGCGAGACTCAAAATTGCCACCAGATGACTGGGTTTGGCAGCACTGTGGGAAAATGCATCATCTGTGCTTTGTCAAGTGCTTGGTGCTCTGATCTCGTGCCTCCCACACTTTTAATCTCCCTGTCACGACACCGAGAACGACACTTCTGGCAAACTCAGCGTGGGGTGAGACACAGGCCCCTCTCCTTGCAGGGCCCCAGTGCTGCTGAGCACACCCCAAAGAGACAGGGGAGGCACAGGGTGTCTCTCAGCTTTGGCTTCACATCCACCCAAACAAGTGCAGCTGATTTGGATCCTCAGGCAGAAGGAAGAGCCTTTGCTGTTGTCCTGGCAGTGTCACTACAAGACCCAGGATGTCACTCGTACATGTGTGCTCACACTGCTCAACTCTACGATGCCCCACTGCACTCCATGGGGTGAAGGAGAGGTGCACAGTCCTCAGAACAAGGACTGCCCACCTGAGCACACAGGAGCATCCTGCTGGCAAGAGTCTGAACTTTGCAGCTGCCCAGGTCCCACACCAGGCAGCGCCTCCAAGCAGGGCTCTCCTGCCTTGCTGCTCAACTTTCCCACTATTACTCAGCAACATCAGAGGATGGGAGGGGAGAGAGATTGCACTGAAGGTCAGAGCCAAAATCACCCATCTCCATCCACTGCCAAAGGTCCCTGGCTGCTCTCTTTCAGCTCGAGCCCAGATGCCTCACCCAGGTACCATCAGCACCCTGGCACTGAAGTTGCACTTCTAACACAGTATTTTACTGGTGGTGCCCCAAGGTTTAAGCTGTAGGTCATCTTTCAGTTAAGAATGGTTTATGTTATCACACTTGGGTTTTGACTGCTGCTTTCTTTAACCTAATCTTAAAATTTCCCTTTATCATTCAAGTGTGTCATTCATCCCACCTGCCAACAAACACTTCCACTAAATTTGTCTGTTTATTTAAACAGTGACATTGTTTGTCAATTAGCCTGGCAAAACTTCATCCCCAGTTGTAATCAGTAGCACACATCAGGGACCATTCAAAACTGAAATTGATACAATCTGCCCTGCAGCCTCTTGCAGAAAAGAGCACAGAGAGAAGCAGGGTTCCCACAGTCTGCCTGCGGCACCCCGGCGCTCCCAGGGCGGCTCTGCAGGGCTGTGCTGCTTTCAAGGGATTCCTGCTGAACTGTTCCTCCCCAGCCCGTCTGCCAACGAGATGCAAGGCCAGAATGATGGCTGGGATGCTGGGAACAGCAGCAGAGCAAGAGGGATACAAGCCCCAAGTGAAGGCACTTCATCCTTCCCTGTGCTTCCCAAAGTGCCCCCGAGCTCCCCTCAGCCTGTGCTGCCTTCCACTGCTGCAGTGCAGGTCCCAGCTCTGCTCATCCTGACAGGAGCAGCTCTGACTGCATCCTAGCAGCTGGTCCAAAGGCCAGTGTGTGGACACAGGCACTCCAGGACACCTTGCAAAGGGACAAGCTCCCCTCAGTGCCAACCACCACCATATCCAACACTTCCCTTTCACAAGCACAAAGGAGCAAAGCCCTGCCAAAGTTAACAACGTAAATATTCTCCATGCACTAGACAGGCATAAATCAAAAACCAAGAACAGAAATAACATGGCCTGGGCTTCACTGCTCCTGCAAGACAGCAGCTTTGTAACCACACTGTGCCAGACATCGCACTCCCTCGGCTGGACACGGCGCTTCTGGCTCCAGAGACGCCTCCGGTAACGCACAAATTGTGGCTCTGGACATGCTGACCACTTCCATGAGGCTAAAAGCTTTCCTCACTGAGATGTTTTCATTTATGAGCATTTCATTCACTGACTACAAACAGCTTCTCACTCCAGACAGTTCCTTGTCTCGAGGCGTGCCCTGAATGTCCAAAGTGCTGAGCTCAACCAACACACCGAAAGAGCCCCATGGTGCCCACTCCTCCTGGGATGAAGGTGTGCTCTGGTACCTGCAGCATCAGCTCTGCTCACCACCAGAGATACCTGTGCTTTCAGCTACAACTGCCTCAAGGCAAGCAGACAGCCAAGGCACTTGACAAGATGACCAAGGGAGTATTAAACTATTCACATACTTTTTATTGACTCAACATCACCTGCTCTGTCCAGGATGCAGGAAGAGGATGGGATCCTGCCAGGCAAAGGCTCCAGTGCAACTCCAGTCTGCTTCAGAAACTCCCAGTTCCTGACATCCTGGGACACAGTGCATCACTTGCTGCCAGCCTCCATCCAGTTATCAAACACCAGCTCCTACTCCCTGTGCACCCAGTGGCCACCCTCTGCTTCCCAGAGGCACTCCTGAGCTCAGCACTGCCCCAGGGTGAGGCACAGCTGGGGTCAGTCCTGATGCTGGGCCCATCCATCTGCCCCACACTGGCTGTGGCAAGGAGAGGGCAGATGGGCTGGGCAGGTGCACACACAACGCTCTGCAGCTGCCCAGCACCATCAGCACCAGAACTGAGACTCGCCTGGGGAACAGGATCAGAAACTATGACTTCTCAGTCTCACCCTCACTCCACCACCCCCAACCATCATTTCTCAGGATCCTCTCTGTACCCTCCCAACAGCCAGCACACCGGCCACAGACATCCCTTCCTCACAAAGATGATGAACTAGAACACAGAGGGAAGCCAGCTTTTTGCTGGAGCAAACCTCATCCTTAATCACCGAGGAAGGTCACAGTGCCATCTGAGACAGCCCTATAAGCTCGTGCCACCTCCTTCCCCACTCCTTGATCACTGCAGTGCCTTATGGCTCTTCCCATCGATGCAGAAGTGCTGGCATTTATCCCTTGCTGCTGAACTGTCAAAAGCAGGAAACTCTGCCAGGACCCAGGGATCAGAAACACCTGCCCTCACCCTCCTCTGGTGCTTGGCTGCAAACACACGAGGCAGCACGGCAGCTCTGGGGATTGGCCTGCCAGAAACAGAGAGAAGTTGGCAGGGACGGCGCAGGCAATGAAACCCTAGAGAGGATCAGAAAAACAGTGGCTGCCTGACAGACTCTGATGCTCCTTTGGGTTCCTGTCAAGGTTTTATTTATCTTCATCTGCAGTCCCACCCATCCCTTCCCCTTCTGAGAGAAAGGGCCTGAGACGGGCACCACATAACCTTTTGCATGTAAGATACCAAAGCTCTTCTGGTCCTACATATGCAATTTTATTTTTAATGAAAAGTTTCATCAGTTTGTACAAAGCCTTTGTCCCTGTGTATTGTTGATAAAAGAGGGAGAGCAAATCACATGGAAGCCCATAAGGATCCCCAAACAGCTGCACATAGTAAGCAAAAACTAGCACGAGGAAATCAGGCTAGATTATCACCATGAGGTTTTTTTTCAGGCTTAGAAATCTGTAAATTTAGAAGAAAACTCTGTTTTTAAAAGAAATGTTCAAACGTCTCAATTTATTTAACAGCACATGCCATTCAATCTAATCGTAGAGAACTAATAGGAATTATTTGCTGAACTTGTACTGCACTTTCTGCATATCCCATTGCCTAACCTTTCTTCCATCAAAGTCAAGGTCAAAGTTGATTACACGCTCGAGTAATTCAATGAGCACCAGTGAGACAAATCCAACAAAGCCCCGGGAAGCCGTGAGCTGAGCCCGGCATCCTCCCAAGGCACAGCATCACGGTTTGCACAGCTGTGAGCACAACAAAGCCAACCTGCTGCAGCATCCCGCACGCCGGGATGAAACGCGTCCGAGCAGGGACGTGACCTCCAGCCCAGACACCTGAGCGCGATTCCCGGGATCTGCCGGGCTCACGCCAGCGCCTCGCCTCCCACCTTACCAGGTGTGCTCCCCATCCATGAGCCGGTTTCACACGTCTGCACCCCGGCACTCCGCTATCTGCTCGCTCGGTGCCCCGCGCTCAGGGCTCCCCGTTAACTCCCGCTGCCACCGCCCCAGCGCCGCGTCCCCGCGATCCTCCGGCTCCGAGCGCTCAGACGGGCGCGGTGGCGGCAGGTGGGGCGGCCGGCGGGACAGCACGGCACGGCACACACGGAGGGGACCCCAAAAAGAGATCCCCATCCCCTGCCTTGCCCAGCCGCGCCCTCCTCATCCCTTGCCCGGCGCTTCCCAAATCGCGCCCTGCGCATCCCCCGCTCTGCCAAGCCCGACCCAGCTCTGCCCTTTCTCCAGGCCCTCTCCGCGCTCTGGGCGCATCCCCTGCCCAGCTCTGCCCCTTCCCGGCGCTGCGCCCATCGCCGAGCGGGACGCGGGCGCGGCCGCGCTCACCAGCACGAAGGAGCTGCGCACCGCCTCCGACACGCTCTGCCGCAGCTCGGCCGCCGTGCCCGGCTTGCTGAGCCGCTTCGTGAACTTCCTCACTTCCGACATGGCGACATGATCCGCGCCGAGCCGAGCCGAGCCTCAGCCTCCCCCGGCGCTCCCTCGCTGCCGCCGGGCGGGCGCGGCCGGGCCGGGGCGGGCGGAGCCGCGGGGCGGGCCCGGGAGGGTCCCCGCTCGCCCCGCCCCGCCCGGACCGCTTTGTCCCCGCCGCAGGTGGCCCGGAGCCCGCCCGGCACCGCTTTGTCCCCGCCGCAGGTGGCCCGGAGCCCGCCCAAACCTGCTTTGTCCCCGCCGCAGGTGGCCCGGAGCCCGCCCGGGCCCGGGACAGCCCCGCCGGCAGCCCCGGGGTGCGGCTCGGCCGGCGAGGGCGCGGCGTGCGGGGCTCGGCCGAGGGAGAAGGGGCTGGACCTTTAGAACAACATCGCCCGTTCCTGCAAGGCTAAGCTGGATCCAGGACAAGAACTTTCTACTGAGCATCTCTGTGCTGGTCGGGGTTGTGTGAAATTTGTTCTTCTCCACGGTAGCGGGCTGTGTTTTGGATTTGTGCTGCAAACCGCGTTGATAATTAGGGATGTTTCCTTTATGCTGAGCAGCGTTGACACAGCGTCAAGGCAAGAACTTTTCTGCTCCTCGCCTCACCGCAAAACTGTAACAATGAGCTGGGAGGGGGCACAGCCAGAATAGGTCACCCCAAGTGACCCAAGGGACATCCCACACCCTATGGCATCAGCTGATGGGTATAAAGCAGCGTCAGAAGAAGGGAGTGGGGACATTCAGAGTGTCTTCCCAAGTCACCATCACTCATGAGGGAGCTCTGCTGTCCTGGGGATGGCTGAACACCTGTCTGCCCGGGAAGCTGTGAATGAATTCCTTGTTTTGCTTTGCCTGTCTGAGTGACTTCTGCTTTACTTATTGAACTGTATTTAGTTTCCTCCCTCCTGATTCTCCCCCCACATCCCACTGGGGGGAAGGGATGGAACAGCTGTGTGCAGCTGAGCTGCAAGCTGGGGTTAAATAAGAAAATATCCAACCTATAGAGTTTGCTATAGGAAAGTGCTTTGGTTACAGAGGCCACGATCACATGTGCTTGCCCAGCTGAAAAACCAAGAAGTAAGGATATGAAAAGATTCCTTAGAACTCAATTCCTGCTCCTCATTACTTTGTCATTGTGCACTTCTTTGAAGGATGGTGATTTTGAAATTATAATAGAGAGCCTTTGTTTTGTTTATTAAAGCCTTTTAATTTTTTACTTATTTTGTGTGTTGTGTCTTCACAGCAAGATACTGAATTTAATACAGTTGCCATGTAGTCATAGGAATTTACTCACATTGTGCCATATGACTGATTAAATACTATCTACAAAGATCTTACTGGAATTATAGGCATGCCATAAGTTACACAACATATAGAGAAGTAGTTTTGATTATGAGAGCCAATCTGTAGGGGGTAAATGAATACAGCCATTATGATCCAAACGATTCAAAACATTATTTGTGACTCCTAAAGCATGCAAGCCAGTTATTGTTCTGCTTTTTAGGAGTTCACTGAAGGGGCAGCAGTCACCATTTCATATGAAACACTGCTCTGGGTTTTTACATCAGAGGCAAAACAAATCTGAAATTTTATTGTTAATTATCAAATATCTATTAGATATGGGATAGAAAAAGTTGACAAGTTAAAGAATTTGCATTTTCACAAACATGAAGCTTTTCCAAACCTGAGTTAAATGAAAAGCATTGTGATGCACAATTCCAGTAGCAGCACAGTGAGGTTCACTTCCTTATTCCCACACTTACGAATGTTCTTGTAGAGATTTTTATCAGCCACTTCAAATCCTCACAGCACAGCTCCAGCGACTCCCCTGCAGTGAACTGGCAAATAAAATTATTAGGTCTCCTTCAGGACAGGTAACACAACGATGCTGGTCACAGAGTGACCTGTTCCTCCTGGCTGCTGGGGGCAGCCCCTGGCCCCTGTGGTTCCTCAGAGCAGGTTGGGCACTGCAGGAGAGCCCCCACCAGTGACTGGGGCCAACACTTGAGGCAGAGCCATTTCTGCCTTCCATTTGCTACATCAGGAACAGCTCTGAGAAGCAGAGTGTTTGTCCGGGGAGGAGAGTGCTCTGATGGTCACTTGACAAGAAATAAAACCCTCCCTAAAGCACAGACTCCATTTCTTATCTAGACAGAAGCAAAAGTTTCCTACTAAGATGATGAGCCTGGCTGGGTGCCAGCATCCAACGAGCTGCCCATCAGCATCCCACTGACCTGAGCTCAGCAGCCAGGGAACACCAGTGAACAGTGAGGCTGCTTTGTGAAGCAAAACATGAAAAGGAAAATAAAAGCGAAGGGAAGGACACAGCACATGAAAACAACCTGCAGAAAGCTGTGATTCCATCTTGGACAGACTAAACATCGCAGTAAGAGTCTCAAGCACAAAAAGTGTTAAGGCAAGACAACAGCAGCCACGGCACTGCTGTTACAGACAAACCCAGGCCTGCAAGGACTGTCGTTTTCATCTCCTTTTTCACAGGGAAAAAAGGCCAGTAATTGTTTATTAGCATAAGAAAGGCACCCAAGGAGATGTAGGAGCATTTAGAAGTGCTGAAGAGTGGCACTGCCACAGATAACCAAACTTTATCCAACTCAGTTTGCCATGGGGAACCTACAGATTCAAATGTGCTAACATTTTCATATCTTTGTCTTTTTGTTGAGACTACAGCCTTGAAGTCCCCGATGTCATTTTGGTCCCACACCTGCCTGAGTGATCAGAGGGTGAGCAGCAGCAGCAGCTTGTAGCTCCCAGTGAGGATACACTCTGGAAGGTGCAGCCAACCCGGGCAAAACAGCTCTCCTCCCACACCTCCTCAGCTCTGCTGCACTGCACAGACTACAGGGAGAGAAAATTTCCAGAGGATATCATATTAGACTGATAGTGGTATCCTTCCCACTTAGCAGTAGCACTGTAGCACAGAAGATGCACTAAGGAAGAATCTCTGTAAGGTCTGGAACCATATATAGGGGACCCTTCACCGTCTCCACAAAGCCTCCCAAAGGTACTGAAGGGTAAGTGGCAGGCTTGGGATTTAATTTCTCAATTAAATCCAAGATAAAAGGCACTTAATATTTATCAGCCAATGATCCCATTTTTCACTGCGTTCACTGGTTATCTGTGGGCCTTTCTAGCACCTGCACATGAGCCTGTCCCAGAAAAACACTTACCGATGTGGTTACTTGAAGCAGGTGATTTACCAAGAGTTTCACTGCGCTGGGGAGGGTCCTGCATTCCTGCAGGGAACCTGCCAGACTCAGTTACCCAGATCTAGATCTGCTTTTTTTGCCAGGCAGGAGGAAGATTATGAATGTCATTACATCTTCCATTTCCCAGCTTCGAAATTCCTGTGAGATACAGCTGTGATGTTTGAATGTATTTCAAGTACTTAAAAATTTAAAAAAAATACCCAAACAAACCAACCAGAAAGTGGCCTTTGAATGATATCTGCATAATGACCCCTCTGGATAGCAAAGCCAAGGCACAGACTGCCCCAGGTCCACACATGAAGAACTCCTTAAGCAACAAATTTTGTGCATCTTGTGCCTTCTGCCAAAGCAAGGGACAAATTAAGTGCTTGGGTATCTTGATCAGCCATCACTCCTCAGCTGCACATGCAGCCAGCCAGCACTGCTGGTGTGCTCAGGAGATACAAAACTGTGCAAGGCTGGGTAAGGCAGGAGCAGCTGGACAGTCACACAGCTCCTCCCGGGAGCCACATCCCTGCCACCATCGCTGGAGGTGTCAGTGGCACTGTCAGTGAGCAGCCACCCGCCGGCTTCTCCGGGCTGGGAGGGGAGGCTGCTCCAGCAGCGGGAAGCCGCTCCTTATCCAGCAAAGTCCTGCCCAAAGGCTGATCCTGCCCTCTGCTGACTGATCCTCGATCCCGGGTGGCACGGGCACGGCCCCTGGCATGGGAGGAGTGCCAAATGCAAGCGCTGCCTTCCCAGGCGGGCACCCTCCGGGTGAGCACTCAGCTGCAGGAGCACACGCTGCTCTCCTTGCTCACCTCCTCCAGCTCCTGCGATGGAAGTCACGGCAGCTGCAGGTGCGTCCTGGCAAGTTCCCATCAGCATCCACCTTCATGGAAGGGTTTCAGGGACCGTGGGCAAACTCCTCCCTGCACAAAGGGTCAGTGAAGTAGCACTAAGAGTCACCACCAGTAATGGTGAATCTGTGTGATGTCCCAGGCTGCCCTTAGCACATCATTAAAGAGAATATTGGTCCAGCAGTCACCAGATTTTTGTATTTAAAAGTTTTCCCAAAGTTTACTTCCTGAAAAATAAGGTAACTTCATCATATTTAAGAAAATTTGACCAAGATGCTGCTTATGAAACACCCAGCATTAACTATTTTCAGATACAGAACTACAAATAAGATTAATAGCAATTCCAGCTGTCTCTAAATCCCCTCTTCTTCATTTTTTCATATGTGGCTTTTTTTTCTTCTGCCACAGAGAACTGAGCAGAGATAAAACCTCCCCACTCTATGTATGCTGCACACCCAGACGTTGGAAGGGAGAGAGGTCAAGACGTGGTGGTTGGTGAGGGCCAGCACTGATCTCACTGTCGAGGTGCAGAGTCCTGACAGCAACTGCAGAGCTGCTGCCTGTACCAGCACATCACAAACGGTGTGTGATCACACACAACAGCAACAGCGCTGCCTCCTGCCCTGCAGGCTCCACCCGTAACCCCAGGGAGAAAGAGCAAGAACAGTTTCTGATCCATTTGGGACACCTCAAGTGGCAGATGTTTGAATCTGTTCTAGTGTTTTACTGCTCTGACAGGGAAGAAAAAAAAAACCCAAACCAATCCAACACTTTTTAAATGCTTATTTAAACACAGGAATTTCCTCTGTCTCATTTGTGCCCATGGCCACTTGTCCTTCCACTGGATACCACCAGGAAATCTCCATTTACCCAGTCAGGAATTTTTACAAATGGGCAAGATCCCCCTGAGATGGCTCTTCCCCAGGGTGAACAGACCCAGCTCTCTCAAGCTCTCCATACCCTGACTAGCCCTTTGTTGGACTCTCTTCAGCAAATCTCTGTGTACTGGGGAGCCCAGCACTGCAGTGGTGATGCCCCTGAGTTGTTGCCCCTCTCTTCTGCATCCTGGAGTACAACTGACCAGATGGGAGTGACGGAAGGAAAGCACAGGGTTCAGGCTAAGCTGTAGAGCTCCACTGCAACACAGCAAATCCAGCTTATGAGCACTCCCCTATTTATCTTCCTCGGCTAGAAAGCTTTAAAGATCATTTACAATAACTGCCACACACAGGAGGGTTATTATTATCTCACACAACTCCCTTGAGCAGCTCTCTGGCTTGGACAAAGAATACAGCAATTAAGAGATGGATACACACAGCTGCTGGACATCCCTCCTTAGGTCAAAATGCCATTGCTGCCTGGTCTCAGCCCAGTATTTTTCATGACAACTCTGTGAAAAGGCAGAAGAAAAAACTCCCTGATGTTTGTTTCCTTGTATAGATATGTGAGGCCAGCTGGAAGACAGTATGGGAGTAGGGGGGGTCACCACTGCTCAAATAAATCTATTTCACAATATGCTCTGCAGAGTAAAGTACTACGCAGGCCAATAAATTAATCTCTCACCCTTTCAAATTTTCCTACTTTGTTGCTGCTCTTCGTTATTTGTTTTCAGACAGCAAAAGGTAGGAGCGGTTACTTCCATAAAAACAAACTCTGTTGGAAACCTTAGGCACAAACTGAACTAAGCAAAGTCTAGCACATCTAAAAAGACAAAAATGGCATTGGGATACTTAGATATGCAAACAGAGGAAGTAACTGGAAGCAGAATGGAAGATAACAAGGAAACACTTTCTGTGAGGCTGGTCACATACTAGGACAGGTTATCTAGGAAAAATGTAGTGCCCATCCCTGGAGATACTAAAAGGCCTGTGCAACTTGGTTAGAGGGGTGAGCAGAGGGGATTGGACTAGAGCTCCAGAGGACTCCCCAGATCTTGAGTAATGCGTGATTCTGTAACAAGCTGTTCTGTTAATCACCATCAGATAATACCAGCCTTCATTCAGGAGGGTACTAAAGGATAGATTTAAATTTATGCATGAACCCTACAAAAACCAAAGGAGTTACGGTTAGTGGAAAAACAAACTTTCTGGCACAGCTCTAAACATGTGCTCATCACTTACTGCAGTTAAAGACAAATTTACCCACAGGCTTAAACAACTAGTCGTGTTCTTTCTGAATGGCCTTTTGTGTGTTCTTCTGTAAATAGCACTTGGCTTCACTCATTTTTTGTGCTCCATTTACTGAGCATTATAGTCTGAGCAGAATTGCACACCAAAGCCTGAAGCACCATCACTAAAGCACATATCAGTTTCTAACCATGTGAACTGAAAAGCCTCCACTGCATCTTAGCAGGAGACCAATACTATTAGCAAAATAATAGCAAAGCAAAAAGTAGTAGCTACAGACACCAGTATAAAGACCATGGATTCATAACTCCAGCAGCACATCCTCAGATTCAGCCAACAGCTCCCTACAGCCTTCCAGTTTGTTCCCACTTTCACAAAATGAAGCAATGTGCTTATAAGCAGTTCTAAAACAAATAAGGTATCATATATGAAACTAGAGAAAAAACCTAGAAAACAGACACAGATAAAACAGAAAAAAATTTGCATTGCTGATATTCCAGCCAGAAGCAGCAGGAAAGTTTGCCTCCAAAGGTTAACAGCTTAGCATTCCTTACACTTATAGGTTCACTTTGGCTCATTTGAAGAGTGGCCATTTTCCAATATGTGTTCAGCAAATTGGTAATGACAGGCAAAAAAGGCATAGTGACCTTCCATGACTGATGAATCGATTCTGCCATGCCTATGGCTAATGCTCATATATTTAACAGTGTTAGTATCACGCCAGTCACAGAGTTCAGCATTGCTTTCAGCTAAAAAACAATTTCACCACCCAAAAGAAACAAAGACAACCCCCCCCTTTTTAACTTCAGAAAACATGACTTATGCAGCATCTAGAATCAAATTTTACCATGATTCAGCTACTCAATCTGTTGTTTTTGTCCCTCTGTACGTGCACTGGGCTTGGTGCCCAGCTCTGAAAGACAAAGGTAGCAGAGACACAGCTTTGTTTCCACCCACAGGCACTCACTGCCTGAACCCAGCTACAGCAGAAATGAGGTGCTGAAGATCTGTGACACTCTAGTAGCTCATTTTATTGATTCTTGGGAAGTGACTGGGTTAATTCACAATTCCTGCACCAAGGTTCCTCTGCAATGGCAATTCCTCTTTGCCTCCTGGGAATTCTCACTCACTTTCTGTGAGCAGAATTTTGATGACATGAATGTCAACCTTTTGCTCTTTAACAGAAGTTGTTAAGTAGCCCCCTGGAAAAAAAATACTCCAGAGAGAGGAACCCTCCTCTACTAAAGGAAATGTTTTATTTCAACAGATCTCCATGCATGCTGTGCCTGTGCTCCAGCCAGAAAAGTCACTGCAGTGCAAGGGCACTCCCTGACATACAGACAGTGAAGGCACTCGACTGAGCCCAACTGGCTCAGCAGAGAAACCAACATTTACCTGCAAGGAGAGAACCTGGAGGCTGTGGACAAAAGCAGAAGGCAGCACATAAGGTACCAGAGAAGCCTCCAGACCCAGCAGTGGCTGAGATCAGACAGGACACAGCACCACTCAGACTGGAACAGCACTCAACCATCACAACTTTTGGAAGAAAAGGGAAAGAAGCACTGATTTCTGAACCATTAAAACTCAGCAGAACAGTTCAGCTGGGGAAAAAGCATTGAGAATACTAGATCAATGCAAGGGAGCACCAGAACTGTGAGTGCTGAAAAGCTAAATATCAAGATAAATGGAAGTCAATCTTCCTCAAGATCAGCTTTGTTTACTGCCTGGATAACAAAAACAATAACCCTTTTTTAATGATCACCTGAGTACTTAACAGGTCCAAACATGAACATCTTAATAGAGTTTCTGGCAGCTAATATGCAAAACAGTTCAACTTATATCTCCAAAGTAGTCATGTTGAAAAAAAACAAAACAAAACCATTCAGATCATTAAGGAATACAGAGGAGACTTTGCACAGAACATGTAAAACAACTGCCAAAATGCAGGGTATTCATGTTGTAGAAACCCCTCCCAAAGGCCCTCAGCCCCACATGTACCTCCAACATTGCATGTTGACAGCAGCGAGATCTTCAGTCACTCAAAGCTGGGTTCGACCTCTCTTCTTCTGTGTATTTCTCGGCAGCTAATAAGCAAGAGCTCCTTTCTCCTATTACTCATTCCTAATTTTTGTATTTACTACTTTAACTATAATATGGGAAAAGCAGGAATGTAAAAGCAGCACACACACACACAGAAAAAGCCTAACCAAAAGCCCCAATGCTAAGCCCAGATGCCTCTTCCTTCAGTCTGGACTTTTAGCTCCAGAGAAAGGAAGGTCACAATGTGCCAAGACTCTGGAATTAAGGTACCTGTAAGCAAAGTGATGGCATTGTACTGCATGAAGCAGCTTCTTAACTTCTGCAAGTCAATAAATATGTAGAACATCTGTAACAAACACTAGAAGTGTCTGGGAACAGCTCACAGAAATCTCAGTCAGTTACAGTCTTCTACACACATATTGCATATATTATAGAAATTGATTTTTGGAGTCACAAACCAAATGTCTTCTTGTGCCACCTCCTCAATTCTGTCAATTCAGTGGAGCTCAAAGTAATGAAAGAACCCTGAGAGAGTTTAGCTTATTTCATCCATGCATATTTTCAACTCTGAGTCAAATTCACCAAACTGCATTAACTGAAGATAATTTTATATAATATATGTACCAGTCTTATATCTATTTTGACTGATAATAAACCCTTTGCCTTTCTTGTCCAAGACAATTCTATACAAAGTCATGGCCAAATTCACCTGAGTAGAAAATAATTAAACAGTGAGTGAGACTCACTTCTTGCCTTTCCATGTCTTCATTCTTCCACTAATGGGAAGGACAGGATTCTGTGCACACTTTTGAAATCTTCCTCATGCTAAACTACCATATAACTACTCTTAATTCTACTTAATATACATTAAGTACTCCATTCCACATTCTTTCAGAAATAAAGGTGTGACAAGCTCAGGAAAAGTAGAACTTGGAAGGTAACAAGTGCTTGCAGGATCAATGATCTCAGAAACAGAGAGATCTAGGAGTTTATCTAACTCCTTTAGACAAAAGACAAATTAGCAAAACAAAATGGAAAAGAAGCAACAATTTCCAAGTATGTGACCAAGTTTAATGATACATTTGTTCTCTGAAACATTTGACCATCAATAACATTTCATGGGTTATGATGCCCAGAATGTTACTTCATAGGTGTTTTATATGAATATTTACAAAGACTTTCAAAATTCAGTGGCACTAAACAAACAAGAACTTAAAACTTTAAGCTACAATGCTTAAAAAATGTAAACAGTTTATTTTACATAGTTGTAAAATATAAGAACTTTCTAATGCAGCTTAATTTTATCTGGAAGGTGAATATATCCTGGTGCCCGTGAACACGGAATGAGAGAATTCTTTACACAAGTATTGTGCTCCAGTGTGCAAAAAATTATATATAAGAAAGGAATCTAAAGTCCACAACAATTGAAAGACAACAAAAAAATTTTCACGTCCTGAAGTTGAGAAATTTATAAAAACATTTACACATGGTTGCTGACCCATCAAAAACTTGCATAACTTAAAACTCTGAATATTAGCTACTACAAATTCAAGATCTTTCTCAAATGGAATTTTGTGCAAAGATCAGACTACATTATTCAGCATTTTTCCAGCCTTCCTTTCCCACCCCAGCTCCTGACATCTAGTGGCCACAAGCACCACTAAAACACTTTTGATACAGGTTCCAATTCGTGCACATATCCAAAGGCACACACATGTGCGGACACGATTTTGTGCAGAAACCTGTGCAGGTTCACAATGACATGGCAAAATAACTTTTTGTAGAAAGTTTAGAGTCCAATGTTTGGCAGGATTATTCTTACAAATTCCTTTCTATCCTACAAGCCCAGGTGTTAATAGGCACACTGCTTTCCAAGGATCCAGTATTTGAGTAGCCTTAAAATTAAGATTTAAAAATAAATCAGCCTGTAACGTTATTATATTAGATACTTTGCTTCTGCCTGCATTATTTATGGGATTTTAATCCCACAGTACCATAGCTTTATGCTGTCAGTTGCAAACCAACTAAGATACATATTTCTTTTTGTTAATGAAGACTTTAATTGCTCCAGTAAAGTCAGCTGATAAAAGCACTTCTGTGTGATCTGTCTTCAGAGCTCCTTAACAGGAAAGAGAACAAAGTGTTAGTTCTTTAAAAAATATATAAATAAAAATCACACTCTCATTAGAATATATGACACCACTGTCATACCCTTCTTTCTTTCTATCATATTTCTGATTTCTAACCAATACTTCAAGAAACATCTGCATTTCTGGGAAAGAAACCTTTTCATTAATGGTTGGTGCAGCTCTACCTGCTAACAGCTCCAATGTAAAAGGAACAATCCTGAAGTACTTAGGATGGCAACTGTACCCCTCATCCCACACCCTCAGCTTTTAAGAATGCAACAGCTGCCAAAATGTTCAAGGTGGAATGCTAAGTTGGAATATACCCATGCCACTGCAAGGAGTTTTCTTCTCAAGAAACCCCCACCCAGATCGAAAGTATTCATGATATTTTCCTGCTCATACCATGGTACCAAGCAGAGTTCACCTTAAACACCTACCAGAGGGTATGGTGTCTGATATCTCACAATCTTCTCCCTTATTTTCAGCTTCTTGCTTTTCAGAAGTTTCCAGTGACACCATCAAACCAGGATTTGGAGCAAAGATTGCAGAGGTGACAACTGCATTGTGCGCTTTTAGAAAGACAATCCGATTTTGATTACCTTGTTTCAAGAATTTGTTAGTTTTACAAGAATAGCAGGCAGAACTTCTAGGAAATATACAAGAATCGCAGTGCTAGTGCTAAATTAAAAATCTCTTACTGAAGCTGGACAAACTCTAAGCTATTTTTTCTCTTGCCAACCCAAAGAGAGTCTCCTGTGAACAAGGATTCCTGACAGGCCACCAATTACCATGGACTCTGCTAAGAATTTGTGCACACTAAATGCATAGCAAATAAAATATTTCAATTTTCAAATCATATGTGTTTTGATAAAACAAAGATCAAAAGCTGGTTTTTACCTTTAATGCCTTCCCAGAAGTCATTTCGATCTCTTCTTACAGATGTAAACTTGCTCAGGTCATGGTATGTACTCCAAATGTAGACATATTTATCTTCTGAACCACTTACAATGTAGGTAAAATCATGGCTAGAGATTCAAAGAAGAAAATTACTTTTCTTAGCTGTTCAAGCATGCATTACAGTAGCTTTACATCTCTAAACTCTGACACTAACTGGGCTACAGCCCAGTAAATAAAGATTATTTAATCTGGGAAATTTATCTGGAGCAAGATGATACCCCAAGGTCCTTTCCAACCTCAACTGTAGCACAGTTCCTGCATCATGTAGATTATTTAAAGAAATCCCGCCATACTTCAGCCACAGCATTTCCCAAATACAACAACTCCATTGTTACAAAACTGTCTTACCTAAAGCTGGCTTTGATTTGGCTGCTGCTGTTAACATAACCTTTGTACTTCATAGATAAAGACAGATCTCTTAGATCATACAACCTGATTCTGGAATCATTTGATGTCACTAGTATCTAGAAAAGAAATAAATTTAGAAGTGGAAACAATTAGCTACCTGCTACCATTTTTTCACCTGCACATTAATTTAATCAGAGCATAATATCATTAAGGAATATATATTTTATTTTACTCCTACTTAGTATTGTATTAGCCTAAATCAGAAAAGAGTAAGGCTCATTCCAGTAGTGTTAAGAGATTTGGCACAAACTTACTAAGCATTAAATATAAATATCAGAATTCAGTACTGGGCCAAAGCTGCACTGAAAGACAGTACCTTATTTTCTCCTGGCAAAGGTTCAATGCCAGTAATTTTTCTTCCAACTCTGTTTCGACCTCTGGTAGAACGCACATGTATTTGTGTGTGATACTTCAAGTGCTGAAAAGATATCAAAATGTGTCCTATTTTGAAACAGTTGTGTAAAAATATTAGTTTGCTTCAACCACTAACAGGTTTGTTTCTTGGTATTTAAATAACCATGACTTCTAAATATGTTTGTTATTTAGCATCAAAAAATCCACAGTCTCAAATTTTTTTTACCTCTGTGTCATAAAAGATGCATCTTCCATCATAGGTGCCTATGACTGCATATTTGCCATTCTGACAGAAGTTGGCAGCTGTGATCAATTTTGTCTGCCCATCTACTTCATTCCATAGTGCCACTTTTTTGTCAGGAATGTTCCAGAGTCGGAGTTTTCCATCCAATGAACCACTTAGGAAGTACCTGTCATCCTGAGAACACACACAAGTTTTAGCCTCTACTTCTGCTATGAGGAAGTTTCTGCCTTCCTTAAAACCTTCCCACTCCATTTCTAAACAGCTCCCCAACAGAATTTCCTAATAAGAATACTCAGATGAACTGATTATAATATTCAAGAAATTTGTGGCAAATTGAATTCAAAATCTTACAGGTTTTTGACAAGATTACACACATGCAGTTATACCTTAGGTTAGAAAATTGCTCACTGTTAGCACAGGCAGTTTCTACCCTCTCAACACTCACCCTGCCAAGAGCTCCTTTCATGGTTTCCCATACATCTACCAATTCTGTATGTTTAGGGAATACTGACAAACACTGTTCTTCCACTTGCATTTTATTAATATTAAGAAGTTTGATTACATTATTTAAAAAAAAATTATAAAAATTAAGTTGAAATTAATCTCTGGAGGCTTCTGATACATCTCCCCTGTTTGTAGCAAGGACAGTTCCAAAAGTTTTATCAGGCTGTAGTGGGTTATATTCTGTCAAGTTTGAAAAATTCTCAAGGATTCTGTGGTCTCTGCACAATCTGTTAAATCTCATTACGATTTTTTTCCCCCAAATACTTAATCACAATATTTAATCACTGGAAATTCTAACTTTTCATAAGGTTACTCTGCACTATACCAGCTGTGATGGTACAGCCAACAGTCAATTCACTTTCTACTTCACATGTACCCATGGTTAAACCCCATGGACAGTCCTGCTGAAGTTCAGTGAAGATGAACACAAAAGTTCTGGAATATTATCCAGGAAGCATATTTTTAAAGTGCACAAACTCTATTATTCAATAATTTTATTTTTTAATTGAAAAAAAAAAAGGGAATGGAATGTTGTAATTTTAAATTCTACCTCTCTAGAAGTAACAGGGCAGTTACACTTACCCTTGGATGGAAAGCTATAGCAGTGACAAAGTCTATATGCTGGAAACAGCAAAGACATTCTCTTCTCGATATGTGCCATAATCTGACAGTTTTATCCATAGAAGAAGAAAGCAAGAAGTAATTCTGAGAAATAAGAGAATTCCACGGTTATTAACAGACACAAAAGTAAATGGAAATACAAAAGCAATTTGACTGGTAGAGCCTTGCCAAGGCTATGCTGCTGTGAAATTCAACCTTTTACATTTTCAGATAAAAAGATTCATCCAAATTACCATTACTGATCAGTGCTTTCCCTAAGAGCTGTATTGACCCTTGGTAACAGAACATTTTCTGGAAGAATCTCAGTGAAAATGAATACTTGGAACGTAGTTAAAGTATTCAGAGAAGAAATGGCACAACAGACCTCAGAGATGCCTGAGATGCTCCAACCAGACTGTGTTCCTAGAAGTACAACTGCATTCCCATGTAGAGAATTATCTGAATAAGTCTGATGTGAAACAAGGTAACTCTTTAATTTTAAAATAGATGTTGTGTTCAGCAACTTCAGAATGTGTACACTTTGCACAAAAAGCGAAGCATACTGAAGACAGGAAAAGCAGTAACACCATATAACAGAAACCACACAGCTCAGTGGAAAATCCTCCCACTCTAAATAATTTACTTCCATTATTGAATACACAACTGTAACTGTTACTGCTTTGTTTGGGTATTTTTAAGACCACTCTTAATTACACAAGCACAAGAAGGCTGCTCACTTCATTCCCTGTTGCCTATACAAAACTTCTTTTAACTTCAAGCATCCTTTCATATTGTTTAAATGTATGGTTCCAGTAGCAACTGACAACAGAAAACAAGGAAAACACAGAAGAAGTGTGGAGCCTGTATTAAGGTTAATACTTACTTTAGACCAGGAAAGATCAAGAAGATCTGCTGTGTGGCCTTTGTATTTGCAAAATGGTCGTTGACGAAATGGGGCATTTTTATCATCTGGGTCTTCATCAACTCCACTGCAAATCTATCAGAGAAATATATAGAAATATTACCAAACATTAGCTGGAAAAACTTACCATGAGGCACTTATTGCTTAAAAAAGTATAAGGACAAAAACAATTTGAACAATATTGCACTAATAAACAACCAAAATACATGTCAAGTACAATGGGCTGTGAAACATCATCCTGAACACGCAAAATTAAGAAGTTCTAAATTTTCCATTTTTCAGCTCTTATTCAGTGGAATAAGTTTGACAGCAATTTAAGCAAACACTTGAAGATAAGCTTTTGGAACCAAGTATATCAACCTTAAAAACTGCGTTCCACTTCAGAATATAAAATGTGAGTTCAGGCTTCCAAGTTTCTAGTGTTTATCATGAATGACAACTTCCTACTAAGAGACCAGTTCAGAAATAATAGGTGTAAAACAATAATTTTAAAAAGCCCTAGAACTTTCAATACAAAACCTCTCCAGGGAAAAAAAAACTAACCCAAACCCAGCAAAACCCAACCACTCAAAACAACATCTCTGGTGTATTTGGCTTAGCAAGCCCACTCACTTTACATGAGTTAAAGAACATTTGCTGGCCTCCCTGCTTCCCCCTCTGCCAAAACAACACACACTAAATAACGCTACTGCCAAGATCTTCACTTAAACTCTGATTATGTCATCTGTTTCTTACACTACTGAAAGCAAAACTGAAAAAAAACCCACCTTCAATACATTAATTTTAATGGCAATATTTACTACAGTATCTGCAGTAAATATCTGAAACTCTACAAGCAAGTGTCTGAATATTTTTCTTCAGTCATGTTCCATTTTTTTCTACACAGATGTGAAAAATTTAAATATGTCAGGTATCATTATGCTTCTGAGATTTGCACACTTTGGCCTTCCTCAGAAAAAACATCAAATCAGTTGTAAACCACAAGTAATGGTCAGAGACAAAAGACAAAAACAGGAAATTCAATGATGTAGGGTTTTTCCCCAGAGCAATTCACTCAGCAATCTCCTCTGGCAGGAGGCCACAGCACAGATATGCAGATTTTGTAATGCTTTTAATTCAGTGATGGACTTCCTTGCTTGCACCCTTTGTACATGGAATTAATATATTTGATTGAAGACCTCTATTGATATGACAGTTTGACAAAAAGACACAAGCCAAGAACTCCTTAATATGTGTTTGGATAAATCAACAGTGAAGATCATTACAAACTACAAACCAGACCATCTCTTCCCCTCCCACTTTGTGCACCTACCCCTGCATCAGTATCAGACTTGGAAGAATTCAGGCTCTCTTGAGAGGGAGAAGGGGAGACACGGCCTGGAACACAGACAGAAACACCAAGGTCAAAATCAAGTTCCCAAATACCCAGAATTTCTACTGTTTCAGAGCCCCAGCCATGCAGAGAGAGATACCTTCTGTGTTGTACTTCATGCGCATGTTATTGAAATAGTCAAAGGCATTCTTTAAAACCCATATCCTCACTACATTGTCCTGCCCTGCAGATGCCAGTAATCGACCACAGTGAGAAAATTTCATTGTCCAAACAGCACCCTGTCAAAATAAAGAGATGATTGTTTAATTCAAAAAAAGTGCTTTTCTGCATACCAAAAAGACTTTCTACAATGTTAATTGACAAGATTTCAGACGTACACAAGATTCCGCAAGTAAAATAAACTGTAGATCAAAACACTGATAAGTAATTATTAAGACTGGTGGATTGTGCAACATATGTGCAAACACAGTTTGAAGGAAAAAGCCCACAGGGCAGATGACTGAAACAGAGGAGTTACAGGAGGTCAGCACTACCACAGAATCCCACATAAGACTCATACAGTTATCTGAGAGACTCAGAACCTCCTGTTTGTTTTGTAGAACTGACAAGTACTTGTAGCTGCACTTGAGGTTTGCACACTTTTTGTAAAGTAGAAACTGTGATTGGTTACACCAGCTGGCAACCAAAATGGGTACTACATATATTTGTTATATTCATCATTGGCATGAGGGTTTTGCAAAGCCTCTGATGATAACAATTCTTTCTCCACTGTCAAGTCCAAAGAGTTACTAGTCAATAAAACGTAACCATACAAGCAGCATCCCACTTCCTCCTGCTACTCAATAAAGACCTACTAGGCATTTGACTACACCATGTTCCACCAATTGAGGAATTTCCCAGGTTTAAGCAGTCAAATATTGGCATGATGGAAACTAACACAGATTAACAGCAGGAATGGAAAATTCAGTTGTAGATGACAAGCTTGGAATCTCTGGTCACCAAATGCTGTAGGTCATTACCCTCAGCCCAACACTCAGAGAGGAAGGATTGCTTACAATGTCAGATAGCTGCTGTCAGCAGAAGTTTGGGAAATCAGGAATACTAGAATGTATTCCAGACTCCATAGGGAAGCATGCACACTTCAAGCAGTGATGAATATATAGCTTTTCTGCCTGATTCTCCACAGGCATCTCTGCAATATCCTGTCCTGGCTTCTCCCCACTTTATCATTCTGATTCACATACACGATTTACCATTCCCGACTTTTGCCTCCAAAACCTATTAAATATTTCTGTTCAATATTGTGTTTATCTGTCTAATAGACTAATTTATTTACTCCTGAGCAGGTCAAGCTTGCTGCTCTGTGCTCAGTTCTGATAGAGGAAAATAGCCTATTTCAGCAAAGTTGTAACTGCAGGGACTAAAAAACCAAATACCACTTGATACCACAACTCTTCAGAGGAGAGCTCTGGCAAATCCCCGATGCCCAGGAATCTACATGCTTTTTACCCCCTGATGATCTGGTCACCAGTCAGATTTTCTTTTTTTTTTACCAGACTATTATTTTCCAGGATGAAGTTTTTCACAGAGAATAAACCTGACAGTGATTTTTGGAGGTCAGCAAGTAGATGAAAATGAGAAGTTGAATCTCAGGCTGAACAGACTGAGCAAAACCACAGGTGGAATTTGAGACCTACCATATGCTCTCCACTGAGATCCTGAACAACTTTAATTTGTTCAAAATCATAAGGTCCCTTGAAGCCATGTGCTGCTTTGAACTTAACTGGTCTTGTATAGGGCATCCCTTCATCATCACTGGAAGAGGGATCATCTTGATCTGTGTGAAAGACTGAGAGGAACACAAATTCAGCACTACATATTGCAGCACCCATTTAATGTTAGTAAACTTTTTGGTAGTGGATTAGTCTTGAATAAGACAATTTCTACAGGCAATTTAAAGATCTTAAAGCAAAATAAGAACAGTATTGCATTAAGGTCTAAAAATACATCTGCTTTAATTTTAGGCTACAGCGAATCCAAACACTGAAAATAAGAACTGCTATCAATTTTTGTTCTGCCCCTTTCTTGACACCTGTCTTGCACTCAGCAGATCCTGCACTAAGTGATTCCTGTCAGTCTGATGTGTACTGAAAATAAGTCTGTTGGTTTCTTCTCTCTGAGTACACTGCAGTGGCCTGGTGATTTGCCCGTGAAGCACAAGAATTGCAAAAGAGCTGTTACCAACAGCCACTGGCCACACAAGACACTGAAGTGCAGGAGTTCCATGGCACTTATTTCAGGCTGTGGTTACACCAGTTTGCTGCAGCACTAGAAGTCTGTCTGGAAGATACACTGATCAAACAAGGAGGGGAGAATTCAGTTGTAGTTGGGAAATCTAACAGGAGCTCAAGCTATATGAGTATTCTTAATGTGGTTGCCAGAAAACAATCTGATTTACTAAAGTAATGAAGCTAATCCCCACTTCTACCTTTGCTGGAATAACTTTCCAAAAATGTGTATATTTTGATATCAAAACCTCTTTCTAAGAACACAAGAAAAAAATCAGAACATTAAGCTGGTTTCATTGAAAAGGTCTCTCAATTATTACTTTAAAAAATTTATCTTTGTAACCTGGTCGTCTCAAAATGCCTACTAAGCTACAAGGTTCAACTCCAAAAATATCATATCACCAACTGCAGAACAGTGGTAGAATGAAGCAGTGCATGTTCCTCTGCCAGTTTTGACTCCTAAAAGCACAAGGATAAGCCAACTATCCTATTAAAAAAAGTAAAAAAGGATTGCCACTCACCTTCATCTCGAACACTCTTAACCTTATTTACAGCACGTTCACCATATTCTTCAGCAAGGTGCTTTGCTTTCTTTACAGATTTGCCAAGGAACTTTTTCAGTTGAGTCCTTAAAAGTAAGCGTACTTTTTCAATACATAATAATGGAAAATTGTCTTTTTTTTTTGCCACTATGAATCAGTAATTTTGATTTGTAACACAACCTTATCGTTTTTCATTACTGCTTCTTAAAATAAGCAGCAAATTTGACAGCAGTCATGCAATCTTCAGTTCAACCACAGAGCTACAGGCTTACGTAAAATCAGGTATCACTTGTAATGTGATTACTTGAAAGGTAACTTGCTCAGTAATCAGAAGGGAAGCTTCAGCTTAGAAAAATAAAATCTGGCTTTTCTTTCTATGGAAAGGAAAAAATATAAAACAGCATCTTACGTTTTCTGTTTTAACCTCCCTCCATCAGTGTCAGTTTGTTGTGTCTGCATTTTGTCTTCATCATCAGACTGTGCTGCATCATTACTAGGAAATAGAGAAGTGACTGTTTAATGGGATATCATAATGAATCTAAATTGAGTGTAACATTAGTAAAGTCAGCTCTGCATTTCAGGATCCATCTTTATTCCTCTATGTAATACATTGGAAAAACATGGACATTATTTTAATCACATAATAAACAGATCTTTCATTTCTTGGGTATCTTGATACTAAAGCTGCATACACTCTGCAGGTGCCAAAGATACATTACTCCCTGCCACAAATTTTCAACTTAAGCTAATAGTGACCCCTTGAAAGCTAAGAGCAGACAAACTACATTAAATTACTAGGAACTGGTAATGTGCCACTTTGTTCTCATATCTTGCTTTCCACAGATCAAATCAATTAATAGCTGGCTAATCCTGAAATAATTTTTTTTCACGAAAGAGCTCTAGAAAAGTGAGCTTCCCAGTAACACACCAGTGCAAAAAAACTGTAAGTTGTCTGATGTATAAACTCATACGGGCCTTTGAAAAGAACACCTAGACTGACACGATTTTCTGATCATTAAGCACGTGTCTTTTTCTATCAAAGATTGCAAAAAGACTCAATTTTACGTATTAGAAGGATCTAAAGCTCTATTAAGAACAAGCAAACCTCAAAGCAGTCAGCTGTACTACTGACAACAGATCTTCAGAGAAACAGTCTCTTATAAAACACTGAAAAAGCTACAGGAGGTGGTGGCAAGAACAACATCCAGTACTTGAACATAAAATGTGTTTAATTCAGCACAGAAATGACATTTAGTACATCAAAAGCTAACTGGAGATCAGTGGATTTTCAGATGTACTTGCTTGTCAAGTTCCAGCAATATCAGCAACTTTTATTTAACTTGAGAGAAATCAATAATGAGCCTTGTTCATTGAGAACTGGGAATTAGCTCAGATTAGTCAATCAGATGGATTTGGGCTCTTTTTACTTGTGTAAGAGCAGCTTCCCTTTATGCAAAAACTGTGAGAGCAACAGCATCTTTATGAGCTGAAAGCTCTCATGATTCATACCTGACATATTCTTTAGTTCTCCTCATGATATGCAAAGTCAGGGGATTAATGCCTGTTGGTAACTTTTCTTCTGCCAAACTCAGAGGTATTTCTTCACCTGTATCAAGGTTTTTTATCATTACACTTGCTAGGATTTCCTGTGGAAAAAAATAAGACGTGAAATGAAGAGAACTTGATTAGACTTGAAAACATAGAGCAAAACAAAACTGTAATCATCAAATCTTACAAATTACTTATCTTAATGTGAAGTTCTGTAGCTTGCTATATATTTATTTTACAAAGACTAAGTTAAAATTACCATGTTAGTGCAAGCATTATCAACCACTAGACAAATATGAACAGTTACATATCACAAGCTTCAATTTCATAAATCAGAAATGAAGCTATAGAGACATCAACCACAGCCTGACACCTTTCATGCTAATATCAAGCATATAGTGCAATTAAAAGACATTGCAGTCTTCCCCTTTCCTACTCCTGCTGCTGTATCTTAGGTTTAGCCAAAGGCAAACTTAACATACAGAGGCTCTGGAAAACTAGCACCACAAAGGAAAAGGTTTATTTGGAGTATCTCATGAATGCTTACAAAGGTTCAGCAACAGTTAAAAAAAGCTATACAGTGATAGACACAAATGAAAACTTACAAAATATCATCAGGATTAGTGGAATTATTAACTGAAGAAACTATTTTTTAGTATGAGGAATATAATTTTCCTGTTGCTGACTCCTTCCCCTTTTAGACACATAACAAAATGCCAGGTTTGCTGGTGTTCCCTCCCATGAAAATCCTGTGATATATCTGCATAGCTACCAACACAAACTTGATGGCATTTCAGGTCTGTTACAGCTCAAATTTCCAAAGGCTAATGCCACACATGACTCGGGACACAAAGTTCTTGAGTGGACAAATCCAGCTGTGCCATCACTCCTATTTGCATTCCTGGTGACAGCATGGAGTGGTTCAGAGAACAAGGAGTGACCTGACTATGACAACTCGTTTACCAGATAGGAAAAGCAAGCACAAAGGTGTACCATGTACAGACCACAGATTACCATAGATACCTCATCTGTGAGCTCTCTGCCTGAGTTAGACCTGGGTCTTTGTGGTCCAAGTACTTCATTTGTTGTTTGGCCATCACCTGCTCTCCCATTTTCCTGAAATTGTGCAGACACAGATTACATTATCTTTACTGCAACACTGAAGCAATAGAAAATGTTCCAGTTATCAAACTTACAACCATTTCCCAATACCTGGGCAGTGACAATTTTATCTCCACTAGTTGCACTGGCCAAATCCAAGGAAGGCTGAGAATCTTTGGGCACACCTTCTGTCACTGAACTTGAAGTTAAAAGACCACCAGCTGTGAAGCTGTCTCGAGAAACTGAAAAGAGATTTATTAAAAAGAAGAGCATAACACTTGCCATAGGTATCAAATCCTAACATCAGTTACAGGCCTGAATATCCTTTTGACCAGTTTGGTATTTTTTAATGATCAATTGCCACCATCTCTAACTTACAATTATGTATTTCATATACAGATGGAGGTTCAGGCATGATTTCACACCTAGGTTTCTTAAGCTTTATTAACTTATTTTTAATAGTAATTTCCCTAGTAACCCAGGACTACTAATTTGCATAAGACCTCAGTCCACACCTTGACTTGCATTTCTGTGCAAATACAGACCACACACACATTTTATTTAAAGTAACTGCTTTCTAGCTTCTGAGCCAACTTCTCCTTGCTATAGCTACAGCTATTTTAGTAGGAAATCTCACCTTACAAGAAAGTCTGTGAATGAGGAACACTTGTAAAGCAGAAGGGTATTACTTCATTGTAATAAGCTAAAATTGTTGAATGATTTTTTATCTATAACTAAACTAAAATCACAGGACTGAATGATCCTTCACTCAAAACACAAAAAAATAATAACCCTGTAGATAAGAAAACCCATCTAAAATAAAATACTTGCCTTCTAAACCAGGTTTTTGCACTTCAAAATCCAGTTCACTCTTCTTCTTCCGGGGAGGTGGAGCTGGCCGTGCAGGGGGGGGTGGTCGCGGGGGAGGAACATTTGTGGGAGGCGGGGGCCGGGCTGGGACAGGTTTCTTTGTGCTTGCAACTATGTCAGGCTCTACAGTCAGCTGCCTTGGTGGCTTTGCTGGGGGCATTTCTTCTGTTGTAGGAAGGTCTTTGGTAGATAAATCTGAAGCCACTTTTTCTAAAGTATTTGCCTCTTTCTTGTCTGTTATGTCCTCTTTTTTTGACGTTTCTCCTTGTGCTTCAGTTTCATCTATTTTATGGTCAGTTGCATTTGTTTCTTTTGTTGGTTTATGAGGTTCCTGTTGGTCAGAACTAAACAAAAGCTTCCCAGACTCCAATTCAGCGTCCTTACACACACTCTGATCCTCTGGTTCTCTAGTATCTTCTGGTAATGGTATTTTAGCAGCTAGTACTTGTGGGATATCACTAATGATACCTGCTCCAGAAATCCAAGCATTTGCATCTGATGTTGGAACAGTCAATTCATTTCCTCTAGGAGCTAAAGAATCATCCTCTAGCTGTTGGGCCTTCTGGCTTTCTTCTATAATACTGTCAATAATCTAGAGAAACAAAACAAAAACCATTCTACCAGTCACCAGCAGTCACTTCCTGGGTACACAAACCAGTCAGCCTGCACAATACCCACAAGAACTCTTCCACTGAAGAATTCTTTTCTATACAAAATGTATTTTGTTTCAAAAGGAGACAGAACCTTCGTGCAGAAAAGATAAAACAAAGTAACTACTTCCAGTCTTCTTTAATATACTTGGAGAGAAAGTTAGAAAACAAAAGCTGTTCACTCTGAAGAGTTCTCATGTACTGCTAAATATGATCCTGTAAATTACACAAATAATTCAAAACTGGTGCATCCTAAATACATTTTTAGAACACTTAGTTTGATTTTTACCCTTTAGATTAACATTCTTACTAAAATTAACATCTAATTCTAACCTATGGTAGTTTCAGGATGAATGCTGATCATTAAATTATTTAATATTTTTGATGTGATGCTAGAAACTCAAAGCAATATTTAACTAACCTCTTTTGAATCATCTTGTTTAATTTCTCGTACAAATGTTTCATTTCCAGCTTTGTGTAGTTTATTGTCCATATCCTACAAAATAAAAAGTCATAAGATGATGTCACTAACTTCTTCAGTAAAACGATCTAACAAAAAATATAGCTCCAACAAATTAAATAGCATAAAAGAGAAGAAATCTGACACATTTTCACACATTACTGCTGTCAGATGTTTAAACAGTAATGCTCAGTACACATGAGTAGTATTTCAGAGTCATGTACACCATGCAAAAAAATAGGCAGTTATATATCAGAGGCTGCAACCTCAACTAAAATCAAACTGAAGGCAGCATGAAGTTCAGAGAAACAAACACATGCAATAATCTGCAGCAAGGAAATTCCATATTACAACATTTTATCTTCTCTTTATCAGCTTTTAGGAAAGGATGCAAGAATTGTATAATAGCCACATATAGTAGAAACTATATAGAAATTTCCAGTTAAGGCAGGCAGCTCTATCAAGTGATCACAAATATGCTTCTGAGGGTCTAACATGGAATTTTACATTCTACAATTATTCGTAGTGCAGATTGTATATTTTAGCCATTGGTCATCTTCATGCAGATCCTTCCAAAATCCAAATAAGCTGAACTGAAAATATTCCATTTGTGAATAAACACTTTAATCAATTCCTGCAAAATTTTAGGTTCAGAACCATAAGTAGTTTATACCACAGGATACTGCTCTAACATCAGATGATACAGACCAGTAAGAACTTTATCATACCCCTTCTACGTGAAATATTAGAATCCTGAAGAGTTTGCGTTAGGAAAAAAAAAAAACCTTTAAAGACCATTAGTCCAATGAAAGGCCACATCACCACATTGTCCATAAGCACATATATCAACAATATCTAAAGTGGAACCTGATGGAATCCTTGACATTGGAAGGGATCTGCAGAGACCCAGTAGCCCTCAAAGCAAAGCCAACTAGAACAGGGTATTTTCAATCATTCATCCTTATTTTTTTTATTTAGAGTGACTGTCTAGTACAGATTTTAAGAAATTTCTCCTTAGACTTTGTCTAGACTCTCAGACAACCAAACAGAACATCTAGGGCATCCCAACATACTGTGTTTGAAACTCCTCCCTGCCCCAAACTCTTGCTGGCATCCATCTTGGAGAGTTCTAACTGAAAGAAATGGCATATTGTGCAAAGACAGCTGCAATTACAGAAAAAAAATTCTTCCTCCCTCTCCACTCCCTCCTGCCACAAAGCATTTCTAATCTAAATGCAAGCTCTACTTTGCTTTATTACTAATATCTATCTTCAAACGTATGATGACATAAATACTAAAGCGTAATCAGTGCCTACAGAAGCCCATTATATTAATTTCCAATTCTGTTGACATTAAACTCACACACCTATTAAACTTTGGACTTAGGAAATATTTCTTAAGCATTCCAAGACAAACTATACCATTAGTCACACATGCACTGAACTGATATGATAGCAAGCAGAGAAGCTACTACTTTTTCCACCTTCAGAAATTTAGCTTTGAACAACTGATTTAGGAAGATACTTCAAAAACTTTAAAAAATCGAATAGCAACATAGAGAACTTCATAGTTAACAATTCATGAAGGCATTAAAGTTAGTTTTGAAGTTCACTGATTGCACACAGCTTAGTGAGAATGATAAAACAACATTGCTTGAAAGGCTTACACATGTAATACTTAATTATTAAAGGGACATTAAACAGAACACAAAATTGAGGGTAAGGCCCTGTTCCCTAAGAGGTATAGCAAGTTATGGTATTGATTCAGAGCAGAGTACTGCTGACATCTCAGAAACACTGGCTTCACTGGGATTTCCCAACACATTGCAGACAAATCTACAAGGCTTCGTTAGGCAGAAGGGCTGTACAGCACCACCTTTGGCCCTTCTGAGACCAGGAAATGAGTGTTATTTGCACAAGGTTCCAGCTCCTCACCTATTCACTGTGTGTTGGATTCAGCCACGCTGTCACTATGCACAGAATACCAATTACCTGCGTGGGAAGTGGCAACGCTGTCTCATTAAGCTAAATATAGTGGTTTATCTCCACATAACCTAGAGGGGAGGCTTCTGAAGTACAAACATTAAGATTTTTCTTAATTTGGAGACAGAAGAAAGCACAATCAACTATTACATATAAATCAGGACCAAAACCCAGGTGGCTGCAGAGGCTTGCTTACTACTCACAAATCAGTTAAAAGAGCACAGTTCAGTAATCACATACAATATAATTAAATTGCACATACACATTTCAGAATAAAATGAGCTTCAGGACACTGTAACATACCCTAAATAAAAGGAAAGCTGGAATTTCAAGACAAGTACAATTGCTACCTACAACTAGGAAAGTCTGTAATTTCCTCTGTGTGCAGATGTCGGGGTACTGTAGCACAGTAGGTAGAAATACTCAACCCTGTGTTCATAAACAAGCACTTTATTTAAAAAGAAACTCACCTTTACTACATGGGTTCCAACTTTTGTTGGTGACCTGTTAAAAAGAGAAGATAGACTTAGGTAGAGTTCAAAGACAGTAAGCTTTATTTTAAACAGTCTATAACAAAGCCTTCCTTGCAGGAACCGTATGCTTGATAATTTAGATGAGCAACAAAGTGAATGTTTTCCACATCACTTCTATACAAGTTCCCTACTCTATACCACACACAAATGCACAGCTTCTACAAATTCTGAGAGTTTGTCAGCAGAATCTTCTAGAAATCACCTTTCTATCACCCTTTGCTAATAAAAATATGTTATTCCAAGTACAAAACTAAAAACATTTTGCATTACAGAGAATTTAAAATTAGCATGTGTATACCAAACATTGGGTGGACATTAAAGAAACAAAAGCTCTCAGAAAGCAGAAGCACAAACACTCCAGTACTCTGCAAATCAAGTGCCTGAATCCTGATCCATAGAGTTGGCACTATCACAGCCACTCTGCCCTCCAGACCCCGTAGCAAACCTAAGATCTTGTTTCTAATCAGGACATTTGGTATAAATAAAGACAAAATACATTGTACCAGGAAGGAACTGGTGTGCACTACTTTCCAAAATACGCTCAGTGAACCAGTGACTTAGCATGAGCAACCACTCACACCACCTCTCGTTACACTAATTACATGAAAGAACAAGCTATCTTAGGGGAATGGTATCAAATAATTACTTCTTTCCAAGTCAATTCAATTAGTGGGATGGTCAGCTCTTATTATATCCTGAACTTATATCTTCCACAAGACTTTCAGAATTCTGGAAGATATTCAAATATCAAGTCACACTGCTTACTCTGTACAGAATCTTACTGATGCATAAAGGAAAGGTTGCACCAGATGATTTTACCAGGCTGCTTCCACACTGAATTGTTCTATGATTTTATCAGTCACAAGCAGAGACAAAGTCGCAGATTAATTCCCTAAAAGCTTCCTACCAAACGAACTGCCTGGATTGCACACAGGTCCCACCTGACTACCAAGATCAGTGACACTCTGAACCCCAGGTATCATCTGGCACCAAGCAAAACAGACAAATATCGAGATCTCAGCCTCATTTGCTCCTCCTGCCTCCAAAATCGTTGTAAGGAACAATACTTCCGGAAAAAACCCACAACTATTTCCATTTGGTTTTAAGAATTTTGGCTCTTCTCTTTGCCATCTGGAAGCATTTAATCACAAAAAAGCAAAGATCCCATTTATACAGCAGAGTTAAGTAAACAAGAAAGTACAGTGGATTGGTACATAAACACTCTATCATTGCAACTGATTTAACCTATTACATTGAGATGCTTCTGTCCAAACATTAATCTCAGGTGCACAATACCTGTGACACTGTTTTGAGGTATAATTTTACTAGAAAGCTTTAACTCCAATGTGCAAAAAAAGAGAAAAATTATTATTTTGACCAGAAAAACAAGAATATTTTTTGTATTGCAAAATACATCGCTGGGAAAGGCTGCAGTCTGTGTGAGACTCCTGGTTACTGAAACATTTTCAGTTCCACTATCAAGTCTTGCATTTTCTTAGGAGTGGCAGAAATGTGTCACACTTCATTAAGTCCATGAGATGACTTTAACAATGAAATATATTTAAAATTACACCATTAATGCCTAGGCTTCAGTCAGTGTCCTATTTTACAAGACACTGCTTAACAACTTAAATAAGACAAATCCCTCAACTGCAAATAGATATTTCAGTTTTTTACTATGACACTTCCCACTAATTAGCCCCTCATTTCTGATACAGGCAACTCATTTCTACACTGGTTACACAAAATAGGAGGTTCAAAAGACACTGCTACTGTTTCAGACTTCTTTAGCTAATTATTTTTGCAGAAAAGCTGCGCTCAAACAAAACCAGATGTTACTTTCCACGCTTAGGCTACTCAGCTACCTTGGGGAAAAGGTGCTTGAGTGATAAAGGTTACAGAACTAGCAGGTGTAGAACATAACATCGTGCTGATAGCTTGACATAACCCACACACACAATTAAGGAGAAGCTTAACCATGGAATTTACATGCTTTTAAAATACTGGAAAGCTTGCACAACTGTTTGGCAAATCCCCACTCAGATCAGTCTGTAATAGAGCCAGGTAAGTTCAGTGGCTTGCCTGAGAAGACTTGAGTTGTGTGTCTGTCAGCAGCATCACTCCCTGAGTTGTGAACAGTTACTGCTTATGTGCTACTACATTTACACAAAGTCAGCCAGCTTGTTAACTGAAATCTTTTGTAGTTCAACACGACTCTAGAATGTTCTTGTCTTCCCAAGTACCTGAACTTGCAGCCTTCTCCATGCACTTTTGCTTTAAGCCCATTAGTTTTCTGGATGCAGTGTATGAAATCCTTGCATTAAAAAAAATATACAGTTGCACAAGTGAAAATATTTACATAAGATCAACCCAAAGATCAAATATTGATTTGGCTTTGGAAGGTCAGGCAGCACATGAAAATTGACATATGCCACAGAAAACAAAAGGCAAAAACTAATCTGGTATGGATGTTTACTAAAAAGTGGGATTTATAAACTGACAGCAATACATCTTCTAGACTGCATGTCATATAACTTCTAAATTATCTTACACGACACCACTTTTACACCAGTTTAACAAAGGAAGGCTTCAAGGTTATCTACAAAGATTAAACACATTCAAAGAAATATCCCATTTCATCTGCACAAATAGATTAGTCTGAAAGTCAAACAAGCTCACAAAGAAATTTTTTTAAAGAATTGTTTATCCCACTATCAAATTCATCCTGATAGTGACCAGACCACAGGAAGCTCCCATTCTTACAGTCAGGCAGCTCCAGCCTAGCACCTGAAGTGGGCTTCACATTTTCAACACGTTGTTGTTAAGTTTTGTGACTGAAAACAAAACATTCAGCCCTTCAAACAAAAAACAATGTGAATAGTGGCCTTGAGTAAATCCCAAAGCAACAGTGCCTGCCTTCCTGGGAGGATGTACATTGTTATATAACAGGTGTGCTGGCAAGCAGATGGGAAGGTGTTTGCAGCGCACAGAGCAGCTGTGCCCTGTACAGAACATACAGGTCCAACAGCCAGCCCAGGAACTGCCTTCACTGTCCTGCACATTATGTTCCCTCTAACCTGTGGCAGCTCTGGAAGCTGTAATTACTCCTGCTGCAGCTCTCCATGGCAGTCACACCTTCAAACCTACAGGGACTCCCTTCTGCAATGCATGTCTGGGCTCCCCTGGGGAAGCTCCTTTGTGGGAGCTTCAGCACACTCCGAGCGCAGAAATGCATCTGCAGCAGTGAACACAACCAACACTTCATACTCCATCTATTTGGAGATTGCTGCCATAATCAGCTTTGCATGTTGACTAAAACACAAACATACACACAAAAGTTGTAGTAAGCATCTCCCACATGTCAGTGGGGCACAGCTTAACCTTACCTGCCTTCCTACACAGAGGAACACTAAATTCTTCAGGAAAAGCATCAAGGCAACTTCTAAAAGACAGGACTACTGAAGTTACAAATCAATGTACCAGAGGACATTTCTCATTACCTACACCACCTCTTTAGTTTGGTTTCTCATAACAATTTTTAGGATATAAGCATACTACAAACAAACTTGCCCCTCCACTGTTAGGCATATGAAGTCCAAACGATTAGGTTTAACAGTTCTTGATTTCAGAGTGGGTGGATCACTTTTCCTATAAATAAAACATAGAGGGTTTGTCATGTGCCTGCATCTAACCAAGCGTGCCTTACTTCATACTTTCCTTCTCTCAAAACTGATATCCTCCTGCATGGGACTGTTCAGGCCTCTACATTTCAGCATCTTTTCCTAAATTCTTCAATGGTTATAGCACTTTTAAAGTGAGTGACAAACATTACATAGGGGCATCTTCTGTCACACTACCTCTCCCTTTTTACTCGGGACTTAGTTATCCAATAGATGGACACTCTCCACATGTCAAAAGTAGAATTACAAATAAAAGGCAAGATTTAGAGCAGAAGGGAAGCACACAGGCCTCGCCAGAGGGGATACAGCAATCTCAGAATATCTCCAAACACACCTCACCTTAGAGAAGTGCTACCCCAGGAACACTACCTCAGACCATTCTAATCTGAAAGAAACAACACTTTGCATCAGGTTCTGTAGCTTCTGCTAATTAGCTCTTAAAAAGCACCAGTTACAGATGTACTCGAGGTGAGGATATGGTGCTTTCCTTGAGAGGGACTCAAGCATCAGTACTTTAATGACTTAACAGTGGGAATCGGGAGCCTACTTCCAACTTGGAGACTCCACTCCTACAGACCACACAATTAATAAAACAAGTAAACAGTAAAGAAGTCAGCAAGCTGACGTGAACACTTGGCACCACTTTCAGAGTTTTTCTATCAGCAGCTATTAAACTTCCCCACATAGAACAAAGGCCAGGGAGGGAGGAAACTACAAACCTCACATTTTTAATGAGGGCAAATGTATCTACAGTTTGCTTTGCTGCAAACTCGTGCTGCCAAAAAGGATTCTCAGCTGATTTTACTGATCATCAGAACACTGAATGCAGGAGGAAATATCTGAATCTGCAGAGGGCAACATGTACTTGTTTTCAGTTGCCTTGCCTGCAAAAAGAAGGTTTTGTTTTGTTGGGTTTTTTTTTGTTGTTGTCCCAACTCAACATCATTACACATGCAAAATAATATAGCAGCCTGCTTCCTAGAAGTGTCCAATGCACATGTGAAATTAGCTCTTATGAAATCTCAAAGCTTCTTTTGATAAAATACTGTCCATATGTTAGATTCAACAATAGACTGAATTACAGACCAGTAGCTGTATTGCAAACTAAGCTCATAGACATCACCTCCTTACTTGACTCAGGCTCTCAGAATTCTATTGACTTGAGTCAATGATGCATTGATGCAGGTTATGGAAGAGCACTAGAGAAATTAAAAGCATCTTTCACTTTAGTTTTTAGTGAGTGACTTTGTGTTATCAAGTTCTGCTTAGATACAGGTGGTGGAAACCTGCAAAGTCAGGATCCATGGCATTATCTGTATCAGACAAAAGGTGGATGTGCAGATTTACCAGCTCACTTCTACCAAACAGTCTGCTTCTCCTTTCCTGTCTGTAGCCTCTGGAGACACTAATCCCTCACCTTCACCCTCTCCTGTCACAACCCTGACAGGTTCTAGCTGCTTTAACTTATTGAACAGTTTTTGCTGTTTCTAGTTTTCAGCTGTTTACTTTGAGTTAATGCAACTCAGAGGAGAGTTTGATCACCCTTCCTAGAAGTCAGAGAAAAACCTCATTTCAGTACAAGCACTGTGAATCTGGCTTATCACATCTTGCAGAACTGTATGCTAAGATGTTCTTTTCATCAGACTACAGTTAAGTAGCTGAGTTCAGAAAAACTTTCATACAGGATCTGAAGGTGAGGAGAAAAGATCTAGTCTTTCCTTTCTTGTAGGCATCCAGTGACCACTGAGTCACAGCTTAAAACAAGCTCCTTGGTCCATTAATAAAGCTTCAAATGCATGGATCCCACAATCCATATCTATTACTCTATAAACAGGCCGGCCATCTGAAACCTCATCCTACCAAGTAAAATATTGAAGAGGTTTGGTCCAGGCTACATGAAAAACAGAACTGATACAAGCCATAACCTGTCCAGCACACAACCAGAACGAGAGATTTACAGCGAGAGGGAGCACATTTGGCTGACACCAACACGGTGTCAGGGTTAGTTCTGAGGCAGCAGCACTGGGCTCTACTCCATAAAACCCTGGTAAATCTTCACTGCTGGAACCAACAGGCTAAACAAGAAGCATCAAAGCGACACCGAATCACAGATGTGTTAGAGTTGGAAGGGACCTCTGGGGATAATCCAGTTCAATTCCCATTAAAACAGTATAAGTATTAAAGGCACCACCAAAACCAGAGCACACCAGAAGTTGTTCTTCACGCAGCAACAGCTGCCTGTTGCTGACGAATCTCGCTGGCTTCTCCTTCCTCGGAAAATCTTTACTTTTATCGCATTTCAGGAATACTTCTGTCGATCCCAATGCCATCTCCCCGCACTACACCCGCTCCCTCTGAGGCAGGCAGGTATGATCTCATCCTCTCACGGCCGCCGCCGTCCGCACCGCCCCGGGCGAGCCCCGCTCGCTTCCCCGAGCACAGCCCGAGCTCTGAGGGGGCCGCTCGGACCCCGCTTCCCCCACACACCCCCGGGAGCTGCCCACAGACCGCGGGGCCGCGCTGAGAGGAGGGAGGGAGCGAGGGAGGCAGGGCAAGGCAGGGCAGGGCCGGGCGGCGCGGACTCACGGCGCGGGGGAGCCCGCGGGGTGCACGTCCTCGGGCGCATCGTAGAACTCCTCGGTGTCGCTGTCGGACGCCATGGCCGGGCCGGGCCGGGCCGGGCCGCCACCTCCGGGCACCGCGGGCCGGGCGGCGCCGCGCGGGTATCGCGAGAGCGGCGCGGCCCCGCCCCCGCCGCGCGGCGCTACAGGGGCGGGCAGGGAGGGAGGGAGGGGCTCCCCCCGCGCTGCAGCGCCCTCTGGCGGCCGCGGTGAGGCCGTGAGGGGATCTCGGAACCGGGCGGCGGGGGACGGAGCTGAGGGCAGCGAGCCCAACCGAGGGCCCGACAGCACCCTGAGTGCCGCCTTCAGCCCTTCCTTAAAAACAAAAACAAAAAAAGTGCCGCCTTCAGTCCTTCCTCAAAAAGAAAAACAAAAAAAAGTGCCACCTTCAGTCCTTCCTTAAACACCTCCAGGGACGGTGGCTCCGCCGCCTCCGCGGGCAACACCACAATGCCTAATCAGCCTTTCGGTGAAATAATTCTTTCTGATGTCCAACCTGTGAAAAACGCCCATCCCTTGGTTTTTAAAAATTTAAAAGTTTAATAATAATAAAATGGTTATGAAAAATAGTGATACGGTTAGAGTAATAAAATTTAGAGTTAGGATAATTACAAGACAATAAAAAGCAAAAAATTACGGACGTCTGGATGCTCTCAGACGCGAAGTCACGAAAAGCATCCCTTGTGAACAAAGCAATAACCTTAAAAGCAACAGCCTGTTGCATATTCATATATCTCATACATGATGCATAAATTCCTTGCAAATTAAGAACTTTTCTGGTTTTTGTCAACTTTTTCTCCTTAATCTTAGTGGTTCCAAAAAGACAGAGAGAAGGTGCAAGAATATTTGTCTTTCCTGATAAGGAGGCAGTAACTTTTTATGGGCCCCCTTCACTGACATCTCTGTGTGAAGTTTCTTGATTATCTCATCTTCTCGCTTGAGCTTGTAACAAATCCTGTATCACGGAATTTCTATTTTAACATGATGTTTTAACCTAAAACTACATTTAACACACTACTTAAGAGAATTAATACAGCATAACTTTCTAACATTACACATATAATATTCATTGTAACATTTGCGAAAAGCCAATCATAAAATATGCATTTTTCACACAGGGATGGTGACTTCACCACCTCCACAGGCAGTCCATGCCAATGTCTGATCACCCTTTCTGTGAAGAAGTTCTTTCTGATGTCCAACCTAAACCTCCCCTGGCACAGCTTAGATCTTATCCCCTTGACCTCTTGCTGATTCCCTGACCCCCACCTGGGTGTTTTCCAGCCAAAGAATTCTGTGATACAATCAGGTGATAGAGAATTAAGACAGTCAAAGTGACAAGATGACAAGAAAATGACACGAACTTTTAAAATATTTTTTTCTCATTAATTTCTGTAATGAATGTTTGAAATCAGCAGGAGGAATTAAACAATATAGTTCCTTATTTGTTTTTCCTCATATTTTCCTGCCATAAATTTTCATCTGATCTTCTGGTCAGCTTTGACCTCTCATCTAATTATGAGTGATCAACAGTAACTCCCAGAGGAAAGAGACTTCCCCTTGAAACCTGCATCGTTTTTAATATTTGTTCGGCAATATATGCCTGTTCCTGAGCCAAAACACTCAATCAATATATGTGATGGTGGCAGGCTGAGCATGAATTTAGGCTTCCTTCCACATTCTCTGCACCGACCTCCTGTCCCCCTTGCTCTTTGGCTTCTTTAGCTCAGCTACAGCTCTTTTTCTGGCTTCTAACAAGCACAGAGTTTCCCAAAGCGCTGACACAAACTGGAGTTCTCTGTCTATTCTCTTATTTTTGTAAAATGGGTAAAGGCTTAACGTATTTGAGACAGATACTGTTGTCTAATGGTCAACTCAGAGGTGGTTGTGCCCATGCAGGCAGGTACATGCGCACCTGTCCTGCACATATGGGTGACACGAGGCCGAATCCTCCCCTTCCTTTAAAAAATCATGGTGCTTCTCAGCCAAAATAGCAGAAGAGCTGGGATGACAGGAAGAAAACACACTGGAAATGCATGAGCACTTCTGATCCTTTTTAAAAATAAGGAAGAAAGAGCCTAGCATATATCTTAAGCTCTCAATGTTGAAGAATTT